>NC_135236.1:565388947-565691977 GCF_051348905.1 Ranitomeya variabilis | reverse complement strand
AGTTCTCACATTGCATACAGGATTTCACAACCGGGACACAAGAGTTTTGTACAGTAAGTACAGAAGATCCTGGTCTCCTCCATATCAGGCTGAGTAGATGTGAAATGCTCCACTATATTAACCAGAAGGGAAATTGGCTTGTACTTGATCCTCCATAGTTTCATAAGAAGTCATATGCTGCTGAGAACAATATAAACGATGAACACTGACATGAACGTTACAATCATTTGAAGAATGAATGAGCATTTTGATTGTTTATCCTGTAACTTCTAGTAAGTTTACACAAGCATTCTACTTCTACTTCACAAATGTGCCCTATGATATGGCCAGATTTTACATACAGGTAGCAAATCCACAACAATTCTGATGTCCAAATTCAATGTCGTATGTACAATAAAAAGAGGCAATACCGCAATCTTAGATTCTTGGATTTCGAAAGACCCATCCCTTTATACCAACAGTGCCAGGAAAGTGCTGCCACATCACCATCTTTTACGTCATCACCACCTTTTATTTTGTGTGTTTCTTGTAAAATGGATATACAAAAATGCATAAATATTTTAAATATTAAAAAGAAACAAAATTAGGAAACTAGGCTTTATTTTTTTTTAATCTAACAATAAAATGCTGAAACGTAAATGATTATTTTCACACCATACACAATATTGACACTGTGAAGAGAACCCCTGGGGAAAAACAGTATAAAGCTCTAGTTAAATGCGCAGTTGAGGGATAGGAATCAGCCTCCTAGTAATACCACAAACCGCTATGAAGCCCAGGTCATTTACAGTACTTAATAAGTGATTATTAGTCATTTCACACTCTTTTCACACAGCAAATTGAATTGCCGAAAACTTGTAATGTCAACAGATCTGGATTAGACACTGTAGGTAATTGCATCAAAGTAAAAAAGAAAAACTTTATTTAACCTCTTAATGGTTGAAAATGTGATTGCACAATGCTCGCTTTTCCAAATAAAAATCTTACAGCTGCAGCAGTGCAACAATGGTAGCTTAAAATGGTGTCCAGTATTTGGTGGGTGGCAGTGAGGAGATGGTGGATCCAGTTTGAATGATTTAAGTTTGTTTTTGCCTAAATATTTTAGCTTGAGTGGTGAAAAGCTAAGCACATATTGTCCCAATACTGGGTCAACATACTGCTAAGAATGGCAATAAATGTAGCTTAAAACCTATCATCAATGTAAAGGTTTGGTGAAAATGTCAAAGCTCCTTCTCTGTCACATGTCCCTTGCTGATGTTGATGTTACACATGCCAACGTACATGCAGAGGAGCCCACTGCTGCCAGTGCCCTCTACAAGGTCATAGGAGATGGGTTGTGGTGCTTGTGAAGGGTGGATTATAGATGTACTAGTGTTAATGTGATAGCACTAAGCTCTATACCTGGACTGCTTCACCTTTCTCCTTCCTGATCAGTCCCTAAATCAGGTGTCAGTACATTGCAGCTGGGTAGTGATAAGATAAAACAGTGCACTGTCCACGTAAGGAATGGATTAAAGGCATAGCTGAAGTGTACACGTTTTAATACCACACACCAATTGTTTAACATATTTGAAATGGAAATAGAGATGAGCGGTGTTCGAGTCGAACTGTTCGCCAATTTCAAATTCGAGCTGTTTTGGGCGGTGTTCGAGTCGTTCGACGAACCCAAACAATTTGCTTAAAATTCGGCTGTTCGAGTTTCTGTTCGATAACTGTTCGTTCACCAGAAGCCTAGCTTGATTTTCACATTAAAACTGTTTATCATTGTTAATGGACTGTTTCAGTGTATAGTGGGCGGGGGGGGCAGGGGATAGATCTGTGCTGAAATAACGCCGACCTCCTTTTTTTTTTTGCTTTCCCGCATTTACAGAGGGGCGGTGCAGTCTCTCAGCCTATCAGCACTGCACACACACACAGCAATGTGCATGTGATGCACACAAGCAAGGGCTGTGTATGTCACATGTCCTTGCCCTAAAAGAACCAGCCATTTGCCCCGTTGCCACCATTTCCTCACTGCTGCAGCTTAGTGTTAGACGGGACCACTGCTGCTGTGGGCGCTAAACAGACTAAGAGTGTTTTTTGGAGCGAATTGTCAGAGAGATAGGTTTAGGGAGTCGGGAGGAGTTGGGACTAGTTGTAATATCAGCCCTTTTCAGGGTAGGTTACAGCAGTTCATAGCACTGTTTGCCAGGCAGGTCTGAGCCAGTGCTGTGCAAGTGTTAAGGCCCCGTCTCACATAGCGATTTACCAACGATCACGACCAGCGATACTACCTGGCCGTGATCGTTGGTAAGTCGTTGTGTGGTCGCTGGGGAGCTGTCACACAGACAGCTCTCTCCAGCGACCAACGATCAGTGGAACGACTTCGGCATCGTTGAAACTGTCTTCAACGATGCCGAAGTCCCCCTGCAGCACCCGGGTAACCAGAGTAAACATCGGGTTACTAAGCGCAGGGCCGCGCTTAGTAACCCGATGTTTACCCTGGTTACCAGCGTAAATGTAAAAAATAACAAACAGTACATACGCACCATCTGATGTCGGTCAGGTCCCTTGCCGTCTGCTTCCTGCTCTGAGTGCCGCCGTACAGTGAGAGCAGATCACAGCAGTGACGTCACCGCTGCGCTCTGCTCTCACTGTACGGCACTCAGAGCAGGAAGCAGACGGCAAGGGACCTGACCGACATCAGATGGTGCGTATGTACTGTTTGTTATTTTTTACATTTACGCTGGTAACCAGGGTAAACATCGGGTTACTAAGCGCGGCCCTGCGCTTAGTAACCCGATGTTTACCCTGGTTACCAGTGAAGACATCGCTGGATCGGTGTCACATACACCGATTCAGCGATGTCAGCGGGACCTCAACGACCAAAAAAAGGTCCAGGCCATTCCGACACGACCAGCGATCTCACAGCAGGGGCCTGATCGCTGGTACGTGTCACACATAGCGAGATCGCTACTGAAGTCGCTGTTGCGTCACAAAACTTGTGACTCAGCAGCGATCTCGCTAGCGATCTCACTATGTGAGACGGGGGCTTTAGATACAGCATTTGGTGCAATCTAGCTCAGCCAATCCTTTTGGGCTAGTAGCATTGTCTGATAGTCATCTGAGTAGCTCACCTGTGAAGTTAGCTACACCGCCTGTGTATCTCAATTTTTACGGCATCTAAACCAGTAAATCGTTTTGGGGTTTTGGGCTTAGTAGCAGTGTCTGCACGTCAGCAGAGTAGCCAGCCTGTGAAACAAACTATACCACCTGTGTATCTCTATTTTCACTGCATCTAATCCAGTTGATAGTTTGGGGCCTAGTAGCATTGTCTGCACGTCAGCAGAGTAGCCCGCCTGTGAAACAAACTTATACCACCTGTGTATCTCTATTTTCACTGCATCTAATCCAGTTGATAGTTTTGGGCCTAGTAGCATTGTCTGCACGTCAGCAGAGTAGCCCGCCTGTGAAACAAACTATACCGCCTGTGTATCTCTATTTTCACTGCATCTAATCCAATTGATAGTTTTGGGCCTAGTAGCATCGTCTGCATGTCAGCAGAGTAGCCCGCCTGTGAAGCTAGCTACACCGCCTGTGTATCTCAATTTTTACGGCATCTTACCCAGTAAATCGTTTTGGGGTTTTGGGCTTAGTACCAGTGTCTGCACATCAGCAGAGTAGCCCGCCTGTGAAACAAGCTATACCGCCTGTGTATCTTTATTTTCACTGCATCTAATCCAGTTGATAGTTTTGGGCCTAGTAGCATTGTCTGCACGTCAGCAGAGTAGCCCGCCTGTGAAGCTAGCTACACCGCCTGTGTATCTCAATTTTTACGGCATCTAACCCAGTAAATCGTTTTGGGCTTAGTAGCAGTGTCTGCACATCAGCAGAGTAGCCCGCCTGTGAAAAAAACTATACCGCCTGTGTATCTCTATTTTCACTGCATCTAATCCAGTTGATAGTTTTGGGCCTAGTAGCATTGTCTGCACGTCAGCAGAGGAGCCCGCCTGTGAAGCTAGCTACACCGCCTGTGTATCTCAATTTTTACGGCATCTAACCCAGTAAATCGGTTTGGGGTTTTGGGCTCAGTAACATTGTCTGCATGTCAGCAGAGTAGCCCGCCTGTGAAACAAACTATACCGCCTGTGTATCTCTATTTTCACTGCATCTAATCCAGTTGATAGTTTTGGGCCTAGTAGCATTGTCTGCACGTCACAGAGTAGCCCGCCTGTGAAACAAACTATATCACATGTGTATCTCTGTTTTCACTGCATCTAGTCCAGTTGATAGTTTTGGGCCTAGTAGCATTGTCTGCAGGTCAGCAGAATAGCCCGCCTGTGAAATAACTATACCGCCTGTGTATCTCTATTTTCACTGCATCAAATCCAGTTGATAGTTTTGGGCCTAGTAGCATTGTCTGCACGTCAGCAGAGTAGCCCGCCTGTGAAACAAACTATACCGCCTGTGTATCTCTATTTTCACTGCATCTAATCCAGTTGATAGTTTTGGGCCTAGTAGCATTGTCTGCACGTCAGCAGAGTAGCCCGCCTGTGAAACAAACTATACCGCCTGTGTATCTCTATTTTCACTGCATCTAATCCAGTTGATAGTTTTGGGCCTAGTAGCAGTGTCTGCCGGTCAGCAGAGTAGCCCGCCTGTGAAAAAAACTATACCGCCTGTGTATCTCTATTTTCACTGCATCTAATCCAGTTGATAGTTTTGGGCCTAGTAGCATTGTCTGCACGTCAGCAGAGTAGCCCGCCTGTGAAAAAAACTATACCGCCTGTGTATCTCTATTTTCACTGCATCTAATCCAGTTGATAGTTTTGGGCCTAGTAGCATTGTCTGCACGTCAGCAGAGGAGCCCGCCTGTGAAGCTAGCTACACCGCCTGTGTATCTCAATTTTTACGGCATCTAACCCAGTAAATCGGTTTGGGGTTTTGGGCTCAGTAACATTGTCTGCATGTCAGCAGAGTAGCCCGCCTGTGAAACAAACTATACCGCCTGTGTATCTCTATTTTCACTGCATCTAATCCAGTTGATAGTTTTGGGCCTAGTAGCATTGTCTGCACGTCACAGAGTAGCCCGCCTGTGAAACAAACTATATCACATGTGTATCTCTGTTTTCACTGCATCTAGTCCAGTTGATAGTTTTGGGCCTAGTAGCATTGTCTGCAGGTCAGCAGAATAGCCCGCCTGTGAAACAAACTATACCGCCTGTGTATCTCTATTTTCACTGCATCAAATCCAGTTGATAGTTTTGGGCCTAGTAGCATTGTCTGCACGTCAGCAGAGTAGCCCGCCTGTGAAACAAACTATACCGCCTGTGTATCTCTATTTTCACTGCATCTAATCCAGTTGATAGTTTTGGGCCTAGTAGCATTGTCTGCACGTCAGCAGAGTAGCCCGCCTGTGAAACAAACTATACCGCCTGTGTATCTCTATTTTCACTGCATCTAATCCAGTTGATAGTTTTGGGCCTAGTAGCAGTGTCTGCCGGTCAGCAGAGTAGCCCGCCTGTGAAAAAAACTATACCGCCTGTGTATCTCTATTTTCACTGCATCTAATCCAGTTGATAGTTTTGGGCCTAGTAGCATTGTCTGCACGTCAGCAGAGTAGCCCGCCTGTGAAAAAAACTATACCGCCTGTGTATCTCTATTTTCACTGCATCTAATCCAGTTGATAGTTTTGGGCCTAGTAGCATTGTCTGCACGTCAGCAGAGGAGCCCGCCTGTGAAGCTAGCTACACCGCCTGTGTATCTCAATTTTTACGGCATCTAACCCAGTAAATCGGTTTGGGGTTTTGGGCTCAGTAACATTGTCTGCATGTCAGCAGAGTAGCCCGCCTGTGAAACAAACTATACCGCCTGTGTATCTCTATTTTCACTGCATCTAATCCAGTTGATAGTTTTGGGCCTAGTAGCATTGTCTGCACGTCACAGAGTAGCCCGCCTGTGAAACAAACTATATCACATGTGTATCTCTGTTTTCACTGCATCTAGTCCAGTTGATAGTTTTGGGCCTAGTAGCATTGTCTGCAGGTCAGCAGAATAGCCCGCCTGTGAAACAAACTATACCGCCTGTGTATCTCTATTTTCACTGCATCAAATCCAGTTGATAGTTTTGGGCCTAGTAGCATTGTCTGCACGTCAGCAGAGTAGCCCGCCTGTGAAACAAACTATACCGCCTGTGTATCTCTATTTTCACTGCATCTAATCCAGTTGATAGTTTTGGGCCTAGTAGCATTGTCTGCACGTCAGCAGAGTAGCCCGCCTGTGAAACAAACTATACCGCCTGTGTATCTCTATTTTCACTGCATCTAATCCAGTTGATAGTTTTGGGCCTAGTAGCAGTGTCTGCCGGTCAGCAGAGTAGCCCGCCTGTGAAACAAACTATACCGCCTGTGTATCTCTATTTTCACTGCATCTAATCCAGTTGATAGTTTTGGGCCTAGTAGCATTGTCTGCACGTCAGCAGAGTAGCCCGCCTGTGAAAAAAAACTATACCGCCTGTGTATCTCTATTTTCACTGCATCTAATCCAGTTGATTGTTTTGGGCCTAGTAGCATTGTCTGCACGTCAGCAGAGTAGCCCGCCTGTGAAACAAACTATACCGCCTGTGTATCTCTATTTTCACTGCATCTAATCCAGTTGATAGTTTTGGGCCTAGTAGCATTGTCTGCACGTCAGCAGAGTAGCCCGTCTGTGAAACACACTATACCGCCTGTGTATCTCTATTTTCACTGCATCTAATCCAGTTGATAGTTTTGGGTCTAGTTGCATTGTCTGCACGTCAGCAGAGTAGCCCGCCTGTGAAGCTAGCTACACCACCTGTGTATCTCAATTTTTACGGCATCTAGCCAAATAAATCGTTTTGGGGTTTTGGGCTTAGTAGCAGTGTCTGCACATCTGCAGAGTAGCCCGCCTGTGAAACAAACTATACCGCCTGTGTATCTCTATTTTCACTGCATCTAATCCAGTTCATAGTTTTGGGCCTAGTAGCATTGTCTGCATGTCAGCAGAGTTGCCCGCCTGTGAAACAAACTATACCGCCTGTGTATCTCTATTTTCACTGCATCTAATCCAGTTGATAGTTTTGGGCCTAGTAGCATTGTCTGCACGTCAGCAGAGTAGCCTGCCTGTGAAGCTAGCTACACCGCCTGTGTATCTCAGTTTTTACGGCATCTAACCCAGTAAATCATTTTGGGGTTTTGGGCTTAGTAGCAGTGTCTGCACATCAGCAGAGTAGCCCGCCTGTGATACAAACTATACCACCTGTGTATCTCTATTTTCACTGCATCTAATCCAGTTGATAGTTTTGGGCCTAGTACCACAGTTTGGCCACTCAGTTCTGCTCGGTTTTCATCCATCCGTTGTTGTGCCAACAACTTCAGATACAGAGTTGCCAATTAAGCACTAAAATGAGTGGCAAAAGGCCTGCTGCTGGTGGAAAGGGGAATAGGCGTGTTGGAAAAAAAGGTTGTGTCCGTGGGGTAGGTGGTAAAGCAACAGTAACATCTGCAGAAGAAAGACCATCTTTCAGCCAAAGTAAGATGTCTACTTCTTTTCATGAACAATCTGATATGATCCCTTTCTTATGACCATCGCTACAAGCATCGACAAAAATTCCAGATGAGGCACAAAAACAGCAGGTGCTTGAATGGATATCAAGTGCTCATTCAAGTGGGCTCTCCTCCATGTCAACTTCAACATCACAACTACTCCAGTCCTCAGAGTTGTCACCCCAATCGCACTTGCTTCCTCACATCTCCCAAGTCTCCAGCTGCCCGTCTGAGCATGGGGTAGCACACATGGTAGAGTCTGTAGAGCTGTTTACGCAAACTATAGCTTGGGAATAAGAGGTCTACTCCAGAGCTTCTTTGAATCCAGATGAGGAAATGATCTGCACTGATAACCAGAATCTTTGTGAGTCGGATCCAGGCCCAGATGAAGAAGGTTCTGAGCATAATGTAGACCCTCGTTCCCAAACTGTAACTCCTGTTGGTGGAGACAATGAGGAAGATGATGAGGAGACTGAGATACCTGATTGGAACGAAAACTTGACTTTTCGGTCAGGGCAGGAAGAGGTTGGCTCTGAGGACGACAGGTGTGAGTACACACAGGATGATGATGACGAGGTTGTAGACCCCACTTACTGTCAACCCCCTGTCCGCCAGTCCATGAGGTCAGCAGAGGAGGTGGAGGAGGATGCTAGTGACGAGACTGACGACGAGGTAATGGTGCGCCTTCCTAGACAGAGACGGAGTACTGGAAGCACGTCAACAACTGCATCCTCAACCCCAATTGTGCCTCAGACCAGAAGTCATGGTGGCTCTTCAGGTCGCACGGGCTCTAAGCCTTGCATAGCCTGGGCATTTTTTGACATCGCAAAGGATGACCCAACTCATGTTGTCTGTAAGATTTGTCAACAAAATCTCAGTAGAGGCCAAAAAATCACTAGCTTGAGTACTTCATACATGAACCGTCACATGGATATGAGGCATAAGTTGCAGTGGGAAGCTCACTGTGCTACAATGCGGCCTAGTGGGCCGGGTCAACCACCGTCTGCCCCATCAAGTGCATCCGCGTCCTCTTCATCCTCTGTGACTGTGGGGACAGCAGTCGCACATGGTTTTGGAAGCAGACCTTCCACCTCTTTACCCGCAACAGCCAGTGTGATTGGCAGGTCGTCAGGACATTTGCAAGTGGAAACACCTGCTGGTGTTGAGCGCTCTCTGACATCGACACCACATTTTGATCAAGGCAACATAACATCTCCGCCTGCACCTTCCTCACAGGCCAGCAGTTTGCCGGTGACACACTACTCAACTCTGTCTAAGCATGGCAGAAAACCCTCAGTCTCTCAGATGTGGACAAGTAAAAGACCATTTCCTCCTAGCCATGACAAAGCTAAGAGGTTGAATTTCTCCATCTGCAAGCTGTTGGCTACAGAAATGCTGCCTTTCCGCCTGGTGGACACAGAGGATTTTCGAGACCTTATGTCCATCGCAGTGCCCTAGTACCAGATGCCCAGTCGCCACTACTTCTCAAAGAAAGCTGTGCCTGCGCTACACCAGCATGTCGCACACAACATCACCACTTCCTTGAGAAACGCTGTGTGTGACAGGGTGCATTTCACCACAGACACTTGGATGAGTAGACATGGACAGGGGCGTTACATGTCGGTGACTGGGCACTGGGTAACTACGGCAACATCAGGAGAAGGGGATGCTGTCCAAGTCTTGCCATCCCCACGTGTTGCTCATCGATCCTCTGTATCTAGAAGTTCCTCCACTGCTTCTGCCTCCTCAACCTCCTCTCGGTTCTCCACCTGCACCCAAAGCCTGTCTGGTAATGCCACCCGCGTTGTAACTGCGCAGAAGGAATCCTGCACACCTCCTCACTATGCTGTCACCAGGGCTCAACGGCATCAGGCAGTGTTTACATTGAAATGTCTGGGAAATGTGAGTCACACAGCTGAGGAGTTGTGGTCAGCTCTGGAGACCGAGTTCCATCAATGGTTGTCTCCACTCAACCTGCAGCCAGGGAAGGCCGTGTGCGACAATGCTGCAAACGTGGGTGTGGCCCTTCGCCGGGGCAATGTCACACACGTGCCTTGTATGGCTCACGTTTTGAACCTGGTTGTCCAGCAATTTTTATCCCACTATCCCGGACTAGATGGGTTTCAGCAGAGGGCACGGTCGCTGTGTGCTCATTTCCGTCGTTTGCATCCCGCAGCTCGACGACTTGCATCTCTACAGAAGTCGTTGGGCCTGCCAGTTCACCAGCTGAAATGCGATGTGCCCACACAGTGGAATTCAACTCTGCACATGTTGCAGCGACTGTGGCAGCACTGACGAGCCCTGGTGCAATACGTTATGACGTATAGCCTGGGCCAACGAGATCAAGAGGTGGATCAATTCACACTGCAGGAGTGGTCTCAGATCAGGGACTTATGCACCCTTCTGCACAGTTTTGAAATAGCAACGAAGATGTTTAGTGCTGACGATGCGATTATAAGAATGACCATTCTGGTGATTTACACGCTGAAGCACACCTTACACAGTGTTCGAAGTCAGGGGTGGAACACGAGGAGGAGGAGGAGGAGGAGGAGGAACAGGAGGAGTCGTATGCGGAAGGGATCATATCTCCAAGGTCAAGAAGGTTGGCAGCACCAAGGCGGCTGGCATTGGAGGCTGGGGGAGAGGGATTACCGAGGGCGCATGGTAGCAGCCAAACTGTTGAGGAAGGTGCAGGAGGCGAGGAAGAATTGGAGGACGAACTGGCGCTGGGCATGGAGGACTCATCAGATGAGGGAGACCTTGATCAAATTTTTGTTGTGCGAGGTTGGGGGGAGAGGGCAGACAATGGAAGCATGATTCTCACCTTGCCACCACCAAGACAACAAGGACTTGGTCCTCCTGGATGCGCAAGACACAGGAGTGCCTTCTTGCTGCACTACCTGCAACATGACCCTCGGATTGTCAGAATCCTTAGTAATGCCGACTAATTTGGCAAAATAATTCCTGCCATAGAAAGGGATTCACACATGCAGGAGTATCAGCAGAGACAGTTACAGAATCTAACATCTGCTTTTCCACAAAACACCAGTGGTGCACGTAGTCAATCTCTGAGTTCTAACTTGCCAACAGTGGGACTATATCAATGCCATGACTGTGGAACCGGACCCTTGCTCATTTTGGGATTCCAATCTTGAAAAATGGCTTGAGCTTGCCACTCATGCCTTGGAGATCTTGTCGTGCCCCGCAGCCAGCGTTCTCTCTGAACGTGTGTTCAGCGCTGCTGGTGGTGTGCTGACAAATAAGCGCACGCGGCTGTCCAGTGACCATGTAGACAGACTAACGTTCATCAAGATGAACAAATCCTGGATCCGCAAGGACTTTTCTACCCCTGTGCCATCTTGGGGAGACTAAAAGCTTGATGATTTTTGAAAATCACCTCACCAATAGCGTTGAGCGATACCTTCTGATATCGGAAAGTATCGGTATCGGATTGGATCGGCCGATACCGGCAAAATATCGGATCTCGCCGATACCGATACCCGATACCAATGCAAGTCAATGGGACAAAAATATTGGAATTAAAATAAACCCTTTCTTTCCTTGTAGGTTCATTCTACATGAAGGAAAACAACTAATAATAATGTAGGATGTATTGGGGGAGGTGGCGGAGACATTAAAGGCATAGAGGTTTATCCCAATCAAATAGAATAGCAGGATTTTTTTAAGATGTTAGGAGTTACAAAGATATTGACTATGTTAAGAATTTTTTTATTTTGTCAGATATTGATGTGTCACTACTTCCACGCAATTCACCTTGTTTTTTACTTCTCCCACACTTTCTTCTTCATCATCATCAGCATCTTTGACATCAACTTCTTCTTCACCTTATTCATCTTCTTCTTCATCTTCTACCTATTATTTTTTTGTTGTTACATTCTTCATATTCTTTTTATTCAACTATTATTCTTCTTCATATTCTACTTCTTCATCATATTCTTATTTGTGACAGGCATTCCTGTAGTTGTTATCTATAAAAGTTTGAAGATTACACCTTCCGTTCTGCCTGTCACAAAAGAGTTACATTTGTTTGCGTTCAGTTTGGCCTGCAGCATCAGGCTTTATCCAGGGGCACCACGAGGAGGAACGGACTCACCCCCATACACTGCTTAGTCTTCTTCTGCTTATAATTTAGATAATATCTTTTGCTCTGATATTTAGTGTTATGCTTAATGTTCTTCTGCTCTTTGTTCTGCAGCCTCTTGTTCTTCTGCTTCTCGGTCTTCCATGTCGTCGTCTCCAGGGTCGTCATCTCCAGGGTCTTCATCTCTGGTGTCGTCGTCATCTTAGGGGTGGTCTTCTGGATCGTCGTCTTTAGGGTCTTGAACTTGGAAATGTAGCAGAAGGTACAAGAAGGATGAGAAAATGCCGAGAACCAGCTGATGGAACTGGAACTCGGATGGCTACCCGAATGTCCAAGAGCCAATGGAACTACCGAGGACCAGCTGACGTTACTGGAACCCGGTAACTAAGCAGGAGGTACCCATGCCAGAAAGCACTACCAAGGACCAACTGACGTTGGTGGAACTCGGATACCCAGAAGGAGGCACCTAAGCCAAAGGCTCTGCCCGGAACCAGCTGACGGTACTGGAACCAGGATGGGGAGCAGAAGGTACAAGAGCAAAAGACACTCCCGACAACCAGCTGACGGTACTGGAATCCGGATTGGTAGCCGAAGGTCCAAGAGCCAATGGAACTACCGAGGACCAGGTGACATTACTGGAACCCGGTTACTAAGCAGGAGGTACCCGTGCCAGAAAGCACTACCAAGGACCACCTGATGTTGGTGGAACTCGGATACCCAGAAGGAGGCACCTAAGCCAAAGGCTCTACCCGGAACCAGCTGACAGTACTGGAACCAGGATGGGGACCTATTAAAGATTGTCTTCCTAGAGCCCCCAACTAGCGGTGTTGGAGCAAAGGGTCAACAGGCGGAGCTGAGTGTAGGCCAAAGCCTGCACTGGTGGCAGCTTTGTGTCTGCGTGGCGCTTGCAGGACACGTTGCCGGCTACACAGCGGGGGAACAGCTGGCGTTGCTGAACCCCACTGACACATTGGCAGGTGTTTTTCTCTGTGCAGCCAGCACTTCCGGGCACCAACTGGCGGTGTTAGAGCCCAGGCTCTGCAGGAGGAGCAGAGTGTAGGCCGAAGCCTAATTGAACCAATTTTAAAGGTAACCTTTAACCCCCCCTCAGGTGTTACAAACTAGAAGAGCCACCTTATGCAGCAGCAATGCTGCACAAGTCATAGGTTGCTCTTTTAATGTTGCTCCTTGCACACGCTGAATGAAACACGTATAACATTTAGCCCTTTATACAGTCAAACTGTCTTGGAGGCGGGAGTGTTGTGTATCCGCTTTTTGGGCTCCCCTGGTGGTTGCTGGTGGTACTGGTGACTTGTTTGCCCTTTTGTTGCTTCTGTTCACCTGCTTCCATCAGTGTTTGGGAGTTTCCTATTTAGCCTTGCTCTCCAGTCTTTTCCTTGCCGGTCATCATTGTAACCAGAGCCTTCGGTTGCATGTTCCTGCTACTAGTCTGCTGATCAGCTAAGTGGACTTTGTCCTTTTGTTTTGTACCTTTTGTCCAGTTTGCAGTTTTTGTAATTCTCTGTAGCTGGAAGCTCTTGCGGGCTGAAATTGCCACTCCTGTGTCATGAGTTGACACAGGAGTCTTAAAGTAATTTCAGGATGGTTTTTGAAAGGGTTTTCAGTTGACCGTGAAGTCCTCTTTTGTATCCTTCTGCTATCTAGTAAGTGGACCTCTCTTTGCTAAATCTACTTTCATACTGTGTATGTCTTTTCCTCTTAATTCACCGTTATTGCATGTGGGGGGCTGCTATCATCTTTTGGGGTATTTCCCTAGAGGTAAGCCAGGTCTGTTCCTTCCTCTACCAGGCGTAGTTAGTCCTCCGGCTGGCGCGTGGCATATAGGAAGCCGTAGGTATGCTCCCTGGCTACTGTTAGTTGTGTGGTAGATTTAGCTCACGGTCAACTCGAGTTTCCATCACCCGAGAGCTCGTTTGTTACTTATATGTTTTTTACGTTCCCTTGCCATTGGGAACCATGACACAGGAGTTTCCTTCTTAATGAGACGCAGCACAGCTGTGAAAAAAAACACCTTGGTGCTGGGCGCGGCCTCCTGAGCGTCGCATTTTGCTGTACAGGAGTCTGTGCTGTTGTGTTATCCCTTGGTCATGCGCTGTTAGCACTGCCCGTCTTCAGACATCATTTGATGTCAGCCGGTGCGGTTCGCGATGCCCATGAATCCCAGCCCCGCCGTGTCTTTTCATTTATTCACACTGCGGGGCTGGGATTCATGGTCTTGCACAGTACATATGTTCGCCTCTCACTCGTGTCCTTACACCTGCTTCAGACTGTGTGGCGTCAGCTGATCCCTTATCGCATGCCACGGCCATGAAGCTGCACAGTCTGAAGAAGGTGGAAGGAGATGAGTGACAGGTGAAGATATGCACTGCTCATGCCCATCAATCACACCCTCGCAGTCTACATAAATAAGACACCGAGGGGCGTTGTGTCGGGCAGGGCGGCCGCAGAGGTGCAGCCAGCCAAACAATGATGTCAGAAGACGGGCAGCGCTACCAAGGGGGTTGCTGCGTGTCATTACAAAGGAAAGTCACACCTCAGGGACGTTTTATTGGTCTCAGGGGACACATTTTCTACGTGTTCAGTTCGACGTGTGCAAGGAGAATAACTTAATGAGCCACCTTGTACAAATGCAGCATTACTGCTGTACAAGGTGGCTGTTATACATCCAAACGCCTGGGGGGGGACAGGTTCCCTTCAATTTCAGTTCTTGTGTCTGCATGGCGTTAGCAGGACACGATGCTGGCTACACAGCAGGGGAACAGCTGGTGCTATTGAACCCCACTGACACATTGGCGGGTGTTTTTCTCTGTGCAGCCAGCACTTCCGGGCACCAAATGGCAGTGTTAGAGCCCAGGGTCAGCAGGAGGAGCAGAGAAGCAGAGTGTAGGCCGAAGCCTGCACTGGCGGCAGCTTTGTGTCTGCGTGGCGTTTGCAGGACACGTTGCCGGCTACACAGCGGGGGAACAGCTGGCATTGCTGAACCCCACTGACACATTGGCGGGTGTTTTTCTCTGTGCAGCCAGCACTTCCGGGCACCAACTGGCGGTGTTAGAGCCCAGGGACAGCAGGAGCAGAGTGTAGGCCGAAGCCTGCACTGGAGCAAGTTGAAAGGGAACCTTTAACCCCCCCCCCCAGGCGTTTGTTGCTGAAAGAGCCATCTTGTACAGCACTAATGCTGCAAAAGGAAAAGCTAGCTCTTTTAATTATGCTCCTTGCAAACGCTGAACTAGACACTTATGAAATGTGTCCCCTCACACCATAAAACCGTCCCGGAGGTGGGACTTTCCTTTGTAATGGGACGCAGCACAGCCATCATTCCTACCCCCTTGGTGCCGTGCGCCGCATCCTCAGCGTTGTTTGATTCTGTCCCGGAGCCTGCGCTGTTATGTTTTCCCTTGGCCAGGCGCACTTAGCGCTGCCTGTCTTCTGACATAATTTTGTGTCAGGCTGGCTGCGCCTGTGTGGCCGCGCTGCCCGAGATCCCGCCTCGCAGTGTCATCTAATGTAATCACACTGCGGGCCTGGGATCCATGGGCATGTGCAGTGCATATCCTCGCCTCTCACTCCCCTCCCTCCGGCTTCTTCAGACTGTGCGGCGTCACGGCCGTGGCATGCTATTGAGGATCAGCTGACGGCGCACAGTCTGAAGAAGGCGGAGGGAGATGAGTGAGAGGCGGAGGTGAAGATATGCACTGCGCATGCCCATGGATCCCAGGGCCGCAGTGTGATTAAATCAGAAGACACTGCGAGACGGGATCTCTGGCAGCGCGGCCGCACAGGCGCAGCCAGCCTGACACCAAATGATGTCAGAAGACGGGCAGCGCTAAGTGCGCCTGGGCAAGGGATAACATAACAGCGCAGGCTCCGGGACAGAATCAAACAACGCTGTGGAGGCGGCACACGGCGCCAATGGGGTAGGAATGACGGCTGTGCTGCGTCCCATTACAAAGGAAAGTCCCACCTCTGGGACGGTTTAACGGTGTGAGGAGACACATTTCATACGTGTTAGGTTCAGCGTTTGCAAGGAGCACAACGAAAAGGGGCACCTTTTCCTTGTGCAGCATTACAGCTGCACAAGGTGGCTCTTTCAGTAACAAACGCCTGGGGGGGGACAGGTTCCCTTAAATTTAAGTTGTTGTGTCAGCGTGGCGGTCGCATGACACGTTGCCGGATACACAGCAGGGGAGCAGCAGGCGTTGCTGAACCCCACTAACACATTTGCGAGGTGTTTGGCTCTGTGCAAACAGCACTTCTGGGCAGCAACCAGCAGTGTTGGAGCCGAGGAACAGCAGGAGGAGCAGAGTGTAGGCCGAAGCCTGCACTGGAGGCATGTAAATGTCTGTTAGTGTGCCAGCGTGGCGGTCGCATGACACGTTGCCGGATACACAGCAGGGGAGCAGCAGGCGTTGCTGAACCCCACTAACACATTTGTGAGGTGTTTGGCTCTGTGCAAACAGCACTTCCGGGCAGCAACCAGCAGTGTTGGAGCCCAGGGACAGCAGGAGGAGCAGAGTGTAGGCCGAAGCCTGCACTGGAGGCATGTAAATGTCTGTTAGTGTGCCAGCGTGGCGGTCTCATGACACGTTGCCGGATACACAGCAGGGGAGCAGCTGACGTTACTGAACCCCAATAACACAGCACCAAGTGTTAACTGTGCAGCCAGCACTTCCAGGCACCAACTGGCGGTGTTGGAGCCCAGGGACAGCAGGGGGAGCAGATTGGAGGTATTGCCGCACACACAGCTGGGGAACAGCTGACGTTACTGAACCCCAATAACAGAGGAGCGACTGTTGACTGTGCGGACAGCACTTCTGGGCAGCAACTGGCGGTGTTGAAGCCCAGGGATAGCAGGAGGAGCAGGTTTGTTTTGCTAGATACACAGCTGGGAATCAGCTGACGTTACTGAAACCCAATAACACAGCAGCAAGTGTAAACTGTACAGCCAGCACTTCCAGGCAACAACTGGCGGTGTTGGAGCCCAGGGACAGCATGGGGAGCAGATTGGAGGCATTGCCGCACACACAGCTGGGGAACAGCTGACGTTACTGAACCCCAATAACAGAGGAGCGGCTGTTGACTGTGCGGACAGCACTTCCGGACACCAACTGGCAGTGTTGGAGCCCAGGGACAGCAGGGGGAGCAGATTGGAGGTATTGCCGCACACACAGCTGGGGAACAGCTGACTATACTGAACCCCAATGACAGAGGAGCGGCTGTTGACTGTGCGGACAGCACTTCCGGACACAAACTAGCGGTGTTGGAGCCCAGGGACAGTAGGGGGAGCAGATTGGAGGTATTGCCGCAGACACAGCTGGGGAACAGCTGACGTTACTGAATCCCAATAACAGAGGAGCGACTGTTGACTGTGCAGACAGCACTTCCGGGCAGCAACTGGCGGTGTTGTAGCCCAGGGACAGCAGGAGGAGCACAGGAACACAGTGTAGGCCGAAGCCTGATTGGAGGCATGTAAATGTCTGTTAGTGTGCCAGCGTGGCGGTCGCATGACACGTTGCCGGATACACAGCAGGGGAGCAACATCATCCCTTAGCGCTTGCAGTGTTTGTTGAAGCAGGCAGATAAGGGGGACAGTCATGCTGACTAGTGCATCATCTGCACTCGCCATCCGCATGGAATAATCGAAGGGACGCAAAACCTGGCAGACGTCCTTCATAGTGGCCCACTCTGTGGTTGTGAAGTCTGAACGGCGCGGAGTGCGACTTCTTTGCGCCTGATGCAGCTGGTACTCCATTACTGCTTGCTGCTGCTCACACAACCGCTCCAACATATGTAACGTGGAATTCCACCTGGTTGGTAGGTCACATATGATGCAATGTTCCGGAAGGCGGAATCGGCGCTGCAGAGCTGCAATGCGCGATCTTGCCGTGCTGGAACGCCGCAAGTGAGCACACTCTAGGCGGACCTTGTGCAGCAGTGCATCAAGATCCAGATAGTCCCTCAAAAAACTCTGCATGACCAAGTTGAGCACATGTGCCAGACATGGGATGTGAGTGAGGTTGCCGAGGCCCAGAGCTGCCACCAGATTTCGGCCATTGTCACACACTACCATGCCTGGCTGGAGATTCGCTGGCACAAACCACACGTCGCTCTCCTGCTTGATGGCATTCCAGTGCTCCTGCGCTGTGTGGCTTCGATTCCCCAAAGAAATTAATTTCAAGACGGCCTGTTGACGTTTGGCCATGGCTGTGCTCATGTCGGTCGTAACAGGTAAACGTTCACGGGTCCATGTGGAGGTGGACTATGATGGCTCCTGCAGCGATGATTCTGAGGAACTTGTGTATGAGGAAGAGTCAATGCGAACAGACTGGATTCCTGCAATCCTTGGAGTGGGCAGGACACATCCTGCGCCACTCGCACGATCTGTACTCGGCTCAACAACATTAACCCAATTGGCAGTGAGGGAAAGGTATCGCCCCTGTCCATGGTGACTGGTCCACGCATCGGTGGTGAGGTGGACCTTGCTACTGATGGCGTTCAGTAATGCGTGTTTTATGTGTCCCTCCACATGCTTGTGCAGGGCAGGGACAGCTTGCCTGCTGAAATAAAAGCGGCTGGGCACATTGTACTGTGGGACTGCCAATGCCATCAAGTCACGGAAGCTGTCAGTCTCCACCAGCCTGAATGAGAGCATTTCAAGGGACAGGAGTTTTGCAATGCCAGCATTCAGAGCCTGTGCTCGGGGGTGGTTTGCCAAGAATGGCCGCCTTTTCTCCCATGCCTGTACTACCGATGGCTGTAGACTTGGCTGGGAGTGTGAGGATGACTGGGAACGTGGTGCTGTGGGTGAAATTACAGTGGGTCTCTGGACAACAGTGCCAGAGGTTCTTCCATGGCGATCCTGGGAGGAAGCCGAACCAGCTGTGTGTGAGCTGGAGGAAGAGGTAACACGAACTGAAGAGGTGGTAGCTGCCGCTGTTGGTTGGCCTAGGTCTTCAGTGTGTTTTTGTAACTCCACCGCGTGCCTGGTCCGCACATGTTTCCACATATTTGAGGTATTGAGGTTGCTGACATTTCTCCCTCTTTTGATTTTCTGATGACACACCTTGCATTTGACAAAGCACATGTCATCAGCAACTGTGTCAAAAAAGGACCAGGCACTGGAAGTCTTGGGAGTGCCCTTTTTGGCTTTTGGAAGAGGCATGCTCCTAACGGGTGCCGAAGTGGAGGCTACAGGCTTCGCAGTTTTCCCCCTCCCTCTCCCTCTTTGGCCCGTTCGGGGAATCTCTTCCTCAGAGCTGTTCCCACCACCATCCCGTACCTCACACCACGTTGGGTCAAGGACCTCATCATCGACACTACCCTCTGCCACCAACTGCTCCTCCTGGGTAGTTTCAGCAGCACAGCACGCACCAGAAAGTGGCACCTGAGTGTCATCATCAGATGCGTACTGCAGTGTGGTGACCGTAGGCACTGACCCACCCGCCTCTTCAGAGTCAGAGAGACAAAGCTGTTGCGCATCACTGCACACTGCCTCTTCTTCCATTTCTCCAATGCTGCTTGGCTGGCCCCCTGTTTCCAAGCCAAGAGATTCAGAGAACAGAAGTAGAGACGGCTCCTGTCCTGGGCTCTCTGACTGCCTGGGCAATTTGGCAGGTGGTGAAGAGACAGATGGCTGCTCTCCAGTGCTCTGTGCCTGAGAGGATGTGGCACTAATTGAAGTCGATGCGTTAGCTGCCATCCATCCGACAACGGCTTTTGAAAGTGCAATTGAACAGCAAGGTGGCTTGTTGTTGAAGGGAAATAGAGAGAGAAAAAAAAAAAACTATAAATCTTCAGCATAGCGAGTGTGAGCGAGCTGAGTGTGACCTGAGCGTAAGTGTGGATGGCGGTAAGTGTGACTTGTGATTCAGTGACTTTGGGTTCAGGGAGTTTCCAAGGGAGGAATTGCTGTCTGTTTTTAATTAATACTTGTATTTATTTTTTATATAACGTTTCTGTGGTGCAATCCCCATTAGGAAATGTGCTCCACTATTGGTAATGCCATCCAGTGCACATCTTGCCTCATGTATGCAGTCCTTGATCAGCCGGTCGAGGGTGCATACTGCTGTGCGAGATGTGAGCACGTTGTGCATTTGGAATCCCAGATTCTGGATCTAAATGTGCAGCTGGCAACACTGAGATCCATAGACAATATGGAGAGGAGTCTTCTGCTCACAGAGCAGACGCTCAATGGGATAGATGAGGAGGGGGATGGTAGGATGGAGCTGCAGGACAGTAAGGCAGTTAGCTGGGTGACAGATAGAAGGCGGGGTAGAGGGAAGAGTTCCAGGGAGGCTAGTCCTGATCTGGCACACCCCAATAAGTTTGCTAAGTTGGCAGATGAGGGGGGTGCCAGTACAGGGGTAGCACTGCTGCAGCCAGGCATGTCCTCTGAAAGCCGGAGTTGTGACTGCTCCAGTAAGGAGGGAAATAGGAGAGCAGGGCAGGCCAGACAGGTGCTGGTAGTGGGGGACTCAATTATTAGGGGAACAGATATGGCAATCTGTCACAAAGACAGGGATCGTCGAACGGTGTGCTGCCTACCTGGCGCTCGAGTCCGACACATCGCTGATCGGGTGGACAGATTACTGGGAGGGGCTGGTGAGGACCCAGCGGTCATGGTGCACATTGGCACAAATGACAAAGTTAGAGGTAGGTGGAAGGTCCTTAAAGATGATTTCAGGGAATTAGGCTGCAAGCTGAAAGCAAGGACCTCCAACGTGGTATTTTCCGAAATACTGCCTGTACCACGTGCCACGCCAGAGAGGCAACGGGAGATTAGGGAGGTTAATAAGTGGCTCAAGAATTGGTGTAGGAAGGAGGGGTTTGGGTTCCTGCAGAACTGGGCCGACTTCTCAGTTGGCTACAGGCTCTACGCTAGGGACGGGCTTCACCTCAATGGGGAAGGTGCAGCTGTGCTGGGGGAGAAAATGGCTAGAAGATTGGAGGAGTGTTTAAACTAGGGATTGGGGGGGAGGGTATTCATTTTATAGGAGGGGAAGATAGTGCAGATAGAGACCTGGGCACAAATAAGGAAGTTGGGGGTGGCGGTGGCATGGGGGCTGGGGTTAGAACAGCTAATAATTTAAGAAAGAATAGAGGTACAGAGAGGAACATCAAGTGCATGTATACTAATGCCAGAAGCCTCGCCAACAAAATGGATGAATTAGAACTAATGTTGTTGGAACATAATTATGACATGGTGGGGATATCTGAAACATGGCTGGATGAGAGACATGACTGGGCTGTTAACTTGCAGGGCTATAGTCTGTTCAGAAATGACCGTACAGATAAGCGAGGGGGAGGGGTGTGTCTGTATGTAAAATCCACCTTAAAACCCATCCTGCGTGATAATATAGGTGAATCTAATGAAAATGTAGAGTCCCTGTGGGTGGAGATAAGGGGAGGGGGAAAAAATAATAAATTACTGATAGGGGTTTGTTATAAATCTCCAAAAATAATGGAAGCAATGGAGAATATCCTCGTAAAGCAAATAGATGAAGCTGCGACTTAAGGAGAAGTTATTATTATGGGGGACTTCAACTACCCAGAAATAGATTGGGGAACAGAAACCTGCAGTTCCAGTAAAGGTAATCGGTTTTTGACAACTATGAGAGACAATTACCTTTCACAACTGGTTCAGGACCCAACAAGGAGGGGGGCACTGCTAGACCTAATATTAACCAACAGGCCAGACCGCATATCAAATATAAGGGTTGGGGGTCACTTGGGGAATAGTGATCACAAAATAATAAGTTTTCAGGTCTCCTTTAATAAGATGTGTAGTAGAGGGGTGACAAGGACACTAAACTTCAGGAGGGCAAATTTCCAACGGATGAGAGAGGATCTTGGTGCAATTAACTGGGACTATATCCTGAGACATAAAAGTACACAAAGAAAATGGGAGACGTTTATTAGCATCCTGGATAGGACCTGTGCACAGTATATACCATATGGGAATAAACATACTAGAAATAGGAGGAAACCAATATGGCTAAATAGAGCTGTAAGGGGCGCAATAAGTGACAAAAAAAAAGCATTTAGAGAAGTACAGGAAGTAGGTAGTGATGAGGCATTAAATAAATATAGAAAATTAAATAAATTCTGTAAAAAGCAAATCAAGGTAGCAAAGATTGAGACAGAGAGACTCATTGCCAGAGAGAGCAAAAATAACCCCAAAATATTCTTTAACTACATAAATAGTAAGAAACTAAAAAATGATAGTGTTGGCCCCCTTAAAAATAGTCTGGGTGAAATGGTGGATGAGGATGAGGAAAAAGCCAATATGCTAAATGACTTTTTTTCATCAGTATTTACAAAACAAAATCCCATGGCAGCGAATATGACTAGTGATAAAAATTCCCAATTAAATGTTATCTGCTTAACCCAGCAGGAAGTACGGCGGCATCTAAAAATCACAAAAATTTATAAATCTCCGGGCACGGATGGGATACACCCCCGAGTACTGCAGGAACTAAGTACAGTCATTGATAGACCATTATTTTTAATCTTTAAAGAGTCCATAATAACAGGGTCTGTACCACAGGACTGGCGTATAGCAAATGTGGTGCCAATATTTAAAAAGGGGACAAAAACTGAACTCGGAAATTATAGGCCAGTAAGCTTAACCTCTACTGTGGGTAAAATCCTGGAGGGCATTCTAAGGCATGCTATACTGGAGTATCTGAAGAGGAATAACCTCATGACCCAGTATCAGCACGGGTTTACTAGGGACCGTTCATGTCAGACTAATTTGATCAGCTTCTATGAAGAGGTAAGTTCCGGACTGGACCAAGGGAGCCCAGTGGATGTAGTGTATATGGACTTTTCAAAAGCTTTTGACACGGTGCCACACAAAAGGTTGATACATAAAATGAGAATAATGGGGATAGGGGAAAATATGTGCAAGTGGGTTGAGAGCTGGCTAAGGGATAGGAAACAAAGGGTGGTTATTAATGGAGCACACTCGGACTGGGTCGCAGTTAGTAGTGGGGTACCACAGGGGTCAGTATTGGGCCCTCTTCTTTTTAACATATTTATTAATGACCTTGTAGGGGGCATTCAGAGTAGAATTTCAATATTTGCAGATGACACTAAACTCTGCAGGGTAATCAATACAGAGGAGGACAATTTTATATTGCAGGATGATTTATGTAAACTAGAAGCTTGGGCTGATAAACGGCAAATGAGCTTTAATGGGGATAAATGTAAGGTCATGCAATTGGGTAGAAGTAATAAGATGTATAACTATGTGCTTAATTCTAAAACTCTGGGTAAAACTGTCAATGAAAAGGACCTGGGTGTATGGGTGGATGACAAACTCATATTCAGTGGCCAGTGTCAGGCAGCTGCTACAAAGGCAAATAAAATAATGGGATGCATTAAAAGAGGCATAGATGCTCATGAGGAGAACATAATTTTACCTCTATACAAGTCACTAGTGTGACCACACTTAGAATACTGTGCACAGTTCTGGTCTCCGGTGCATAAGAAAGACATAGCTGAACTAGAGCGGGTGCATAGAAGAGCGACCAAGGTTATTAGAGGACTGGGGGGTCTGCAATACCAAGATAGGTTATTACACTTGGGGCTATTTAGTTTGGATAAACGAAGGCTAAGGGGTGATCTTATGTTAATGTATAAATATATGAGGGGACAGTACAAAGACCTTTGTGATGATCTTTTTAATCATAGACCGGTGACAGGGACAAGGGGGCATCCTCTACGTCTGGAGGAAAAAAGGTTTAAGCATAATAACAGACGCAGATTCTTTACTGTAAGAGCAGTGAGACTATGGAACTCTCTGCCGTATGATGTTGTAATGAGTGATTCATTACTTAAATTTAAGAGGGGACTGGATGCCTTTCTGGAAAAGTATAATGTTACAGGGTATATACACTAGATTCCTTGATAAGGCGTTGATCCAGGGAACTAGTCTGATTGCCGTATGTGGGGTCGGGAAGGAATTTTTTTCCCCATGGTGGAACTTACTCTTACCACATGGGGTTTTTTTGCCTTGCCCTGGATCAACATGTTAGGGCATGTTAGGTTAGGCTATGGGTTGAACTAGATGGACTTAAAGTCTTCCTTCAACCTTAATAACTCTGTAACTATGTAACTATGTAATTTGGTCTTCACGCAGCAGCGGTGTACGGCGCTCTCCGACAAAGCTGCGCATGAAGGACTGTTCCCTGCTGAAACTGGGTGATGATGCAGGCACAGAATTCCCACGTCCTCTCCCTGCTCCGCCCCCACGCCCACGTGCCTTACTCCCTGCCCTCTTCATCTTGGTTGACTGATAAAGATAAGCAGAAAAGTACTAAGGGCTTAGTGTGCTTATTCCTGAACAGCTCCTAACAGGTATAAGAAACACTAATTTTCTAAAGTGTGGACTAGACTTTAATATGAGCTAATGTGGCCTACACAACTGTAAAGTGGTGTGTTTGGTGAACTTTATTATTTATTTATTTTTGGGGGGGCAGAACCGACTACAAGGCGAGCTGCACTCACACGGAGACCGTGCAGACAGCCGTAAACGGCGCTGCAAGGCCCAAAAAAACTCCTCTAGGTTATCCTATGTAGTGTTTTTCCACAATTTAGCTGGATATGGGTGGAAAGCCACTAATAGGAAATATGTGAAAAAATGTGCAGCAGGCTGCACTATTTGCAAAAAAGGACAATGTATTTTACGGTATGAAACAGTGAAGCACCCTGAGCTGGATACAACCGGCTGTGGCTGCACACAGACTACAGGGCGAGCTGCACTCACACGGAGACCGTGCAGACAGCCGTAAACGGCGCTGCAAGGCCCAAAAAACCTTCTCTATGTTATCCTATGTAGTGTTTTTCCACAATTTAGCTGGATACGGGTGGAAAGCCACTAATAGGAAATATGTGAAAAAATGTGCAGCAGGCTGCACTATTAGCAAAAAAGGACAATGGATAGAACAGTATGAGGCAGTGAAACACTCTGACCTGAATACAACCGTCTATGGCTGCACACAGACTACAGAGTGGGCTGCACTCACACACACACACACAGAGACCTTGCAGATCGCTGTGAAAACAGCGCTGCAAGGCAAAAGCAAGGTGAACACACAGCGGTTGCTAAATTAGCCTGGGAAAAGCACAATGAAGCAAATCGCTATTTCAACTGGCCCTCAGTCAGAACACAGCGTCCTATGCCTAACTGAATTCACAGCAGAGTGAGCCAGAAAGGGCAGCAGCGTTTTTTATAGTGCATCATGACATCATTTCAGCAGCCAATCACAGCCTTGCCAGTAGTTACATTCCCACCATGCTGAACAGGATGTGCCCACACTTGTAATCATTCCTCATTGGCTGAATTCGTGCAGTTTGAATTATGGGAACTTCCGATTCCGGTATCCGATATGCGGTAAATATGGGAACTCGGGATCGGAATTCCGATACCGCAAGTATCGGCCGATACCCGATACTTGCGGTATCGGAATGCTCAACACTACTCACCATTATAAAAAACTCTGGCAAAATTGATGCCACTTAAGTGGTGTCTGTGGCCGAATTTTTTGAAAAAATTGAGACTCTTTTATTAAGTCCCCTTGCTCAGTTTTACATGACGTTGCCATCGTCAATTCCAGGTGGGAGGGGTCATCTGCAGAGTTGTTTACTCATACACCATGGCCTGGGATTCAGAGGTCTGCTCCAAAGCTTCAGTGTCTGCTAGTCAGCAGAGTAGCCCAGCCACCCACCGGCTGTTTACCTAAGTACTATTTTTAACGGCATCTGGCCCAGGAAATCCTTTAGGGCCTAGTAGAATTTGGTGCTACTCAGCAGCATACCCCACCCATGAAGCAAGCTACACCGCCTGTTTACCTAACAATTATTTTGTAATGGCATCTAGCCCAGGAAATCCTTTTGGGCCCAGTAGAATTTAGTGCTACTAAGCAACCTACCCCACCTATGAAGCAAGCTACACCACCTGTTTAACTAACTACTATTTTGTAACGGCATCTAGCCTGGGAAATCCTTTTGGGCCTAGTAGAATTTAGTGCTACTCAGCAGCGTACCCCACCCAAAAAGCAAGCAACACCGCCTGTTTACCTAACTACTATTTTGTAACGGCATCTAGCCTGGGAAATCCTTTTGGGCCTAGTAGAATTTAGTGCTACTCAGCAGCGTACCCCACCCATGAAGCAAGCTACACTGCCTGTTTACCTAAGTAATATTTTGTAACAGCATCTAGCACAGGAAATCCTTTTGGGCCTAGTAGAATTTAGTGCTACTCAGCAGCGCACCCCACCCATGAAGCAAGCTACACCGCCTGTTTACCTAAGTACTATTTTGTAACAGCATCTAGCCCAGGAAATCCTTTTGGGCCTAGTAGATTTTGGTGCTAATCAGCACAGTACCCCACCCATGAAGCAAGCTAAACCGCCTGTTTACCTAACTACTATTTTTTAACGGCATCTGGCCCAGGAAATTCTTTGGGGCCTAGTAGAATTTGGTGCTATTCAGCAGCGTACCCCACCCATGAAGCAAGCTACACTGCCTGTTTACCTAACTACTATTTTTTAACGGCATCTGACCCAGGAAATCCTTTTGGGCCTAGTAGAATTTAGTGCTACTCAGCAGCGTACCCCACCCATGAAGCAAGCTACACCGCCTGTTTACCTAAGTACTATTTTTTAATGGCATCTAGCCCAGGAAATCCTTTTGGGCCTAGTAGAATTTAGTGCTACTCAGCAGCGTACCCCACCCATGAAGCAAGCTACACCGCCTGTTTATCTAACTACTATTTTGTAACGGCATCTAGCCCAGGAAATCCTTTTGGGCCTAGTAGAATTTAGTGCTACTCAGCAGCGTACCCCACCCATGAAGCAAGCTACACCACCTGTTTACCTAACTACTATTTTCTAAAGGCATCTGGCCCAGGAAATCCTTTTGTGCCTACGAGCAATTTCTGCTACTCAGCAGAGTACCTGACCCATGATGCAAGCTACACCGCCTTCTTTCTTTCTCAATCTAACCCCTCGGCTCTGGGGTGTCCACTCTCCCTCCAGCTCTCTCCTCCTCACAGGTGGACTACCGCATTTTTTCACACTGTGGCAAATCTTTTGGGCCCAGGCATAAGAAGTCGTCGAGGTAATGGATAATATGTGCCGCCTTACAAACGGCCATGACAACACATTCGAGGAAGCAACTAAACACCACAAATAGTGAGCAGGAAATGGAGCACCCCATGGGCAAACAGCGATCTATGTAGTATGCTCCTTCACAGAAGCAGCCCAATGGGAGGACACTATTTGGAGGCACAGGTAGTAACCGGAACGCCCCCTCAATGTCTATTTTGGCCATTAGGGTGCCCCTTACCAACTTCTTAACCCGCCTGATTGCCTCGTCAAAGGAGGTACAGTACATAGTACTGGAGTTGGTTCCGCGTCAATGTTGTCGTTTACTGACCTGCCCCTTGGATATGACAAATGGTGAATTAGTCTGAATGTATTGGGTTCATATTTTGGCACAACTCCCAATGGGGGTACCACTACGTCTTCTAAGGAAAGTGTTCTGAATGGACCCGCCGCCATTCTACCTAAAGATATTTATTTTTTTATTTTTTTTGTCAAGACGTCTGGGTGTTGGTAGAGTGAGTTTAGATTTTTACTCCAGCCTTTCTTGATTTTAGAAGTGCATGACATGCCTATATCTGTGTCTCCTCCTCCTTTTACTCCTCCACCTCTTTTCTTTTTGCATGACTATATGTAGTTGTGACTTTTCCATGTGTTTGTTGTGTCTTCTGAGCAGTTTGTCAGCTTTTGGACACCTTTTAAGGTGATTTCTATGTGTTTTCCATGTGTTTGCATGTGTTTGTGTTTGCCTGCCATTGGTTTCAATGGGGTTCGACGGTGTTCGTCATGAACATGTCCCTGTTCGACGAACTGAACCGAACCCGAACCCTGGGGAAGTGGCTCATCTCTAATGCCAATCCAAACATCTGAATCTGTATTTCCTTCTAAATTTATCGATATTGATATTTTAAAAAAGAAACATCAAAGATTTTTGATAACTGTTTGTCGAGGGGATCCTGACAGTGTTTGGTTCACTGAGGCCCTGTCACCAGGCGATGCCATATTCATGTGGTGGGAAGCCCTAGTTATGGAGAAGGCAGTGTGGCATATATTGGAGAGGATCGCAGGCTCTGTCCAGCTGTTTTGCCAGTGATACTGGTAGCTAACCATAGCACTCAATATTGATCACTTAGATGTCAACACTTCATATAATCATGAAAAGAGTCTCACAACGGCTGAGTGTATATTGTACTCTGGCTTAAGCAAAGTTAAACAGTCATTTTGCTTAGACCTTCTAAATCTAATATTACGTGAGATCTCAATTGTACATGTGCAGATTGAGTTCTTGGGAGCCTCGTACCACTGGGACATTAACTCTTCCCAGCCTGGGGCGTACCACATCACCCTATGCCTGTCGCCTTCAGCCTCCTGCAGTAGCAACCCTGCCTCCTGTGAAACCGCTCCTTTGGACCCGCACCATCACTGCCACCCCACAGTCAGCTATCTGTGGATTATAAGATGCACCCCAATTTTTCTCCCAAGTTTTTGGGAAAAAGTGTGTCTTATAATCCAAAAAATATGGTGCTTCGTTTTCTGGAACAATTTCAAGGGTGCCAACACTTTCCGCCATGAATGTATACACATGTATATACAGCTCTGGCAAAAATTAAGAGACCACCACATCAAAACCCTATTATGGCCAGCCCAATCTCCAGATCAGAACCCCATTGAAAACCTCTGGAATGTAATCAAGAGGATGATGGATAGTCACAAGCCATCAAACAAAGAAGAACTGTTTACATTTTTGCCCAGACGCAGTGTGAAAGACTGGTGAAAAGCATGCCAAGACACATGAAAGCTGTGATTAAAAATCATGGTTATATTACACAAAATATTGATTTCTGAACTCTTCCCGAGTTAAAACATTAGTATTATTGTTTCTAAATGATTATGAACTTGTTTTCTTTGCATTATTTGAGGTCTGAAAGCACTGTTTTTTTTAAATTTTGCCCATTTCTCCTTTTCAGAAAAAAAAAAATGTACTGCTTGGAAATTCGGAGACATGTTGTCAGACAATCATAGAATAAAAGAATAATTTACATTTTACTAAAAAATATACCTATAAAGAGAAAAATCAGACAAACCGAACATTTTGCAGTGGACTCTTAATTTTTGCCAGAGCTGTATATTTGTAGTCATGGAAAATTAGACATTTAGAAGAATAAACAATACAACTTAAATGAAAAATGATTAACGATACTGTAATAGAAGATGATGTTCATCTTTAGGCCTAAGCATCTTCACTCCTTTAGGAAACAGCTATACTTTTATTACATGCTATATGATGTTTTATCTTGTCATATATAAATGAGATCATTCAATTCACAGACCTGGTGAATCTCCATGGCAGATGTGTCTAATCTGCAGGGATTGCTACTTTAACGACACTATCTATGATACATAAATTACTTGCATAGCCCTAAAAATAAAAAAGCAGCACTGAAATAAGCAGAGATTGCAACCTTCAAATTATGATTTGAGTTTTTCCATAAGAAACATGCTTATTTTATAAGCAGTTCTAGAGATAGTCACATAGTATTTGCTGCCAACAGATTTAATTTAATACCAGCTAATCTACATGCCAGTGATCAGGTTAAAAGTAAATTTCAATGACCAGTTTACCCAAACATTTTCTTTCCACGGTAAATAAGATTGTAGGTAAACTCCAATAGTTGTTTGGTAGATATTTACCCACAGATCTCAACAGTTCCGGATCCAGGAGGACAGTCCTGGATTTAAGTCACTGTTCCGGTGTCCTGGGTGGTGAGCCAAGGGTCCCAACCTACTCCCATTAGTGTAGTGCTCCGCAGCATGAGCACTGATTGCAGATCCCACAATGAACTGTAAAGGCCCCGTCTCACATAGCGAGATCGCTAGTGAGATCGCTGCTGAGTCACAAGTTTTGTGACGCAACAGCGACCTCAGTAGCGATCTCGCTATGTTTGACACGTACCAGCGACCCGGCCCCTGCTGTGAGATCGCTGGTCGTGTCGGAATGGCCTGGACCTTTTTTTGGTCGTTGAGGTCCCGCTGACATCGCTGAATCGGTGTGTGTGACACGGATTCAGCGATGTCTTCACTGGTAACCAGGGTAAACATCGGGTTACTAAGCGCAGGGCCGCGCTTAGTAACCCGATGTTTACCCTGGTTACCATCGTAAATGTAAAAAAAAAAAAACAGTACATACTCACATTCCGGTGTCCGTCAGGTCCCTTGCCGTCTGCTTCCCACACTGACTGACTGCCGGCCGTAAAGTGAAAGTACAGCACAGCGGTGACGTCACCGCTCTGCTGTTAGGGCCGGCGCTCAGTCAGTGCAGGAAGCGGATGCCGGGGGACGCGGAGGTGAGTATGTAGTGTTTGTTATTTTACATTTTACACTGGTAACGAGGGTAAACATCGGGTTACTAAGCGCGGCCCTGCGCTTAGCAACCCGATGTTTACCCTGGTTACCCGGGGACCTCGGCATCGTTGGTCGCTGGAGAGCGGTCTGTGTGACAGCTCTCCAGCGACCACACAGCGACTAAACAGCGATGCTGCAGCGATCGGCATCGTTGTCTATATCGCTGCAGCGTCGCTATGTGTGATGGGGCCTTAACTATGAGCCGGAGTGTTCCCTGAGAAGACAGAAGCAATATGCCACCACAAAAGGTCTACTCTTCTGCAGCAGAAAGTACACAGTGAGCATCATACGCTGAATAGCAGCTTTGGTACTGCCAAGGCTTCAACTAGGCTGCATGCCCATGATCAGGAATCAGGAATAGCAGCCTTTTGGATGCAGCACATTTGCATTCTACATTACAATCACAGTGGATGGGATTTAGAAATCCGGTGCCCGCTGTGCTTCTATTTAACACTGCAAAAACTCAACTTGGGTGTTGGTTTATGAGCCGCAGCATGTCAATTTCTGTAGAGGATACACAAATCTCTGCTGTGTAATTTGACCAATAGAATGTCATTACAATCCGCATGTACTAGCAAACAAGTGCGGTAATTAGAACACAGCGTTTTGAACGCAGCAAAAATATTCTGCATCCAAAATGCTACTATTACTGATCCTGGTCCGAACTTAAACATATTAGATCTGCCTGTGACTTATAACTATATCATTTCTATATAGCTGAGGCTCATAGGGATGCCTTTTATAGAAGTGGAAAAAAAATGTTGGTACTAGTGAGGGGCAAACCATAAAGTTCGGCGTCCATATCGAACACCTACTGTTCAGGCACGGACCTTGGAAATGGACTTCTCCTGGAACGCTGTGTTACTGTTTGTGTTTGGCACCCCAAAAATCAAGTGTTTCCCTCGCTGTCATTTGCATGACAGCACGAGAAATACCGGTGGCTCAGATTTTACCGCCGGCTCAGATTTTACCGCCGGTAAGAGCTGCAGTTCATCTGACAGCCAGCAACTGTGACCAGCGGTAAAAAGTTTACCTCTGGACACAGAGGCATCATATGATGAGAGAGTACTACTACCAGAATCTTACGCATGCTGCCACTAATAACAGTAAGAGCAGGCACTGCTTATGGGATTATTCATCAGTTGGCACCTGCTCTATAAATAAATATGATTAAAAAAAATGACTAGGGGGTCTTTCTATTTTTTATAACCAGCATGGCCAAACTGACAGTTGCGGGCTGCCACCCTCAGCTGTCTGCTTTATCACGGCCGGTTATCAAGAATAAAGGGGTTTCCACTCCATTTTTTTCTACATTTTTCAAGTACATAATTAAAAAAAAAGTGTGGGGTGAGGGATAGTGGCCATCCCTCCTTAAAAATAGCAGCCCACAGCCACCCCAGAAAGGGCGCTTTTTTTCTGGCGCTTTGCCCTATGGTGGTGGAAAGCGAAATTCATATTTGTGGGGTTGTTGTCATCTTTGTATTTTCAGGTGACATCAAGCGCAACAGTTATTAATAGAGAGGCTTCTATAGGATGCCTATCAATTACTAACCCCATAGTCATCTTGTCAATAAAAAACACACATAATAAAGTCCTTTATTTGAAATAAATATACACACTCTTTTACAAATTTACTTAAAAACAACAAACACAGTTTTACTCACCTTGTGCTCATTTCATTGAACGCTCGGTCCATTGTAAAAAAAATCACAGAAAATAATAAACAAAAATACCCAACTAATGCCCATTCCATTGAAGCACAGGTCTCCTGTAAAAAAAACTAGAATAAAATATCCCTCACCTGTCTGACATTCTGTCCCACACCATAATACATGCCTGCACCAAGATGCAACCGTCCAGACTGAAAACTATGGGAGAATGGGCTGCTGCGAGTCAAGCATCAGTGACTAGTGGTGACATCATCGAAGATACAATACGTCACTGAGGCTGCATTCTCAGCTCACTTCAGTGTGAGCCAGGCCAATGAACTTCGGTGACCTCAGTGAGATCACTGCTAGCACTGTGAGAAAAAGTCTCATGGCGCAGCGCTGAGATCAGTGAGTTCACCATAAGAAATTTCTCATGGTGGATTGTTTATTTAAAATAAAGGACTTCATTCTGGCTGTGTGTTTAGTTACAATGTAACTATAGGATTACTAATAGATAGTCATCTTATAGATGTCTTCCCATTGCAAACCTGTGGGCTTGATGTCACCGGACAATGCAAAGCTGACATCAACCCCTCAAATATCAACCCCACTTGCCACCATCACAGAGCAATAGGGAAGAGCTGCTATTTATGGGGAGTCTGCAGGCTGCTATTTTTAGGCTGGGGGGCAATATACAGTGGGTATCAAAAGCATTCAGACACCTTTAAATTTTTCACTCTTTATTTCATGGCAGCCACTTGGTAACTTCAAAAAAGTTCATATTTTTTTAATAATGTACAGTCTGCACCCCATCTTGACTGAAAAAAAACAGATGTAGAAATTTTTGCATATTTATTAAAAAAGAAAAACTGAAATATCACATGGTCATAAGTATTCAGACCTTGATTTGCGGCAAAAAATACATTGATGTCTATGGAAACGCATGCGTTTTTGCGTACATGCGTTTGCTTGCGTTTTAAAAGCGAATACACCCTGATAAGCCACCCCCCACCATCAGGGTGATAAAATGATCCTAACCCTAACCCTAGGGATCCAAACCCTAACCTTAACCCTAACCCTAACCCTACCCCTAACCCTACCACTAACCCTAACCCTAACAATATGACAGTGAATACTCTCCGAGTTTATATTTTTAGTACTCTATAGCAATACCGTATATCTTGGGGTGTCCACATTGAACAAAGCTTTTTATTAGAAGAATGTCCTGGTCTCCAGGTCAACATAATAGCCAATCCCTATGGATCCCTAGGGTTAGGGTTAGGGTTAGGGGTAGGGATAGGGTTTGGATCCCTAGGGTTAGGGTTAGGGTTAGGGTTAGGGGTAGGGATAGGGGTAGGGTTAGGGTTAGGGTTTGGATCCCTAGGGTTAGGGTTAGGGTTAGGGGTAGGGTTAGGGTTAGGGTTTGGATCCCTTTATCACCTTGATGGTGGGGGGTGGCTTATCAGTGACCTGGTGACCAGGACATTCTTCTAATAAGAAGCTACCCCTAACCCTAACCCTAGGGATCCAAACCCTAACCCTACCTCTAACACTAACCCTAACCCTAACCCTACCCCTAACCCTAAACCTAACCCTAGGGATCCTAACCCTAACCCCATCCCTAACCCTAACCCTAGCTAATTCTATTAATAGTGGGTTTTCTAGTTGATTTTGATGATTGGCAGCTGTCACACACTTCTCAGCATGCGTTTCAAAAATGCAAACGCAGGAAAAAACGCATGTAAACGCGTCAAAATGCCGTGTTTTCTTTACTGCATGCAAAAACGCATGCGTCTAAAAAACGCAGCATTTGCACGCGTTTACATGCGTTTTTTCACCACATGCGGTTTTTTTACAAACGCTGCAGATCAAAACGCAAGTGTGAAACCAGCCTTACACTTTCAGCCGCAGCTCTGACATACTGTATATTGGTAATTTTTAAGGAAACTCTGCACTTCAATTCAACACATGCGCCAGGCAAGGGATGTGCGTCAAACCGGCTAGGTACAGAGGTACTGCAAGATTTGCCCTTTATTGCACACCACCAGGCCAGACTTGAGGTTTACCAGCACGAAACCCTTATCTGTATGGTGTTTGATCCCCGTAAACAGTTCCTGTATTTTGGGGGATTTGTCCTCTAAAAAGAGGAGTTTCAGAACAGCCTTCTGTCATTTCCTCCTGGCTGTGCTACAGTTGGTGGTGCAGGTCTTTCAATTACCGGATGAGGAAGTGTTGGAGGAAGCGGAGTATTATAAGAAGGCAACCTTGATAGAGAAATGTCCTGAAATCCACAGCAGTGGTAGGACATGGGCTAGAACACCTTCCGCCTCTGTCCAAACCGCTACTACATTTACCCAGTGGGCATTTAAGGAGATGTAACGTCCCTTGCAATGCTTACTGGTTCACGTATCAGTGGTTATGTGGACCTTGCCACTGATGGCGTTGCGCAGTGTAAACCTGATTTTGTTTGTAACATGTGTGTGCAGTGCAGGGATGGCCCGCCTGGAAAAGAAGTGGCGTTTGGTAACAACATACTGTGGGACAGCCACTGTCATCAGTTTTTAACCCCTTAATGACCAGGACAAATTTTAGAAATTTCGCCACTGTCGCTTTATATAGCAATAACTTTGCAATGCTTTAACATATCCCGTTGATTTGGATAATGTTTTTTCGTGACACATTATACCTTATGATATTGGTAAACTTAGGTTATGTTTTGAGTTTTTATGAAAATATCAGAAATTTGGCAAAAATTTAAAAAATAGCAATTTTCAAACTTTGAATGATTATACCTTTAATCTAGTCAGTCATACCAACCAAAAAAATGTTAATAAATGACATTTCCCTCATGTCTACTTTATATCAGCAGTAGAGTTGAGCAACTTTAACTTTTTTAGGATCGAGTTGGGTTTCGCAAAACCCGACTTTGTCAAAAGTCGGGTTGGGTGAAATCGGCCGATTATTGCGAAAAGTCGGGGATCCGACTGAAACGCGAAACCCAATGCAAGTCAATGGGGAAGCAAAGTCGGCAGTGAGTGGAGGACAGGAAAACACATACAGTGCCCATTTTAATGCCAAAAACATCCATTCTTGTTACTTAAGCTTGTCAATCTTAATTTACCTTATAATAATAGTTAGGCATTGAAAATTGGGGGTCATTTGACTAAAGTTGTGGGGGGGTAGGGCTGGCTCAAGTTTTTCGTGGGCCCAGGCGGTGGAGCAGGGAGAGGTAAGTGTTTCAACTTTGCAGTGCAGTCACTTTGCTGTGATCCTGAGCAAGCAGGGGGGAGGGCACACTCGTTCACATTGGCACTGGCACAGGGCCCCTCAAAGTACGGCGGTGTGTTTGATGGCGGGGGCGCCTCCCACCGGCAGAGACACTTTTGCGCACTATGAGGGGCCCTGTGCCAGTGACGTCGCCAATGAGTATGCCCCCCACCTGATGAAGGTACCTGCACTTTCATCTGCACCTTCCTCTTTGTCCCCGTGTAAGGTGTTATCGTATGCGGGAAGGGGAACCTGACTTTCAGCAGGGTCAGATTCTGGCTGTGTAGAGTGCAAGGGGAATGTAGTGGTCTGGGTCAGTGTACCAGCAGACTCATCTAGCACTGGCTGGGCAATGGGCAGGATGAGGAGGAAACACAGATATAGGCCCAAATAATAAAGTGGGCTAAATGCAGTTAAAAATTTGTAACATGGCTAACCAGGTGGCATTGCTTTGTTTCAGTGGATGACAACTGTAATGAGAGGCTGACACAGTGAGTAGGCCCAAATAAGTAACTACGCTAAATGCAGTTTAAAATTGGTAACAGGACTAACCAGGCGGCATTGCTTTGTTCAGTGGAGGACAACTGTAATGAGTGGCAGACACAGTTTTAGTAGGCCCAAATAATAAAGTGGGCCAAATGAAGTTCAAAATTGGTAACAGTAGTAAACATGCAGCACTGCTTTGTTCTGTGGAGGAGAAAAGCAAGGAGCGGCAGACACCGTTAGTAGGCCCAACCAAACTAATAGGCCAAATGCATTTTCATAATCAAAATATAGGCCGAAAGCCTGAAGATTGAAGCACAGCTTTGTTCAGTGGAGGAGAAAAGCAAGGAGCGGCAGACACCGTTAGTAGGCCCAACCAAACTAATAGGCCAAATGCACATTCATAATCAAAATATAGGCCGAAAGCCTGAAGATTGAAGCACAGCTTTGTTCAGTGGAGGAGAAAAGCAAGAAACGGCAGACACCGTTAGTAGGGCCCAACCAAACTAGTAGGCCAAATGCATTTTCATGTACACCGTTATTAGGCCCAACCAAACAAGTAGGCCAAATGCAGTTTAATATCTGATATATTCTGGAAATTGAAGCTCAGCTTTGTTCAGTGGAGGAGAAAAGCAAGGAGCGGCAGACACCGTTGGTAGGGCCCAACCAAACTAGTAGGCAAAATGCATTTTGATATTCTAAATATAGGCCGAAAGCCTGAAGATTGAAGCTCAGTTTTGTTCAGAGGAGGAGAACACCAAGGAGCGGCAGACACCGTTATTAGGCCCAACCAAACAAGTAGGCCAAATGCATTTTCATATTCTAAATATAGACCGAAAGCCTGAAGATTGAAGCTCAGCTTTGTTCAGTGGAGGAGAACACCAAGGAGCGGCAGACACTGTTTGCAGGCCCAACCAAACAAGTAGGCCAAATGCAGTTTAATATCTGATATATGCTGAAATTTGAAGCTCATCTTTATTCAGTGGAGGAGAAAAGCAAGCAGCGGCAGACACCGTTAGTAGGGCCCAACCAAACTAGTAGGCCAAATGCATTTTCATATTCTAAATATAGGCCAAAAGCCTGAAGATTGAAGCTCAGCTTTGTTCAGTGGAGGAGAACACCAAGGAGAGGCAGACACCGTTATTAGGCCCAACCAAACAAGTAGGCCAAATGCATTTTCATATTCTAAATATAGGCCAAAAGCCTGAAGATTCAAGCTCAGCTTTGTTCAGTGGAAAAGAACACCAAGGAGCGGGAGACACCGTTAGTAGGCCCAACCAAACAAGTGGGCCAAATGCCTTTTCATGTTCTAAATATAGGCCGAAAGCCTGAAGACTGAAGCTCAGCTTTGTTCAGTGGAGGAGAACACCAAGGAGTGGCAGAAACCTTTAGTAGGGCCCAACCAAAACTAGTAGGCCAAATGCATTTTCATATTCTAAATATAGGCCGAAAGCCCAAAGATTGAAGCTCAGCTTTGTTCAGTGGAGGAGAACACCAAGGAGCGGCAGACACCATTATTAGGCCCAACCAAACAAGTAGGCCAAATGCAGTTTAATATCTGATATATTCTGGAAATTGAAGCTCAGCTTTGTTCAGTGGAGGAGAAAAGCAAGGAGTGGCAGACACCGTTAGTAGGGCCCAACCAAACTGGTAGGCAAAATGCACTTTATATTCTAAATATAGGCCGAAAGCCTGAAGATTGAAGCTCAGCTTTGTTCAGTGGAGGAGAACACCAAGGAGCGGCAGACACGGTTATTAGGCCCAACCAAACAAGTAGGCCAAATGCATTTTCATATTCTAAATATAGGCCGAAAGCCTGAAGATTGAAGCTCAACTTTGTTCAGTGGAGGAGAACACCAAGGAGCGGCAGACACTGTTAGCGGGCCCAACCAAACAAGTAGGCCAAATGCAGTTTAATATCTGATATATGCTGAAATTTGAAGCTCATCTTTATTCAGTGGAGGAGAAAAGCTAGCAGCGGCAGAAACCATTAGTAGGGCCCAACCAAACTAGTAGGCCAAATGCATTTTCATATTCTAAATATAGGCCAAAAGCCTGAAGATTGAAGCTCAGCTTTGTTCAGTGGAGGAGAACACCAAGGAGCGGCATACACCGTTATTAGGCCCAACCAAACAAGTAGGCCAAATGCATTTTCATATTCTAAATATAGGCCAAAAGCCTGAAGACTGAAGCTCAGCTTTGTTCAGTGGAAAAGAACACCAAGGAGCGGGAGACACCGTTAGTAGGCCCAACCAAACAAGTAGGCCAAATGCCTTTTCATGTTCAAAATATAGGCCGAAAGCCTGAAGATTGAAGCTCAGCTTTGTTCAGTGGAGGAGAACACCAAGGAGCGGCAGACACTGTTTGCAGGCCCAACCAAACAAGTAGGCCAAATGCAGTTTAATATCTGATATATGCTGAAATTTGAAGCTCATCTTTATTCAGTGGAGGAGAAAAGCAAGCAGCGGCAGACACCGTTAGTAGGGCCCAACCAAACTAGTAGGCCAAATGCATTTTCATATTCTAAATATAGGCCAAAAGCCTGAAGATTTAAGCTCAGCTTTGTTCAGTGGAGAACACGAAGGAGCGGAAGACACCATTAGTAGGCCCAACCAAACAAGTAGGCCAAATGCATTTTCATATTCTAAATATAGGCCGAAAGCCTGAAGATTAAAGCTCAGCTTTGTTCAGTGGAAAAAAACACCAAGGAGTGTGAGACACAGTTAGTAGGCCCAACCAAACAAGTAGGCCAAATGCCTTTTCATGTTCTAAATATAGGCCGAAAGCCTGAAGATTGAAGCTCAGCTTTGTTCAGTGGAGGAGAACACCAAGGAGCGGCAGACACTGTTTGCAGGCCCAACCAAACAAGTAGGCCAAATGCAGTTTAATATCTGATATATGCTGAAATTTGAAGCTCATCTTTATTCAGTGGAGGAGAAAAGCAAGCAGCGGCAGACACCGTTAGTAGGGCCCAACCAAACTAGTAGGCCAAATGCATTTTCATATTCTAAATATAGGCCAAAAGCCTGAAGATTGAAGCTCAGCTTTGTTCAGTGGAGGAGAACACCAAGGAGCGGCAGACACCGTTATTAGGCCCAACCAAACAAGTAGGCCAAATGCATTTTCATATTCTAAATATAGGCCAAAAGCCTGAAGATTCAAGCTCAGCTTTGTTCAGTGGAAAAGAACACCAAGGAGCGGGAGACACCATTAGTAGGCCCAACCAAACAAGTGGGCCAAATGCCTTTTCATGTTCTAAATATAGGCCGAAAGCCTGAAGATTGAAGCTCAGCTTTGTTCAGTGGAGGAGAACACCAAGGAGTGGCAGAAACCTTTAGTAGGGCCCAACCAAAACTAGTAGGCCAAATGCATTTTCATATTCTAAATATAGGCCGAAAGCCCAAAGATTGAAGCTCAGCTTTGTTCAGTGGAGGAGAACACCAAGGAGCGGCAGACACCGTTATTAGGCCCAACCAAACAAGTAGGCCAAATGCAGTTTAATATCTGATATATTCTGGAAATTGAAGCTCAGCTTTGTTCAGTGGAGGAGAAAAGCAAGGAGTGGCAGACACCGTTAGTAGGGCCCAACCAAACTGGTAGGCAAAATGCATTTTATATTCTAAATATAGGCCGAAAGCCTGAAGATTGAAGCTCAGCTTTGTTCAGAGGAGAACACCAAGGAGCGGCAGACACCGTTATTAGGCCCAACCAAACAAGTAGGCCAAATGCATTTTCATATTCTAAATATAGGCCGAAAGCCTGAAGATTGAAGCTCAACTTTGTTCAGTGGAGGAGAACACCAAGGAGCGGCAGACACTGTTAGCAGGCCCAACCAAACAAGTAGGCCAAATGCAGTTTAATATCTGATATATGCTGAAATTTGAAGCTCATCTTTATTCAGTGGAGGAGAAAAGCAAGCAGCGGCAGAAACCGTTAGTAGGGCCCAACCAAACTAGTAGGCCAAATGCATTTTCATATTCTAAATATAGGCCAAAAGCCTGAAGATTGAAGCTCAGCTTTGTTCAGTGGAGAACACCAAGGAGCGGCATACACCGTTATTAGGCCCAACCAAACAAGTAGGCCAAATGCAGTTTAATATCTGATATATTCTGGAAATTGAAGCTCAGCTTTGTTCAGTGGAGGAGAAAAGCAAGGAGTGGCAGACACCGTTAGTAGGGCCCAACCAAACTAGTAGGCCAAATGCATTTTCATATTCTAAATATAGGCCAAAAGCCTGAAGATTTAAGCTCAGCTTTGTTCAGTGGAGAACACGAAGGAGCGGAAGACACCATTAGTAGACCCAACCAAACAAGTAGGCCAAATGCATTTTCATATTCTAAATATAGGCCGAAAGCCTGAAGATTAAAGCTCAGCTTTGTTCAGTGGAAAAAAACACCAAGGAGTGTGAGACACAGTTAGTAGGCCCAACCAAACAAGTAGGCCAAATGCCTTTTCATGTTCTAAATATAGGCCGAAAGCCTGAAGATTGAAGCTAAGCTTTGTTCAGTGGAGGAGAACACCAAGGAGCGGCAGACACTGTTTGCAGGCCCAACCAAACAAGTAGGCCAAATGCAGTTTAATATCTGATATATGCTGAAATTTGAAGCTCATCTTTATTCAGTGGAGGAGAAAAGCAAGCAGCGGCAGACACCGTTAGTAGGGCCCAACCAAACTAGTAGGCCAAATGCATTTTCATATTCTAAATATAGGCCAAAAGCCTGAAGATTGAAGCTCAGCTTTGTTCAGTGGAGGAGAACACCAAGGAGCGGCAGACACCGTTATTAGGCCCAACCAAACAAGTAGGCCAAATGCATTTTCATATTCTAAATATAGGCCAAAAGCCTGAAGATTCAAGCTCAGCTTTGTTCAGTTGAAAAGAACACCAAGGAGCGGGAGACACCGTTAGTAGGCCCAACCAAACAAGTGGGCCAAATGCCTTTTCATGTTCTAAATATAGGCCGAAAGCCTGAAGATTGAAGCTCAGCTTTGTTCAGTGGAGGAGAACATCAAGGAGTGGCAGAAACCTTTAGTAGGGCCCAACCAAAACTAGTAGGCCAAATGCATTTTCATTTTCTAAATATAGGCCGAAAGCCCAAAGATTGAAGCTCAGCTTTGTTCAGTGGAGGAGAACACCAAGGAGCGGCAGACACCGTTATTAGGCCCAACCAAACAAGTAGGCCAAATGCAGTTTAATATCTGATATATTCTGGAAATTGAAGCTCAGCTTTGTTCAGTGGAGGAGAAAAGCAAGGAGTGGCAGACACCGTTAGTAGGGCCCAACCAAACTGGTAGGCAAAATGCATTTTATATTCTAAATATAGGCCGAAAGCCTGAAGATTGAAGCTCAGCTTTGTTCAGAGGAGAACACCAAGGAGCGGCAGACACCGTTATTAGGCCCAACCAAACAAGTAGGCCAAATGCATTTTCATATTCTAAATATAGGCCGAAAGCCTGAAGATTGAAGCTCAACTTTGTTCTGTGGAGGAGAACACCAAGGAGCGGCAGACACTGTTAGCAGGCCCAACCAAACAAGTAGGCCAAATGCAGTTTAATATCTGATATATGCTGAAATTTGAAGCTCCTCTTTATTCAGTGGAGGAGAAAAGCAAGCAGCGGCAGAAACCGTTAGTAGGGCCCAACCAAACTAGTAGGCCAAATGCATTTTCATATTCTAAATATAGGCCAAAAGCCTGAAGATTGAAGCTCAGCTTTGTTCAGTGGAGGAGAACACCAAGGAGCGGCATACACCGTTATTAGGCCCAACCAAACAAGTAGGCCAAATGCATTTTCATATTCTAAATATAGGCCAAAAGCCTGAAGACTGAAGCTCAGCTTTGTTCAGTGGAAAAGAACACCAAGGAGCGGGAGACACCGTTAGTAGGCCCAACCAAACAAGTAGGCCAAATACATTTCATGTTCTAAATATAGGCCGAAAGCCTGAAGATTGAAGCTCAGCTTTGTTCAGTGGAGGAGAACACCAAGGAGTGGCAGACAACGTTAGTAAAGCCCAACCAAAACTAGTAGGCCAAATGCATTTTCATATTCTAAATATAGGCCGAAAGCCTGAAGACTGAAGCTCAGCTTTGTTCAGTGGAGGAGAACACCATGGAGTGGCAGACACCGTTATTAGGCCCAACCAAACAAGTAGGCCAAATGCAGTTTAATATCTGATATATTCTGGAAATTTAAGCTCAGCTTTGTTCAGTGGAGGAGAAAAGCAAGGGCGGCAGACACTGTTTGTAGGGCCCAACCAAACTAGTAGGCAAAATGCATTTTCATATCCTAAATATAGGCCGAAAGCCTGAAGATTGAAGCTCAGCTTTGTTCAGAGGAGAACACCAAGGAGCGGCAGACACCGTTATTAGGCCCAACCAAACAAGTAGGCCAAATGCATTTTCATATTCTAAATATAGGCCGAAAGCCTGAAGATTGAAGCTCAACTTTGTTCAGTGGAGGAGAACACTAAGGAGCGGCAGACACTGTTGGCAGGCCCAACCAAACAAGTAGGCCAAATGCAGTTTAATATCTGATATATGCTGAAATTTGAAGCTCATCTTTATTCAGTGGAGGAGAAAAGCAAGCAGCGGCAGAAACCGTTAGTAGGGCCCAACCAAACTAGTAGGCCAAATGCATTTTCATATTCTAAATATAGGCCGAAAGCCTGAAGATTGAAGCTCAACTTTGTTCAGTGGAGGAGAACACCAAGGAGCGGCAGACACTTAGCAGGCCCAACCAAACAAGTAAGCCAAATGCAGTTTAATATCTGATATATGCTGAAATTTGAAGCTCATCTTTATTCAGTGGAGGAGAAAAGCAAGCAGCGGCAGAAACCGTTAGTAGGGCCCACCCAAACTAGTAGGCCAAATGCATTTTCATATTCTAAATATATGCCGAAAGCCTGAAGATTGAAGCTCAACTTTGTTCAGTGGAGGAGAACACCAAGGAGCGGCAGACACTGTTAGCAGGCCCAACCAAACAAGTAGGCCAAATGCAGTTTAATATCTGATATATGCTGAAATTTGAAGCTCATCTTTATTCAGTGGAGGAGAAAAGCAAGCAGCGGCAGAAACCGTTAGTAGGGCCCATCCAAACTAGTAGGCCAAATGCATTTTCATATTCTAAATATAGGCCAAAAGCCTGAAGACTGAAGCTCAGCTTTGTTCAGTGGAAAAGAACACCAAGGAGCGGGAGACACCGTTAGTAGGCCCAACCAAACAAGTAGGCCAAATGCCTTTTCATGTTCTAAATATAGGCCGAAAGCCTGAAGATTGAAGCTCAGCTTTGTTCAGTGGAGGAGAACACCAAGGAGTGGCAGACAACGTTAGTAGGGCCCAACCAAAACTAGTAGGCCAAATGCATTTTCATATTCTAAATATAGGCTGAAAGCCTGAAGACTGAAGCTCAGCTTTGTTCAGTGGAGGAGAACACCAAGGAGTGGCAGACACCGTTATTAGGCCCAACCAAACAAGTAGGCCAAATGCAGTTTAATATCTGATATATTCTGGAAATATAAGCTCAGCTTTGTTCAGTGGAGGAGAACACCAAGGAGCGGCAGACACCGTTATTAGGCCCAACCAAACAAGTAGGCCAAATGCATTTTCATATTCTAAATATAGGCCGAAAGCCTGAAGATTTAAGCTCAGCTTTGTTCAGTGGAGAACACGAAGGAGCGGAAGACACCATTAGTAGGCCCAACCAAACAAGTAGGCCAAATGCATTTTCATATTCTAAATATAGGCTGAAAGCCTGAAGATTAAAGCTCAGCTTTGTTCAGTGGAAAAAAACACCAAGGAGTGTGAGACACCGTTAGTAGGCCCAACCAAACAAGTAGGCCAAATGCCTTTTCATGTTCTAAATATAGGCCGAAAGCATGAAGATTGAAGCTCAGCTTTGTTCAGTGGAGGAGAACACCAAGGAGCGGCAGACACCGTTATTAGGCCCAACCAAACAAGTAGGCCAAATGCATTTTCATATTATAAATATAGGCCGAAAGCCTGAAGATTGAAGCTCAGCTTTGTTCAGTGGAGGAGAACACCAAGGAGCGGCTGACACTGTTATTAGGCCCAACCAAACAAGAAGGCCAAATGCATTTTCATATTCTAAATATAGGCCGAAAGCCTGAAGGTTGAAGCTCAGCTTTGTTCAGTGGAGGAGAACAACAAGGAGCGGCAGACACCATTATTAGGCCCAACCAAACAAGTAGGCCAAATGCATTTTCATGTTCTAAATATAGGCCGAAAGCCTGAAGATTGAAGCTCAGCTTTGTTCAGGGGCGGAGAACACCAAGGAGCGGCAGACAACATTATTAGGCCCAACCAAACATGTAGGTCAAATGCATTTTCATATTCTAAATATAGGCCGAAAGCCTGAAGATTGAAGCTCAGCTTTGTTCAGTGGAAAAGAACACCAAGGAGCGGGAGATATCATTAGTAGGCCCAACCAAACAAGTAGGCCAAATGCATTTTCATGTTTTAAATATAGGCCGAAAGCCTGAAGATTGAAGCTCAGCTTTATTCAGTGGAGGAGAACACCAAGGAGCGGCAGGCACCGTTTTTAGGCCCAACCAAACAAGTAGGCCAAATGCATTTTCATATTCTAAATATAGGCCGAAAGCCTGAATGTTGAAGCTCAGCTTTGTTCATTGGAGGAGAACATCAAGGAGCGGCAGACACCGTTATTAGGCCCAACCAAACACGTAGGCCAAATGCATTTTCATATTCTAAATATAGGCCGAAAGCCTGAAGATTGAAGCTCACCTTTGTTCAGTGGAAAAGAACACCAAGGAGCTGGAGACACAGTTAGAAGGCCCAACCAAACAAGTAGGCCAAATGCATTTTCATGTTCTAAATATAGGCCGAAAGCCTGAAGATTGATGCTCAGCTTTGTTTAGTAGAGGAGAACACCAAGGAGTGGCAGACACCGTTAGTAGGCCCAACCTAACAAGTAGGCCAAATGAAGTTTAATGTCTGATATATGCTGAAAATTGAATCTCGTCTTTATTCAGTGGAGGAGAAAATAAGCAGCGGCAGACACCGATAGTAGGGCCCAACCAAACTACTAGCCCAAATGCATTTTCATATTCTAAATATAGGCCAAAAGCCTGAAGATTGAAGCTCAGCTTTGTTCAGTGCAGGAGAACACTAAGGAGCGGCAGACACCGTTAGCAGGCCCAACCAAACAAGTAGGCCAAATGCAGTTTAATATCTGATATATGCTCAAAATTGAAGCTCATCATTATTCAGTGGAGGAGAAAAGCAAGCAGCGGCAGACACCATTAGTAGGGCCCAATCAAACTTTTAGGCCAAATGCATTTTCATATTCTAAATATAGGCCGAAAGCCTGAATGTTGAAGCTCAGCTTTGTTCATTGGAGGAGAACATCAAGGAGCGGCAGACACCGTTATTAGGCCCAACCAAACACGTAGGCCAATGGCACCAAGGTGGGAAAGAGGGATAAGGTGGGAGCGCACCCCACGCGTATCGCTGCCTCTGCAGCTTCGTCAGGGGAAGTGATGCTGTAGGTGCCATAATCAATGCTTAAATACTACATCTAATAATAATAAACTGCATACCGGTGTAGAGGAACGGAACGGAAGCGGGGGAGATGAGTGCCGGAAGCGCCGACCGCGCCATGTAGTGAAACCATGATGGATGACGATCCCAGAGCGTCCAGGAAGATGACATGCGCATGCGCAAACCGCGGTATCCGATAGGACCGCGTTGCGCACGCGCAGTACCAGCCGGCTGGATGGACGCAAAGTTGGGCACAGAAACCCGGGGTGAGATTAGAATGGGGAACTGAGCTGAAAAGGCAGGGCCCGCCGAATGAATGCATAGCAGGGCCCAGAATAGAGGGGACACAATGAGGCCCTGCGCTGGAGGTCAAAGAACACAGCAAACAGACAAGAAAATAATATATATATGTATATATGTATAAAAGGTAAAAACGAGAACAGGACCTAGGAGGGAAGCGGACAAGTTTGGATATATTGTGACAAAATATGACAGCACATAATATCCACCCATGAAATAACGAGGGATATACAAAAAGTATAGAGATGTGTATTGATAATTAAAGGCAAAAACGCCAGAGGATATAAGCAGGCCAAAAGTATGAGGCCACATAGCACGTCTGAGAGGGGAAGAGGACATATTATTGTAGTTACCAAGTACATAAACATAGATGCACGTAAGTATCCATACAGTATATAGCGGTGTCAGGTCGACATCACATAGTCTCATGTGCAATGACACCGACAACATCTCAATAAAGCGTAGAAAGGTATTCCTCATCATAAGCCTCTTCCAGCTTGCCAATCTCCACATCTGAGCCAATCGTTCATCATAAGGGTAGAATCCACATTATGGCAGTGAGGACCAAACCTCTTCTGCACAAGATGTCCTTCCATTTTTCCATTTTATTCTTCCATTTTTCATGATGGCATGCCGCACATCCACCCTCCAAAATCCACTTTATTATCCATCGTATCAACGATATCCACATCCACATTGGTCCCCAGAGTGAACTTGTAGTTTTCATATCCCAATGTCCCGGGATAGTCCTCATCCTCATGGGTGCATCCTCAGCCTTCCTAGATGGGGACAGATGCAAAATTAAATATGAATGCCAAATCCTTGGACTGACAGTGCCTCCATGAGTCTGCGTGCCAATTATCCTAAGAACTCCGTGAAAAGCAATTCTTCATTAAGGCCCATAGGTGCGACCGCCTGAAGGTCGAAAATCCACCTAGACTCAGCGCGTAAAAGATGGTTAGATATATTACCACCCCTTTCACCACAGGAAACCTTCTGTAACCCAACAATTTGCAAACCCGTGGGCGAACCCCTATGTTTCAGCAGAAAATGTGCTGCGACAGGAGTCAAGATTTTACCTTTGCCTTGGTCTGTAACCGCCAGGCGTATGGTTGATAAGTGTTTTTGAAACCTCTTGCGTAGCTCCTGTGATGTTTTCCCTACATAGATCATATTACAAGGGCAAATTAGTACATAAATAACATTTCTGCTCCTGCAATTGATGTACGCTTTCAACCCATGTCTGCTGGAATTCGTGGGGTGTGTAAATATGTCCCGGGTGGGCGTCATGAAGGGGCAGACATTGCATTCCCCACACGGGAAAGATCCCCTAAGGACAATGCCTCTATTAAGTTTGACCGTGGGCCTAGAAAAATGGCTCCTGGTCAACAACTGTCTCAAATTCGGGGCCCTTCTAGATGTCAATAACGGCCTGTTGCTGACAACATGTGTTGTTTGCATATCTGTTTGCAAAATCGGCCAATGTCGAGTGAGGATATGTCTTACCTGCCCCCAGCAGTCGTTATAATCTGTGATAAACCTTGTCTGGGATTCTCGAGAGCGACCCACCGGAATAAGAAGGGAAGCCTGATCATGTCGTCTTGCTCGCTGAAAAGCTGCAGAAACCACTCGTTTGGGGTAATTTCTTTGTCTGAAACGGTTCGTCAGATCCCGAGCTTGTATCAGGAAGTCTTCATCACGAGTACAATTACGTCTAATACGTAGAAATTGTCCCGTCGGGACACCCACCTTCGTATGCCAAGGATGAAAGCTATTAAACTCCAGAAGAGCGTTCGTAGCAGTAGGCTTCCGAAAGAGGTCCGTGGCCAACTTGTTCCCTTGTACGAGTATTTTCAAATCCAAAAAGCTGATCATACTGCTGGAAATAGAGTGGGTTAGGAAGATATTGTGGGGGTTAGAATTGAGGTTATGGATAAAATCAGTGCAACCCTCTATACTGCCCGACCAGATGAAAAATAAGTCGTCAATATAACGATGCCAATACCTAACATGATGTTGATATGCCAGGGATGGGTATACAAACATCTCCTCCCACCAACCTAAGAAGATGTTTGCATAGGTTGGTGCACATTTCGCCCCCATGGCCACTCCCGCTGTTTGTAAATAAAATGTTCTATCAAACAAAAAATAATTGTGATAGAGAACAAATTTTAACAGATCCAGCAAAAAAGAATCATGACCCTGATCCGCGTGTGGAAGTTTGTCAAGGTAAAAAGTCACCGCATGTAGACCATCACTATGCTTGATGTTGGAGTACAAAGACTCCACATCACAGGTCACCAGATAGAATTCTCCCGACAGTTCTATCCGTCCACAGACTTCAATAAAATGGGCAGAGTCCCTTATAAAGGAGGGTAAGGCCGTGACTATTGGCTGGAAGAAGAAGTCCAAATACTCACTTGCCCGTTCGCAAATACTCCCAATGCTGGAGACTATTGGCCTTCCTGGTGGTTTCTTGTCGTTTTTGTGTATCTTCGGCAACATATAAAATGTTGCCGTGACCGGATGTTCCACCCATGGATACCTCTTCTCTTGGGGTGAGATGATGCCGAAGCTTAACGTCCTGCAGAGTCCATTCATTCGGCGGGCCCTGCCTTTTCAGCTCAGTTCCCCATTCTAATCTCACCCCGGGTTTCTGTGCCCAACTTTGCGTCCATCCAGCCGGCTGGTACTGCGCGTGCGCAACGCGGTCCTATCGGATACCGCGGTTTGCGCATGCGCATGTCATCTTCCTGGACGCTCTGGGATCGTCATCCATCATGGTTTCACTACATGGCGCGGTCGGCGCTTCCGGCACTCATCTCCCCCGCTTCCGTTCCGTTCCTCTACACCGGTATGCAGTTTATTATTATTAGATGTAGTATTTAAGCATTGATTATGGCACCTACAGCATCACTTCCCCTGACGAAGCTGCAGAGGCAGCGATACGCGTGGGGTGCGCTCCCACCTTATCCCTCTTTCCCACCTTAGTGCCATTTTTTTGGGACCGTTACGCTCCTTGATCTCATATGGACTTCATCCCTGTGGTACCTTGTGCCTTTGGACATTGCTGCACTTTCACAGACCTGAATTGACGTTGGACAGGTTGTATTTGCAGCAGTCACATTGCATGTCATATCTTTATCTTGGGATGATGCATTGCATGTCAGTTCCTATTTCTTTATTACCTCATGGCTTATAGCAGTGCAGATTGACATAGGGTGGCCTAGTCCGCTGTGGCCTATATAGGCACATCTCTTCAGGATTATACATGTGATCAGGTGGACCCATTATCATTTCCCCATTTATGGGACTGTTATCTATCATGGGATATGGTGGGCATAGGTATTTATACATTTGTTTTTAAATGTTTTTAAATGTCTTTTGAGGTGTTGAATAAAGGTGCTTTTGCTTATTGTAATTAGTTATTGTCTTTATATATCTTTTGGGTTGTGCATACGATTTTTAGTCTACTCCTTTCTCTTCCCATATGTTCATGCGCCATATGTAGACTAAGTATTGCACCCCTTGATAGTTATTTTGATATTACAGATTGGTGCGCCCCCCTTTTTGTCCTATTTTTCGTGAAGATTGAAGCTCAGCTTTGTTCATTGGAGGAGAACATCAAGGAGCGGCAGACACCGTTATTAGGCCCAACCAAACACGTAGGCCAAATGCATTTTCATATTCTAAATATAGGCCGAAAGCCTGAAGATTGAAGCTCAGCTTTGTTCAGTGGAAAAGAACACCAAGGAGCTGGAGACACAGTTAGAAGGCCCAACCAAACAAGTAGGCCAAATGCATTTTCATGTTCTAAATATAGGCCGAAAGCCTGAAGATTGATGCTCAGCTTTGTTTAGTAGAGGAGAACACCAAGGAGTGGCAGACACCGTTAGTAGGCCCAACCTAACAAGTAGGCCAAATGAAGTTTAATGTCTGATATATGCTGAAAATTGAATCTCGTCTTTATTCAGTGGAGGAGAAAATAAGCAGCGGCAGACACCGATAGTAGGGCCCAACCAAACTACTAGCCCAAATGCATTTTCTTATTCTAAATATAGGCCAAAAGCCTGAAGATTGAAGCTCAGCTTTGTTCAGTGCAGGAGAACACTAAGGAGCGGCAGACACCGTTAGCAGGCCCAACCAAACAAGTAGGCCAAATGCAGTTTAATATCTGATATATGCTGAAAATTGAAGCTCATCATTATTCAGTGGAGGAGAAAAGCAAGCAGCGGCAGACACCGTTAGTAGGGCCCAATCAAACTAGTAGGCCAAATGCATTTTCATATTCTAAATATAGTCCGAAAGCCTGAAGATTGAAGCTCAGCTTTGTTCAGTGGAAAAGACAACAAGGAGCAGCAGGCACCGTTTTTAGGCCCAGCCAAACAAGTAGGCCAAATGCATTTTCATATTCTAAATATAGGCCGAAAGCCTGAAGATTGAAGCTCAGCTTTGTTCACTGGAAAAGACAACAAGGAGCAGCAGACACCGTTATTAGGCCCAACCAAACAAGAAGGCCAAATGCATTTTCATATTCTAAATATAGGCCGAAAGCCTGAATGTTGAAGCTCAGCTTTGTTCATTGGAGGAGAACATCAAGGAGCGGCAGACACCGTTATTAGGCCCAACCAAACACGTAGGCCAAATGCATTTTCATATTCTAAATATAGGCCGAAAGCCTGAAGATTGAAGCTCAGCTTTGTTCAGCGGAGGAGAACACGAAGGAGCAGCAGACACCATTATTAGTCCCAATCAGACAAGTAGGCCAAATGCATTTTCATATTCTAAATATGGGCCAAAAGCATGAAGATTGAAGCTCAGCTTTGTTCAGTGTAAAAGAACACCAAGGAGCTGGAGACACAGTTAGAAGGCCCAACCAAACAAGTAGGCCAAATGCATTTTCATGTTCTAAATATAGGCCGAAAGCCTGAAGATTGATGCTCAGCTTTGTTTAGTAGAGGAAAAAACCAAGGAGCGGCAGACACCGTTAGTAGGCCCAACCAAACAAGTAGGCAAAATGCAGTTTAATATCTGATATATGCTGAAAATTGAAGCTCATCTTTATTCAGTGGAGGAGAAAAGAAAGCAGCGGCAGACACCGTTAGTAGGGCCCAACCAAACTAGTAGGCCAAATGCATTTTCATATTCTAAATATCGGCCGAAAGCCTGGAGATTGAAGCTCAGCTTTGTTCAGTGGAGGAGAACACCAAGGAGTGGCAGACAACTTTATTAGGCCCAACCTAACAAGTAGGCCAAATGCAGTTTAATATCTGATATATGGTGAAAATTGAATCTCGTCTTTATTCAGTGGAGGAGAAAAGTAAGCAGCGGCAGACACTGTTAATAGGGCCCAATCAAACTAGTAGGCCAAATGCATTTTCATATTCTAAATATAGTCCAAAAGCCTGAAGATTGAAGCTCAGCTTTGTTCAGTGGAGGAGAACACTAAGGAGCGGCAGACACCGTTAGCAGGCCCAACCAAACAAGTAGGACAAATGCAGTTTAATATCTGATATATGCTGAAAATTGAAGCTCATCATTATTCAGTGGAGGAGAAAAGCAAGCAGCGGCAGACACCGTTAGTAGGGCCCAACCAATCTAGTAGGCCAAATGTATTTTCATATTCTAAATATAGGCCAAAAGCCTGAAGATTGAAGCTCAGCTTTGTTCAGGGGAGGAGAACACCAAGGAGCGGCAGACACTGTTATTAGGCCCAGCCAAACAAGTAGGCCAAATGCATTTTCATATTCTAAATATAGGCCGAAAGCCTGAAGATTGAAGCTCAGCTTTGTTCAGTGGAAAGGAACACCAAGGAGCGGGAGATACCATTAGTAGGCCCAACCAAACAAGTAGGCCAATTGCATTTTCATGTTCTAAATATAGGCTGAAAGCCTGAAAATTGAAGCTCAGCTTTATTCAGTGGAGGAGAACATCAAGGAGCGGCAGGCACCGTTTTTAGGCCCAACCAAACAAGTAGGCCAAATACCTTTTCATGTTCTAAATATAGGCCGAAAGCCTGAAGATTGAAGCTCAGCTTTGTTCAGTGGAGGAGAACACCAAGGAGTGGCAGACAACGTTAGTAGGGCCCAACCAAAACTAGTAGGCCAAATGCATTTTCATATTCTAAATATAGTCCGAAAGCCTGAAGATTGAAGCTCAGCTTTGTTCAGTGGAAAAGACAACAAGGAGCAGCAGGCACCGTTTTTAGGCCCAGCCAAACAAGTAGGCCAAATGCATTTTCATATTCTAAATATAGGCCGAAAGCCTGAAGATTGAAGCTCAGCTTTGTTCACTGGAAAAGACAACAAGGAGCAGCAGACACCGTTATTAGGCCCAACCAAACAAGAAGGCCAAATGCATTTTCATATTCTAAATATAGGCCGAAAGCCTGAATGTTGAAGCTCAGCTTTGTTCATTGGAGGAGAACATCAAGGAGCGGCAGACACCGTTATTAGGCCCAACCAAACACGTAGGCCAAATGCATTTTCATATTCTAAATATAGGCCGAAAGCCTGAAGATTGAAGCTCAGCTTTGTTCAGCGGAGGAGAACACGAAGGAGCAGCAGACACCATTATTAGTCCCAATCAGACAAGTAGGCCAAATGCATTTTCATATTCTAAATATGGGCCAAAAGCATGAAGATTGAAGCTCAGCTTTGTTCAGTGTAAAAGAACACCAAGGAGCTGGAGACACAGTTAGAAGGCCCAACCAAACAAGTAGGCCAAATGCATTTTCATGTTCTAAATATAGGCCGAAAGCCTGAAGATTGATGCTCAGCTTTGTTTAGTAGAGGAAAAAACCAAGGAGCGGCAGACACCGTTAGTAGGCCCAACCAAACAAGTAGGCAAAATGCAGTTTAATATCTGATATATGCTGAAAATTGAAGCTCATCTTTATTCAGTGGAGGAGAAAAGAAAGCAGCGGCAGACACCGTTAGTAGGGCCCAACCAAACTAGTAGGCCAAATGCATTTTCATATTCTAAATATCGGCCGAAAGCCTGGAGATTGAAGCTCAGCTTTGTTCAGTGGAGGAGAACACCAAGGAGTGGCAGACAACTTTATTAGGCCCAACCTAACAAGTAGGCCAAATGCAGTTTAATATCTGATATATGGTGAAAATTGAATCTCGTCTTTATTCAGTGGAGGAGAAAAGTAAGCAGCGGCAGACACTGTTAATAGGGCCCAATCAAACTAGTAGGCCAAATGCATTTTCATATTCTAAATATAGTCCAAAAGCCTGAAGATTGAAGCTCAGCTTTGTTCAGTGGAGGAGAACACTAAGGAGCGGCAGACACCGTTAGCAGGCCCAACCAAACAAGTAGGACAAATGCAGTTTAATATCTGATATATGCTGAAAATTGAAGCTCATCATTATTCAGTGGAGGAGAAAAGCAAGCAGCGGCAGACACCGTTAGTAGGGCCCAACCAATCTAGTAGGCCAAATGTATTTTCATATTCTAAATATAGGCCAAAAGCCTGAAGATTGAAGCTCAGCTTTGTTCAGGGGAGGAGAACACCAAGGAGCGGCAGACACTGTTATTAGGCCCAGCCAAACAAGTAGGCCAAATGCATTTTCATATTCTAAATATAGGCCGAAAGCCTGAAGATTGAAGCTCAGCTTTGTTCAGTGGAAAGGAACACCAAGGAGCGGGAGATACCATTAGTAGGCCCAACCAAACAAGTAGGCCAATTGCATTTTCATGTTCTAAATATAGGCTGAAAGCCTGAAAATTGAAGCTCAGCTTTATTCAGTGGAGGAGAACATCAAGGAGCGGCAGGCACCGTTTTTAGGCCCAACCAAACAAGTAGGCCAAATACCTTTTCATGTTCTAAATATAGGCCGAAAGCCTGAAGATTGAAGCTCAGCTTTGTTCAGTGGAGGAGAACACCAAGGAGTGGCAGACAACGTTAGTAGGGCCCAACCAAAACTAGTAGGCCAAATGCATTTTCATATTCTAAATATAGGCCGAAAGCCTGAAGACTGAAGCTCAGCTTTGTTCAGTGGAGGAGAACACCAAGGAGTGGCAGACACCGTTATTAGGCCCAACCAAACAAGTAGGCCAAATGCAGTTTAATATCTGATATATTCTGGAAATTTAAGCTCAGCTTTGTTCAGTGGAGGAGAAAAGCAAGGGCGGCAGACACTGTTTGTAGGGCCTAACCAAACTAGTAGGCAAAATGCATTTTCATATCCTAAATATAGGCCGAAGGCCTGAAGATTGAAGCTCAGCTTTGTTCAGTGGAGGAGAACACCAAGGAGCGGCAGACACCGTTATTAGGCCCAACCAAACAAATAGGCCAAATGTATTGTCATATTCTAAATATAGGCTGAAAGCCTGAAGATTGAAGCTCAGCTTTGCTCAGTGGAAAAGAACACCAAGGAGCGGGAGACACCGTTAGTAGGCCCAACCAAACAAGTAGGCCAAATGCCTTTTCATGTTCTAAATATAGGCCGAAAGCCTGAAGATTGAAGCTCAGCTTTGTTCAGTGGATGAGAACACCAAGGAGCGGCAGACACCGTTATTAGGCCCAACCAAACAAGTAGGCCAACTGCATTTTCATATTCTAAATATAGGCCGAAAGCCTGAAGATTTAAGCTCAGCTTTGTTCAGTGGAGAACACGAAGGAGCGGAAGACACCATTAGTAGGCCCAACCAAACAAGTAGGCCAAATGCATTTTCATATTCTAAATATAGGCCGAAAGCCTGAAGATTAAAGCTCAGCTTTGTTCAGTGGAAAAAAACACCAAGGAGTGTGAGACATAGTTAGTAGGCCCAACCAAACAAGTAGGCCAAATGCCTTTTCATGTTCTAAATATAGGCCGAAAGCCTGAAGATTGAAGCTCAGCTTTGTTCAGTGGAGGAGAACACCAAGGAGCGGCAGACACTGTATGCAGGCCCAACCAAACAAGTAGGCCAAATGCAGTTTAATATCTGATATATTCTGAAATTTGAAGCTCATCTTTATTCAGTGGAGGAGAAAAGCAAGCAGCGGCAGACACCGTTAGTAGGGCCCAACCAAACTAGTAGGCCAAATGCATTTTCATATTCTAAATATAGGCCAAAAGCCTGAAGATTGAAGCTCAGCTTTGTTCAGTGGAGGAGAACACCAAGGAGCGGCAGACACCGTTATTAGGCCCAACCAAACAAGTGGGCCAAATGCCTTTTCATGTTCTAAATATAGGCCGAAAGCCTGAAGATTGAAGCTCAGCTTTGTTCAGTGGAGGAGAACACCAAGGAGTGGCAGAAACCTTTAGTAGGGCCCAACCAAAACTAGTAGGCCAAATGCATTATCATATTCTAAATATAGGCCGAAAGCCCAAAGATTGAAGCTCAGCTTTGTTCAGTGGAGGAGAACACCAAGGAGCGGCAGACACCGTTATTAGGCCCAACCAAACAAGTAGGCCAAATGCAGTTTAATATCTGATATATTCTGGAAATTGAAGCTCAGCTTTGTTCAGTGGAGGAGAAAAGCAAGGAGTGGCAGACACCGTTAGTAGGGCCCAACCAAACTGGTAGGCAAAATGCATTTTATATTCTAAATATAGGCCGAAAGCCTGAAGATTGAAGCTCAGCTTTGTTCAGAGGAGAACACCAAGGAGCGGCAGACACCGTTATTAGGCCCAACCAAACAAGTAGGCCAAATGCATTTTCATATTCTAAATATAGGCCGAAAGCCTGAAGATTGAAGCTCAACTTTGTTCAGTGGAGGAGAACACCAAGGAGCGGCAGACACTGTTAGCAGGCCCAACCAAACAAGTAGGCCAAATGCAGTTTAATATCTGATATATGCTGAAATTTGAAGCTCATCTTTATTCAGTGGAGGAGAAAAGCAAGCAGCGGCAGAAACCGTTAGTAGGGCCCAACCAAACTAGTAGGCCAAATGCATTTTCATATTCTAAATATAGGCCGAAAGCCTGAAGATTGAAGCTCAACTTTGTTCAGTGGAGGAGAACACCAAGGAGCGGCAGACACTGTTAGCAGGCGCAACCAAACAAGTAGGCCAAATGCAGTTTAATATCTGATATATGCTGAAATTTGAAGCTCATCTTTATTCAGTGGAGGAGAAAAGCAAGCAGCGGCAGAAACCGTTAGTAGGGCCCAACCAAACTAGCAGGCCAAATGCATTTTCATATTCTAAATATAGGCCGAAAGCCTGAATGTTGAAGCTCAGCTTTGTTCATTGGAGGAGAACATCAAGGAGCGGCAGACACCGTTATTAGGCCCAACCAAACACGTAGGCCAAATGCATTTTCATATTCTAAATATAGGCCGAAAGCCTGAAGATTGAAGCTCAGCTTTGTTCAGTGGAAAAGAACACCAAGGAGCTGGAGACACAGTTAGAAGGCCCAACCAAACAAGTAGGCCAAATGCATTTTCATGTTCTAAATATAGGCCGAAAGCCTGAAGATTGATGCTCAGCTTTGTTTAGTAGAGGAGAACACCAAGGAGTGGCAGACACCGTTAGTAGGCCCAACCTAACAAGTAGGCCAAATGAAGTTTAATGTCTGATATATGCTGAAAATTGAATCTCGTCTTTATTCAGTGGAGGAGAAAATAAGCAGCGGCAGACACCGATAGTAGGGCCCAACCAAGCTACTAGCCCAAATGCATTTTCATATTCTAAATATAGGCCAAAAGCCTGAAGATTGAAGCTCAGCTTTGTTCAGTGCAGGAGAACACTAAGGAGCGACAGACACCGTTAGCAGGCCCAACCAAACAAGTAGGCCAAATGCAGTTTAATATCTGATATATGCTGAAAATTGAAGCTCATCATTATTCAGTGGAGGAGAAAAGCAAGCATCGGCAGACACCGTTAGTAGGGCCCAATCAAACTAGTAGGCCAAATGCATTTTCATATTCTAAATATAGTCCGAAAGCCTGAAGATTGAAGCTCAGCTTTTTTCAGTGGAAAAGACAACAAGGAGCAGCAGTCACCGTTTTTAGGCCCAGCCAAACAAGTAGGCCAAATGCATTTTCATATTCTAAATATAGGTCGAAAGCCTGAAGATTGAAGCTCAGCTTTGTTCAGTGGAAAAGACAACAAGGAGCAGCAGACACCGTTATTAGGCCCAACCAAACAAGAAGGCCAAATGCATTTTCATATTCTAAATATAGGCCGAAAGCCTGATTGTTGAAGCTCAGCTTTGTTCATTGGAGGAGAACATCAAGGAGCGGCAGACACCGTTATTAGGCCCAACCAAACACGTAGGCCAAATGCATTTTCATATTCTAAATATAGGCCGAAAGCCTGAAGATTGAAGCTCAGCTTTGTTCAGCGGAGGAGAACACGAAGGAGCAGCAGACACCATTATTCGTCCCAATCAGACAAGTAGGCCAAATGCATTTTCATATTCTAAATATGGGCCAAAAGCCTGAAGATTGATGCTCAGCTTTGTTTAGTAGAGGAAAAACCAAGGAGCGGCAGACACCGTTAGTAGGCCCAACCAAACAAGTAGGCAAAATGCATTTTCATATTCTAAATATAGGCTGAAAGCCTGAAGATTGAAGCTCAGCTTTGTTCAGTGGAGAAGAACACGAAGGAGCGGCAGACACGGTTAGTAGCCCCAACCAAACAAGTAGGCCAAATGCCTTTTCATATTCTAAATATAGGCCGAAAGCCTGAAGATTGAAGCTCAGCTTTGTTCAGTGGAGGAGAACACCAAGGAGTGGCAGACAACGTTAGTAGGGCCCAACCAAAACTAGTAGGCCAAATGCATTTTCATATTCTAAATATAGGCCGAAAGCCTGAAGACTGAAGCTCAGCTTTGTTCAGTGGAGGAGAACACCAAGGAGTGGCAGACACCGTTATTAGGCCCAACCAAACAAGTAGGACAAATGCAGTTTAATATCTGATATATTCTGGAAATTTAAGCTCAGCTTTGTTCAGTGGAGGAGAAAAGCAAGTGCGGCAGACACTGTAGGGCCCAACCAAACTAGTAGGCAAAATGCATTTTCATATCCTAAATATAGGCCGAAGGCCTGAAGATTGAAGCTCAGCTTTGTTCAGTGGAGGAGAACACCAAGGAGCGGCAGACACCGTTATTAGGCTCAACCAAACAAATAGGCCAAATGTATTTTCATATTCTAAATATAGGCTGAAAGCCTGAAGATTGAAGCTCAGCTTTGCTCAGTGGAAAAGAACACCAAGGAGCGGGAGACACCGTTAGTAGGCCCAACCAAACAAGTAGGCCAAATGCCTTTTCATGTTCTAAATATAGGCCGAAAGCCTGAAGATTGAAGCTCAGCTTTGTTCAGTGGATGAGAACACCAAGGAGCGGCAGACACCGTTATTAGGCCCAACCAAACAAGTAGGCCAAATGCATTTTCATATTCTAAATATAGGCCGAAAGCCTGAAGATTTAAGCTAAGCTTTGTTCAGTGGAGAACACGAAGGAGCGGAAGACACCATTAGTAGGCCCAACCAAACAAGTAGGCCAAATGCATTTTCATATTCTAAATATAGGCCAAAAGCCTGAAGATTAAAGCTCAGCTTTGTTCAGTGGAAAAAAACACCAAGGAGTGTGAGACACCGTTAGTAGGCCCAACCAAACAAGTAGGCCAAATGCCTTTTCATCTTCTAAATATAGGCCGAAAGCCTGAAGATTGAAGCTCAGCTTTGTTCAGTGGAGGAGAACACCAAGGAGCGGCAGACACCGTTATTAGGCCCAACCAAACAAGTAGGCCAAATGCATTTTCATATTATAAATATAGGCCGAAAGCCTGAAGATTTAAGCTCAGCTTTGTTCAGTGGAGGATAACACCAAGGAGCGGCAGACAACATTATTAGGCCCAACCAAACATGTAGGTCAAATGCATTTTCATATTCTAAATATAGGCCGAAAGCCTGAAGATTGAAGCTCAGCTTTGTTCAGTGGAGGAGAACACCAAGGAGCGGCAGACACCGTTATTAGGCTCAACCAAACAAATAGGCCAAATGTATTTTCATATTCTAAATATAGGCTGAAAGCCTGAAGATTGAAGCTCAGCTTTGCTCAGTGGAAAAGAACACCAAGGAGCGGGAGACACCGTTAGTAGGCCCAACCAAACAAGTAGGCCAAATGCCTTTTCATGTTCTAAATATAGGCCGAAAGCCTGAAGATTGAAGCTCAGCTTTGTTCAGTGGATGAGAACACCAAGGAGCGGCAGACCCTGTTATTAGGCCCAACCAAACAAGTAGGCCAAATGCATTTTCATATTCTAAATATAGGCCGAAAGCCTGAAGATTGAAGCTCAGCTTTATTCAGTGGAGGAGAACACCAAGGAGCGGCAGGCACCGTTTTTAGGCCCAACCAAACAAGTAGGCCAAATGCATTTTCATATTCTAAATATAGGCCGAAAGCCTGAAGATTGAAGCTCAGCTTTGTTCAGTGGAAAAGACAAAAAGGAGCAGCAGACACCGTAATTAGGCCCAACCAAACAAGAAGGCCAAATGCATTTTCATATTCTAAATATAGGCCGAAAGCCTGAATGTTGAAGCTCAGCTTTGTTCATTGAAGGAGAACATCAAGGAGCGGCAGACACCGTTATTAGGCCCAACCAAACACGTAGGCCAAATGCATTTTCATATTCTAAATATAGGCCGAAAGCCTGAAGATTGAAGCTCAGCTTTGTTCAGTGGAAAAGAACACCAAGGAGCTGGAGACACAGTTAGAAGGCCCAACCAAACAAGTAGGCCAAATGCATTTTCATGTTCTAAATATAGGCCGAAAGCCTGAAGATTGATGCTCAGCTTTGTTTAGTAGAGGAGAACACCAAGGAGTGGCAGACACCGTTAGTAGGCCCAACCTAACAAGTAGGCCAAATGAAGTTTAATGTCTGATATATGCTGAAAATTGAATCTCGTCTTTATTCAGTGGAGGAGAAAATAAGCAGCGGCAGACACCGATAGTAGGGCCCAACCAAGCTACTAGCCCAAATGCATTTTCATATTCTAAATATAGGCCAAAAGCCTGAAGATTGAAGCTCAGCTTTGTTCAGTGCAGGAGAACACTAAGGAGCGGCAGACACCGTTAGCAGGCCCAACCAAGCAAGTAGGCCAAATGCAGTTTAATATCTGATATATGCTGAAAATTGAAGCTCATCATTATTCAGTGGAGGAGAAAAGCAAGCATCGGCAGACACCGTTAGTAGGGCCCAATCAAACTAGTAGGCCAAATGCATTTTCATATTCTAAATATAGTCCGAAAGCCTGAAGATTGAAGCTCAGCTTTGTTCAGTGGAAAAGACAACAAGGAGCAGCAGGCACCGTTTTTAGGCCCAGCCAAACAAGTAGGCCAAATGCATTTTCATATTCTAAATATAGGCCGAAAGCCTGAAGATTGAAGCTCAGCTTTGTTCAGTGGAAAAGGCAACAAGGAGCAGCAGACACCGTTATTAGGCCCAACCAAACAAGAAGGCCAAATGCATTTTCATATTCTAAATATAGGCCGAAAGCCTGATTGTTGAAGCTCAGCTTTGTTCATTGGAGGAGAACATCAAGGAGCGGCAGACACCGTTATTAGGCCCAACCAAACACGTAGGCCAAATGCATTTTCATATTCTAAATATAGGCCGAAAGCCTGAAGATTGAAGCTCAGCTTTGTTCAGCGGAGGAGAACACGAAGGAGCAGCAGACACCATTATTCGTCCCAATCAGACAAGTAGGCCAAATGCATTTTCATATTCTAAATATGGGCCAAAAGCCTGAAGATTGATGCTCAGCTTTGTTTAGTAGAGGAAAAACCAAGGAGCGGCAGACACCGTTAGTAGGCCCAACCAAACAAGTAGGCAAAATGCAGTTTAATATCTGATATATGCTGAAAATTGAAGCTCGTCTTTATTCAGTGGAGGAGAAAAGAAAGCAGCGGCAGACACCGTTAGTAGGGCCCAACCAAACTAGTAGGCCAAATGCATTTTCATATTCTAAATATCGGCCGAAAGCCTGAAGATTGAAGCTCAGCTTTGTTCAGTGGAGGAGAACACCAAGGAGTGGCAGACACCTTTAGTAGGCCCAACCAAACAAGTAGGCCAAATGCAGTTTAATATCTGATATATGCTGAAAATTGAATCTCGTCTTTATTCAGTGGAGGAGAAAAGTAAGCAGCGGCAGACACTGTTAATAGGGCCCAATCAAACTAGTAGGCCAAATGCATTTTCATATTCTAAATATAGTCCAAAAGCCTGAAGATTGAAGCTCAGCTTTGTTCAGTGGAGGAGAACACTAAGGAGCGGCAGAGACCGTTAGCAGGCCCAACCAAACAAGTAGGACAAATGCAGTTTAATATCTGATATATGCTGAAAATTGAAGCTCATCATTATTCAGTGGAGGAGAAAAGCAAGCAGCGGCAGACACCGTTAGTAGGGCCCAACCAATCTAGTAGGTCAAATGTATTTTCATATTCTAAATATAGGCCAAAAGCCTGAAGATTGAAGCTCCGCTTTGTTCAGTGAAGGAGAACACCAAGGAGCGGCAGACACCATTATTAGGCCCATCCAATCTAGTAGGCCAAATGCATTTTCATATTCTAAATATAGGCCAAAAGCCTGAAGATTGAAGCTCAGCTTTGTTCAGTGGAAAAGAACACCAAGGAGTGGGAGACACCGTAAATAGGCCCAACCAAACATGTAGGCCAAATGTCTTTTCATGTTCTGAATATAGGCCGAAAGCCTGAAGATTGAAGCTCAGCTTTGTTCAGTGGAGGAGAACACCAAAGAGTGGCAGACACCGTTATTAGGCCCAACCAAACAAGTAGGCCAAATGCAGTTTAATATCTGATATATTCTGGAAATTGAAGCTCAGCTTTGTTCAGTGGAGGAGAAAAGCAATGAGCGGCAGACACCGTTAGTAGGGCCCAACCAAACTAGTAGGCAAAATGCATTTTCATATTCTAAATATAGGCCGAAGGCCTGAAGATTGAAGCTCAGCTTTGTTCAGTGGAGGAGAACACCAAGGAGCGGAAGACACCGTTATTAGGCCCAACCAAACAAGTAGGCCAAATGCATTTTCATATTCTAAATATAGGCTGAAAGCCTGAAGATTGAAGCTCAGCTTTGTTCAGTGGAGAAGAACACGAAGGAGCGGCAGACACGGTTAGTAGCCCCAACCAAACAAGTAGGCCAAATGCCTTTTCATATTCTAAATATAGGCCGAAAGCCTGAAGATTGAAGCTCAGCTTTGTTCAGTGGAGGAGAACACCAAGGAGCGGCAGACACCGTTATTAGGCCCAACCAAACAAGTAGGCCAAATGCATTTTCATATTCTAAATATAGGCCGAAAGCCTGAAGATTGAAGCTCAGTTTTGTTCAGTGGAAAAGACAACAAGGAGCAGCAGACACCGTTATTAGGCCCAACCAAACAAGAAGGCCAAATGCATTTTCATATTCTAAATATAGGCAGAAAGCCTGGAGGTTGAAGCTCAGCTTTGTTCAGTGGAGGAGAACACCAAGGAGCGGCAGACACCGTTATTAGGCCCAACCAAACAAGTAGGCCAAATGCATTTTCATATTCTAAATATAGGCCGAAAGCCTGAAGATTGAAGCTCAGCTTTGTTCAGTGGAAAAGACAACAAGGAGCAGCAGACACCGTTATTAGGCCCAACCAAACAAGAAGGCCAAATGCATTTTCATATTCTAAATATAGGCCGAAAGCCTGAATGTTGAAGCTCAGCTTTGTTCAGTGGAGGAGAACACCAAGGAGCGGCAGACACCGTTAGAAGGCCCAATCAAACAAGTGGGCCAAATGCAGATAAATATCTGATATATGCTGAAAATTGAAGCTCATCATTATTCAGTGGAGGAGAAAAGCAAGCAGCGGCAGACACCGTTAGTAGGGCCCAACCATACTAGTAGGCCAAATGTATTTTCATATTCTAAATATAGGCCAAAAGCCTGAAGATTGAAGCTCAGCTTTGTTCAGTGGAAAAGACAACAAGGAGCAGCAGACACCGTTATTAGGCCCAACCAAACAAGAAGGCCAAATGCATTTTCATATTCTAAATATAGGCCGAAAGCCTGAATGTTGAAGCTCAGCTTTGTTCAGTGGAGGAGAACACCAAGGAGCGGCAGACACCGTTAGAAGGCCCAATCAAACAAGTGGGCCAAATGCAGATAAATATCTGATATATGCTGAAAATTGAAGCTCATCATTATTCAGTGGAGGAGAAAAGCCAGCAGCGGCAGACACCGTTAGTAGGGCCCAACCAAACAAGTAGGCCAAATGCCTTTTCATGTTCTAAATATAGGCCGAAAGCCTGAAGATTGAAGCTCAGCTTTGTTCAGTGGAGGAGAACACCAAGGAGTGGCAGACACCGTTAGTAGGGCCCAACCAAAACTAGTAGACAAAATGCATTTTCATATTCTAAATATAGGCCGAAAGCCTGAAGATTGAAGCTCAGCTTTGTTCAGTGGAGGAGAACACCAAAGAGTGGCAGACACCGTTATTAGGCCCAGCCAAACAAGTAGGCCAAATGCAGTTTAATATCTGATATATTCTGGAAATTGAAGCTCAGCTTTGTTCAGTGGAGTCGAAAAGCAAGGAGCGGCAGACACCGTTAGTAGGGCCCAACCAAACTAGTAGACAAAATGCATTTTCATATTCTAAATATAGGCCGAAAGCCTGAAGATTGAAGCTCAGCTTTGTTCAGTGGAAAAGAACACCAAGGAGCAGGAGACAATGTAAGTAGGCCCAACCAAACAAGTAGGCCAAATGCCTATTCATGTTCTAAATATAGGCCGAAAGCCTGAAGATTGAAGCTCAGCTTTGTTCAGTGGAGGAGAACACCAAGGAGTGGCAGACACCGTTAGTAGGGCCCAACCAAAACTAGTAGGCCAAATGCATTTTCATATTCTAAATAAAGGCCGAAAGCCTGAAGATTGAAGCTCAGCTTTGTTCAGTGGAGGAGAACACCAAGGAGCGGCAGACACCGTTATTAGGCCCAACCAAACAAGTAGGCCAAATGCAGTTTAATATCTAATATATTCTGGAAATTGAAGCTCAGCTTTGTTCAGTGGAGTCGAAAAGCAAGGAGCGGCAGACACCGTTAGTAGGGCCCAACCAAACTAGTAGACAAAATGCATTTTCATATTCTAAATATAGGCCGAAAGCCTGAAGATTGAAGCTCAGCTTTGTTCAGTGGAAAAGAACACCAAGGAGCAGGAGACAATGTAAGTAGGCCCAACCAAACATGTAGGCCAAATGCCTATTCATGTTCTAAATATAGGCCGAAAGCCTGAAGATTGAAGCTCAGCTTTGTTCAGTGGAGGAGAACACCAAGGAGTGGCAGACACCGTTAGTAGGGCCCAACCAAAACTAGTAGGCCAAATGCATTTTCATATTCTAAATAAAGGCCGAAAGCCTGAAGATTGAAGCTCAGCTTTGTTCAGTGGAGGAGAACACCAAGGAGCGGCAGACACCGTTATTAGGCCCAACCAAACAAGTAGGCCAAATGCAGTTTAATATCTAATATATTCTGGAAATTGAAGCTCAGCTTTGTTCAGTGGTGGAGAAAAGCAAGGAGCGGCAGACACCGTTAGTAGGGCCCAACCAAACTAGTAGGCAAAATGCACTTTCATATTCTAAATGTAGGCCGAAGGCCTGAAGATTGAAGCTCAGCTTTGTTCAGTGGAGGAGAACACCAAGGAGCGGCAGACACTGTTATTAGGCCCAGCCAAACAAGTAGGCCAAATGCATTTTCATATTCTAAATATAGGCCGAAAGCCTGAAGATTGAAGCTCAGCTTTGTTCAGTGGAAAAGAACACCAAGCAGCAGGAGACAACGTAAGTAGTTCCAACCAAACAAGTAGGCCAAATGCCTTTTCATGTTCTAAATATAGGCCGAAAGCCTGAAGATTGAAGCTCAGCATTGTTCAGTGGAGGAGAACACCAAGGAGCGGCAAACACCGTTATTAGGCCCAACCAAACAAGTAGGCCAAATGCAGTTTAATATCTGATATATTCTGGAAATTGAAGCTCAGCTTTGTTCAGTGGAGGAGAAAAGCAAGGAGCGGCAGACACCGTTAGTTGGGCCCAACCAAACTAGTAGGCAAAATGCATTTTCATATTCTAAATATAGGCCGAAGGCCTGAAGATTGAAGCTCAGCTTTGTTCAGTGGAGGAGAACACCAAGGAGCGGCAGACACCGTTATTAGGCCCAACCAAACAAGTAGGCCAAATGCATTTTCATATTCTAAATATAGGCTGAAAGTCTGAAGAATGAAGCTCAGCTTTGTTCAGTGGAGAAGAACACCAAGGAGCGGCAGACACCGTTAGCAAGCCTAACCAAACAAGTAGGCCAAATGCGGTTTAATATCTGATATAACCTGAAAATTGAAGCTCATCTTTATTCAGTGGAGGAGAAAAGCAAGCAGCGGCAGACACCGTTAGTAGGGCCCAACCAAACTAGTAGGCGAAATGCATTTTCATATTCTAAATATAGGCCGAAAGCCTGAAGATTGAAGCTCAGTTTTGTTCAGTGGAGGAGAACACCAAGGAGCGGCAGACACCGTTATTAGGCCCAACCAAACAAGTAGGCCAAATGCATTTTCATATTCTAAATAAAGGCTGAAAGCCTGAAGATTGAAGCTCAGCTTTGTTCAGTGGAGAAGAACACGAAGGAGCGGCAGACACGGTTAGTAGCCCCAACCAAACAAGTAGGCCAAATGCCTTTTCATATTCTAAATATAGGCCGAAAGCCTGAGGATTGAAGCTCAGCTTTGTTCAGTGGAGGAGAACACCAAGGAGCGGCAGACACCGTTATTAGGCCCAACCAAACAAGTAGGCCAAATGCATTTTCATATTCTAAATATAGGCCAAAAGCCTGAAGATTTAAGCTCACCTTTGTTCAGTGGAGAAGAACACGAAGGAGCGGAATACACCGTTAGTAGGCCCAACCAAACAAGTAGGCCAAATGCATTTTCATATTCTAAACATAGTCCGAAAGCCTGAAGATTGAAGCTCAGCTTAGTTCAGTGGAAAAGAACACCAAGGAGCGGGAGACACCGTTAGTAGGCCCAACTGTTGTGAATTTGGTTTCTGGGCTCCCCCTGTGGTTTCTGGTGGTACTGCACTTGTGTGCTTCATCTCCTCTGTTCACCTGTTTCCATCAGGATGTGGGAGTTTTCTATTTAACCTTGCTCCTCAGTCATTTCTATGCCGGCCAACAATGTTACCAGAAGCCTTTCTGTTGCATGTTCCTGCTCCTAGACTACTATCAGCTAAGTTGGACTTGTAGTCCTAAGTTTGTTTTGCATTTTTGTTCCAGTTCTCTGTGATTGATTATTTCTGAGGCTGGAAGCTCTTGTGAGCTGAAATTGCCACTCTGGTGTCATGAGTTGATATTAGAGTCTTAAAGTAATTTCAGGATGGTGTTTTGAAAGGGTTTTCAGCTGACTGTGAAGTTCCCTTTTCTGTCTTCCTACTATCTAGTAAGCGGACCTCAATTTGCTAAACCTATCTTCATACTTCGTATGTCAATTTCCTCTGAAATCACCGACAATATATGTGGGGGCTACTGTCTGCCTTTTGGGGAAAATTTCTCTAGAGGTAAGCCAGGTCTGTATTTTCCTCTGCTAGGGTCAGTCAGTTCTCCGGCTGGCGCTGGGCGTCTAGGGATAAAACGTAGGCACGCTACCCGGCCACTGTTATTTGTGCGGTAGGTTTAGCTCACAGTCAGCTCGAGTTCCCATCTTCCAAGAGCTAGTCCTTTTTGTATGCTTTACTATGTTCTCTTGCCATTGAGAACCATGACACCCAACCAAACGAGTAGGCCAAATGCCTTTTCATGTTCAAAATATAGGCCCAAAGCCTGAAGATTGAAGCTCAGCTTTGTTCGGTGGAGGAGAACACCAAGGAGAGGCAGACACCGTTATTAGGCCCAACCAAACAAGTAGGCCAAATGCATTTTCATATTTTAAATATAGGCCGAAAGCCTGAAGATTGAAGCTCAGCTTTGTTCAGTGGAGGAGAACACCAAGGAGCGGCAGACACAGTTATTAGACCCAACCAAACAAGAAGGCCAAATGCATTTTCATATTCTAAATATAGGCCGAAAGCCTGAAGATTGAAGCTCAGCTTTGTTAGGTGGAGGAGAACACCAAGGAGAGGCAGACACCGTTATTAGGCCCAACCAAACAAGTAGGCCAAATGCATTTTCATATTATAAATATAGGCCGAAAGCCTGAAGATTGAAGCTCAGCTTTGTTCAGTGGAGGAGAACACCTAGGAGCGGCAGACACAGTTATTAGGCCCAACCAAACAAGAAGGCCAAATGCATTTTCATATTCTAAATATAGGCAGAAAGCCTGAAGGTTGAAGCTCAGCTTTGTTCAGTGGAGGAGAACACCAAGGAGCGGCAGACACCGTTATTAGGCCCAACCAAACAAGTAGGCCAAATGCATTTTCATATTCTAAATATAGGCCGAAAGCCTGAAGATTGAAGCTCAGCTTTGTTCAGTGGAAAAGACAACAAGAAGCAGCAGACACCATTATTAGGCCCAACGAAACAAGAAGGCCAAATGCATTTTCATATTCTAAATATAGGCCGAAAGCCTGAAGATTGAAGCTCAGCTTTGTTCAGTGGAGGAGAACACCAAGGAGCGGCAGACACCGTTAGCAGGCCCAACCAAACAAGTGGGCCAAATGCAGTTTAATATCTGATATATGCTGAAAATTGAAGCTCATCATTATTCAGTGGAGGAGAAAAGCAAGCAGCGGAAGACACCGTTAGTAGGGCCCAACCAATCTAGTAGGCCAAATGTATTTTCATATTCTAAATATAGGCCAAAAGCCTGAAGATTGAAGCTCAGCTTTGTTCAGTGAAGGTGAACACCAAGGAGCGGCAGACACCGTTATTAGGCCCATCCAATCTAGTAGGCCAAATGCATTTTCATATTCTAAATATAGGCCAAAAGCCTGAAGATTGAAGCTCAGCTTTGTTCAGTGGAAAAGAACACCAAGGAGCGGGAGGCACCTTAAGTAGGCTCAACCAAACAAGTAGGCCAAATGCCTTTTCATGTTCTAAATATAGGCCGAAAGCCTGAAGATTGAATCTCAGCTTTGTTCAGTGGAGGAGAACACCAAGGAGTGGCAGACACCGTTAGTAGGCCCAACCAAACAAGTAGGCCAAATGCAGTTTAATATCTGATATATTCTGGAAATTGAAGCTCAGCTTTGTTCAGTGGAGTCGAAAAGCAAGGAGCGGCAGACACCGTTAGTAGGGCCCAACCAAACTAGTAGGCAAAATGCACTTTCATATTCTAAATGTAGGCCGAAGGCCTGAAGATTGAAGCTCAGCTTTGTTCAGTGGAGGAGAACACCAAGGAGCGGCAGACACTGTTATTAGGCCCAGCCAAACAAGTAGGCCAAATGCATTTTCATATTCTAAATATAGGCCGAAAGCCTGAAGATTGAAGCTCAGCTTTGTTCAGTGGAAAAGAACACCAAGGAGCAGGAGACAACGTAAGTAGGCCCAACCAAACAAGTAGGCCAAATGCCTTTTCATGTTCTAAATATAGGCCGAAAGCCTGAAGATTGAAGCTCAGCTTTGTTCAGTGGAGGAGAAAACCAAGGAGCGGCAGACACCGTTATTAGGCCCAACCAAACAAGTAGGCCAAATTCAGTTTAATATCTGATATATTCTGGAAATTGAAGCTCAGCTTTGTTCTGTGGAGGAGAAAAGCAAGGAGCAGCAGACACCGTTAGTAGGGCCCAACCAAACTAGTAGGCAAAATGCATTTTCATATTCTAAATATAGGCCGAAGGCCTGAAGATTGAAGCTCAGCATTGTTCAGTGGAGGAGAACACCAAGGAGCAGCAGACACCATTATTAGGCCCAACCAAACAAGTAGGCCAAATGCATTTTCATATTCTAAATATAGGCCGAAAGTCTGAAGATTGAAGCTCAGCTTTGTTCAGTGGAGAAGAACACCAAGGAGCGGCAGACACCGTTAGCAAGCCTAACCAAACAAGTAGGCCAAATGCAGTTTAATATCTGATATATTCGGGAAATTGAAGCTCAGCTTTGTTCAGTGGAGGAGAAAAGCAAGGAGCGGCAGACACCGTTAGTAGGTCCCAACCAAACTAGTAGGCAAAATGCATTTTCATATTCTAAATGTAGGCCGAAGGCCTGAAGATTGAAGCTCAGCTTTGTTCAGTGGAGGAGAACACCAAGGAGCGGCAGACACTGTTATTAGGCCGAGCCAAACAAGTAGGCCAAATGCATTTTCATATTCTAAATATAGGCCGAAAGCCTGAAGATTGAAGCTCAGCTTTGTTCAGTGGAAAAGAACACCAAGGAGCAGGAGACAACGTAAGTAGGCCCAACCAAACAAGTAGGCCAAATGCCTTTTCATGTTCAAAATATAGGCCGAAAGCCTAAAGATTGAAGCTCAGCTTTGCTCGGTGGAGGAGAACACCAAGGAGCGGCAGACACCGTTATTAGGCCCAACCAAACAAGTAGGCCAAATGCATTTTCATGTTCTAAATATAGGCCGAAAGCCTGAAGATTGAAGCTCAGCTTTGTTCAGTGGAGGAGAAAACCAAGGAGCGGCAGACACCGTTATTAGGCCCAACCAAACAAGTAGGCCAAATGCAGTTTAATATCTGATATATTCTGGAAATTGAAGCTCAGCTTTGTTCTGTGGAGGAGAAAAGCAAGGAGCAGCAGACACCGTTAGTAGGGCCCAACCAAACTAGTAGGCAAAATGCATTTTCATATTCTAAATATAGGCCGAAGGCCTGAAGATTGAAGCTCAGCATTGTTCAGTGGAGGAGAACACCAAGGAGCAGCAGACACCATTATTAGGCCCAACCAAACAAGTAGGCCAAATGCATTTTCATATTTTAAATATAGGCCGAAAGTCTGAAGATTGAAGCTCAGCTTTGTTCAGTGGAGAAGAACACCAAGGAGCGGCACACACCGTTAGCAAGCCTAACCAAACAAGTAGGCCAAATGCAGTTTAATATCTGATATATTCGGGAAATTGAAGCTCAGCTTTGTTCAGTGGAGGAGAAAAGCAAGGAGCGGCAGACACCGTTAGTAGGTCCCAACCAAACTAGTAGGCAAAATGCATTTTCATATTCTAAATGTAGGCCGAAGGCCTGAAGATTGAAGCTCAGCTTTGTTCAGTGGAGGAGAACACCAAGGAGCGGCAGACACTGTTATTAGGCCCAGCCAAACAAGTAGGCCAAATGCATTTTCATATTCTAAATATAGGCCGAAAGCCTGAAGATTGAAGCTCAGCTTTGTTCAGTGGAAAAGAACACCAAGGAGCAGGAGACAACGTAAGTAGGCCCAACCAAACAAGTAGGCCAAATGCCTTTTCATGTTCAAAATATAGGCCGAAAGCCTAAAGATTGAAGCTCAGCTTTGCTCGGTGGAGGAGAACACCAAGGAGCGGCAGACACCGTTATTAGGCCCAACCAAACAAGTAGGCCAAATGCATTTTCATATTATAAATATAGACCGAAAGCCTGAAGATTGAAGCTCAGCTTTGTTCAGTGGAGGAGAACACCAAGGAGCGGCAGACACAGTTATTAGGCCCAACCAAACAAGAAGGCCAAATGCATTTTCATATTCTAAATATAGGCCGAAAGCCTGAAGGTTGAAGCTCAGCTTTGTTCAGTGGAGGAGAACACCAAGGAGCGGCAGACACCGTTATTAGGCCCAACCAAACAAGTAGGCCAAATGCATTTTCATATTCTAAATATAGGCCGAAAGCCTGAAGATTGAAGCTCAGCTTTGTTCAGTGGAAAAGACAACAAGTTGCAGCAGACACCGTTAGCAAGCCTAACCAAACAAGTAGGCCAAATGCAGTTTAATATCTGATATATCCTGAAAATTGAAGCTCATCTTTATTCAGTGGAGGAGAAAAGCAAGCAGCGGCAGACACCGTTAGTAGGGCCCAACCAAACTAGTAGGCCAAATGCATTTTCATATTCTAAATATAGGCCGAAAGCCTGAAGATTGAAGCTCTGTTTTGTTCAGTGGAGGAGAACACCAAGGAGCGGCAGACACCGTTATTAGGCCCAACCAAACAAGTAGGCCAAATGCGTTTTCATATTCTAAATATAGGCCGAAAGCCTGAAGATTGAAGCTCAGCTTTGTTCAGTGGAGAAGAACACGAAGGAGCGGCAGACACGGTTAGTAGCCCCAACCAAACAAGTAGGCCAAATGCCTTTTCATATTCTAAATATAGGCCGAAAGCCTGAAGATTGAAGCTCAGCTTTGTTCAGTGGAGGAGAACACCAAGGAGCGGCAGACACCGTTATTAGGCCCAACCAAACAAGTAGGCCAAATGCATTTTCATATTCTAAATATAGGCCAAAAGCCTGAAGATTTAAGCTCACCTTTGCTCAGTGGAGAAGAACACGAAGGAACGGAAGAAACCGTTAGTAGGCCCAACCAAACAAGTAGGCCAAATGCATTTTCATATTCTAAACATAGTCCGAAAGCCTGAAGATTGAAGCTCAGCTTAGTTCAGTGGAAAAGAACACCAAGGAGCGGGAGACACCGTTAGTAGGCCCAACTGTTGTGAATTTGGTTTCTGGGCTCCCCCGGTGGTTTCTGGTGGTACTGCACTTGTGTGCTTCATCTCCTCTGTTCACCTGTTTCCATCAGGATGTGGGAGTTTTCTATTTAACCTTGCTCCTCAGTCATTTCTATGCCGGCCAACAATGTTACCAGAAGCCTTTCTGTTGCATGTTCCTGCTCCTAGACTACTATCAGTTAAGTTGGACTTGTAGTCCTAAGTTTGTTTTGCATTTTTGTTCCAGTTCTCTGTGATTGATTATTTCTGAGGCTGGAAGCTCTTGTGAGCTGAAATTGCCACTCTGGTGTCATGAGTTGATATTAGAGTCTTAAAGTAATTTCAGGATGGTGTTTTGAAAGGGTTTTCAGCTGACTGTGAAGTTCCCTTTTCTGTCTTCCTACTATCTAGTAAGCGGACCTCAATTTGCTAAACCTATCTTCATACTTCGTATGTCAATTTCCTCTGAAATCACCGACAATATATGTGGGGGCTACTGTCTGCCTTTTGGGGAAAATTTCTCTAGAGGTAAGCCAGGTCTGTATTTTCCTCTGCTAGGGTCAGTCAGTTCTCCGGCTGGCGCTGGGCGTCTAGGGATAAAACGTAGGCACGCTACCCGGCCACTGTTAGTTGTGCGGTAGGTTTAGCTCACAGTCAGCTCGAGTTCCCATCTTCCAAGAGCTAGTCCTTTTTGTATGCTTTACTATGTTCTCTTGCCATTGAGAACCATGACACCCAACCAAACGAGTAGGCCAAATGCCTTTTCATGTTCAAAATATAGGCCCAAAGCCTGAAGATTGAAGCTCAGCTTTGTTCGGTGGAGGAGAACACCAAGGAGAGGCAGACACCGTTATTAGGCCCAACCAAACAAGTAGGCCAAATGCATTTTCATATTTTAAATATAGGCCGAAAGCCTGAAGATTGAAGCTCAGCTTTGTTCAGTGGAGGAGAACACCAAGGAGCGGCAGACACAGTTATTAGACCCAACCAAACAAGAAGGCCAAATGCATTTTCATATTCTAAATATAGGCCGAAAGCCTGAAGATTGAAGCTCAGCTTTGTTCAGTGGAGGAGAAAACCAAGGAGCGGCAGACACCGTTATTAGGCCCAACCAAACAAGTAGGCCAAATGCAGTTTAATATCTGATATATTCTGGAAATTGAAGCTCAGCTTTGTTCTGTGGAGGAGAAAAGCAAGGAGCAGCAGACACCGTTAGTAGGGCCCAACCAAACTAGTAGGCAAAATGCATTTTCATATTCTAAATATAGGCCGAAGGCCTGAAGATTGAAGCTCAGCATTGTTCAGTGGAGGAGAACACCAAGGAGCAGCAGACACCATTATTAGGCCCAACCAAACAAGTAGGCCAAATGCATTTTCATATTTTAAATATAGGCCGAAAGTCTGAAGATTGAAGCTCAGCTTTGTTCAGTGGAGAAGAACACCAAGGAGCGGCACACACCGTTAGCAAGCCTAACCAAACAAGTAGGCCAAATGCAGTTTAATATCTGATATATTCGGGAAATTGAAGCTCAGCTTTGTTCAGTGGAGGAGAAAAGCAAGGAGCGGCAGACACCGTTAGTAGGTCCCAACCAAACTAGTAGGCAAAATGCATTTTCATATTCTAAATGTAGGCCGAAGGCCTGAAGATTGAAGCTCAGCTTTGTTCAGTGGAGGAGAACACCAAGGAGCGGCAGACACTGTTATTAGGCCCAGCCAAACAAGTAGGCCAAATGCATTTTCATATTCTAAATATAGGCCGAAAGCCTGAAGATTGAAGCTCAGCTTTGTTCAGTGGAAAAGAACACCAAGGAGCAGGAGACAACGTAAGTAGGCCCAACCAAACAAGTAGGCCAAATGCCTTTTCATGTTCAAAATATAGGCCGAAAGCCTAAAGATTGAAGCTCAGCTTTGCTCGGTGGAGGAGAACACCAAGGAGCGGCAGACACCGTTATTAGGCCCAACCAAACAAGTAGGCCAAATGCATTTTCATATTATAAATATAGACCGAAAGCCTGAAGATTGAAACTCAGCTTTGTTCAGTGGAGGAGAACACCAAGGAGCGGCAGACACAGTTATTAGGCCCAACCAAACAAGAAGGCCAAATGCATTTTCATATTCTAAATATAGGCCGAAAGCCTGAAGGTTGAAGCTCAGCTTTGTTCAGTGGAGGAGAACACCAAGGAGCGGCAGACACCGTTATTAGGCCCAACCAAACAAGTAGGCCAAATGCATTTTCATATTCTAAATATAGGCCGAAAGCCTGAAGATTGAAGCTCAGCTTTGTTCAGTGGAAAAGACAACAAGTTGCAGCAGACACCGTTAGCAAGCCTAACCAAACAAGTAGGCCAAATGCAGTTTAATATCTGATATATCCTGAAAATTGAAGCTCATCTTTATTCAGTGGAGGAGAAAAGCAAGCAGCGGCAGACACCGTTAGTAGGGCCCAACCAAACTAGTAGGCCAAATGCATTTTCATATTCTAAATATAGGCCGAAAGCCTGAAGATTGAAGCTCTGTTTTGTTCAGTGGAGGAGAACACCAAGGAGCGGCAGACACCGTTATTAGGCCCAACCAAACAAGTAGGCCAAATGCGTTTTCATATTCTAAATATAGGCCGAAAGCCTGAAGATTGAAGCTCAGCTTTGTTCAGTGGAGAAGAACACGAAGGAGCGGCAGACACGGTTAGTAGCCCCAACCAAACAAGTAGGCCAAATGCCTTTTCATATTCTAAATATAGGCCGAAAGCCTGAAGATTGAAGCTCAGCTTTGTTCAGTGGAGGAGAACACCAAGGAGCGGCAGACACCGTTATTAGGCCCAACCAAACAAGTAGGCCAAATGCATTTTCATATTCTAAATATAGGCCAAAAGCCTGAAGATTTAAGCTCACCTTTGTTCAGTGGAGAAGAACACGAAGGAACGGAAGAAACCGTTAGTAGGCCCAACCAAACAAGTAGGCCAAATGCATTTTCATATTCTAAACATAGTCCGAAAGCCTGAAGATTGAAGCTCAGCTTAGTTCAGTGGAAAAGAACACCAAGGAGCGGGAGACACCGTTAGTAGGCCCAACTGTTGTGAATTTGGTTTCTGGGCTCCCCCGGTGGTTTCTGGTGGTACTGCACTTGTGTGCTTCATCTCCTCTGTTCACCTGTTTCCATCAGGATGTGGGAGTTTTCTATTTAACCTTGCTCCTCAGTCATTTCTATGCCGGCCAACAATGTTACCAGAAGCCTTTCTGTTGCATGTTCCTGCTCCTAGACTACTATCAGTTAAGTTGGACTTGTAGTCCTAAGTTTGTTTTGCATTTTTGTTCCAGTTCTCTGTGATTGATTATTTCTGAGGCTGGAAGCTCTTGTGAGCTGAAATTGCCACTCTGGTGTCATGAGTTGATATTAGAGTCTTAAAGTAATTTCAGGATGGTGTTTTGAAAGGGTTTTCAGCTGACTGTGAAGTTCCCTTTTCTGTCTTCCTACTATCTAGTAAGCGGACCTCAATTTGCTAAACCTATCTTCATACTTCGTATGTCAATTTCCTCTGAAATCACCGACAATATATGTGGGGGCTACTGTCTGCCTTTTGGGGAAAATTTCTCTAGAGGTAAGCCAGGTCTGTATTTTCCTCTGCTAGGGTCAGTCAGTTCTCCGGCTGGCGCTGGGCGTCTAGGGATAAAACGTAGGCACGCTACCCGGCCACTGTTAGTTGTGCGGTAGGTTTAGCTCACAGTCAGCTCGAGTTCCCATCTTCCAAGAGCTAGTCCTTTTTGTATGCTTTACTATGTTCTCTTGCCATTGAGAACCATGACACCCAACCAAACGAGTAGGCCAAATGCCTTTTCATGTTCAAAATATAGGCCCAAAGCCTGAAGATTGAAGCTCAGCTTTGTTCGGTGGAGGAGAACACCAAGGAGAGGCAGACACCGTTATTAGGCCCAACCAAACAAGTAGGCCAAATGCATTTTCATATTTTAAATATAGGCCGAAAGCCTGAAGATTGAAGCTCAGCTTTGTTCAGTGGAGGAGAACACCAAGGAGCGGCAGACACAGTTATTAGACCCAACCAAACAAGAAGGCCAAATGCATTTTCATATTCTAAATATAGGCCGAAAGCCTGAAGATTGAAGCTCAGCTTTGTTAGGTGGAGGAGAACACCAAGGAGAGGCAGACACCGTTATTAGGCCCAACCAAACAAGTAGGCCAAATGCATTTTCATATTATAAATATAGGCCGAAAGCCTGAAGATTGAAGCTCAGCTTTGTTCAGTGGAGGAGAACACCTAGGAGCGGCAGACACAGTTATTAGGCCCAACCAAACAAGAAGGACAAATGCATTTTCATATTCTAAATATAGGCAGAAAGCCTGAAGGTTGAAGCTCAGCTTTGTTCAGTGGAGGAGAACACCAAGGAGCGGCAGACACCGTTATTAGGCCCAACCAAACAAGTAGGCCAAATGCATTTTCATATTCTAAATATAGGCCGAAAGCCTGAAGATTGAAGCTCAGCTTTGTTCAGTGGAGGAGAACACCAAGGAGCGGCAGACACCGTTAGCAGGCCCAACCAAACAAGTGGGCCAAATGCAGTTTAATATCTGATATATGCTGAAAATTGAAGCTCATCATTATTCAGTGGAGGAGAAAAGCAAGCAGCGGAAGACACCGTTAGTAGGGCCCAACCAATCTAGTAGGCCAAATGTATTTTCATATTCTAAATATAGGCCAAAAGCCTGAAGATTGAAGCTCAGCTTTGTTCAGTGAAGGTGAACACCAAGGAGCGGCAGACACCGTTATTAGGCCCATCCAATCTAGTAGGCCAAATGCATTTTCATATTCTAAATATAGGCCAAAAGCCTGAAGATTGAAGCTCAGCTTTGTTCAGTGGAAAAGAACACCAAGGAGCGGGAGGCACCTTAAGTAGGCTCAACCAAACAAGTAGGCCAAATGCCTTTTCATGTTCTAAATATAGGCCGAAAGCCTGAAGATTGAATCTCAGCTTTGTTCAGTGCAGGAGAACACCAAGGAGTGGCAGACACCGTTAGTAGGGACCAACCAAAACTAGTAGACAAAATGCATTTTCATATTCTAAATATAGGCCGAAAGCCTGAAGATTGAAGCTCAGCTTTGTTCATTGGAGGAGAACAACAAAGAGTGGCAGACACCGTTATTAGGCCCAACCAAACAAGTAGGCCAAATGCAGTTTAATATCTGATATATTCTGGAAATTGAAGCTCAGCTTTGTTCAGTGGAGTCGAAAAGCAAGGAGCGGCAGACACCGTTAGTAGGGCCCAACCAAACTAGTAGGCAAAATGCACTTTCATATTCTAAATGTAGGCCGAAGGCCTGAAGATTGAAGCTCAGCTTTGTTCAGTGGAGGAGAACACCAAGGAGCGGCAGACACTGTTATTAGGCCCAGCCAAACAAGTAGGCCAAATGCATTTTCATATTCTAAATATAGGCCGAAAGCCTGAAGATTGAAGCTCAGCTTTGTTCAGTGGAAAAGAACACCAAGGAGCAGGAGACAACGTAAGTAGGCCCAACCAAACAAGTAGGCCAAATGCCTTTTCATGTTCTAAATATAGGCCGAAAGCCTGAAGATTGAAGCTCAGCTTTGTTCAGTGGAGGAGAAAACCTAGGAGCGGCAGACACCGTTATTAGGCCCAACCAAACAAGTAGGCCAAATGCAGTTTAATATCTGATATATTCTGGAAATTGAAGCTCAGCTTTGTTCTGTGGAGGAGAAAAGCAAGGAGCAGCAGACACCATTAGTAGGGCCCAACCAAACTAGTAGGCAAAATGCATTTTCATATTCTAAATATAGGCCGAAGGCCTGAAGATTGAAGCTCAGCATTGTTCAGTGGAGGAGAACACCAAGGAGCAGCAGACACCATTATTAGGCCCAACCAAACAAGTAGGCCAAATGCATTTTCATATTCTTAATATAGGCCGAAAGTCTGAAGATTGAAGCTCAGCTTTGTTCAGTGGAGAAGAACACCAAGGAGCGGCAGACACCGTTAGCAAGCCTAACCAAACAAGTAGGCCAAATGCAGTTTAATATCTGATATATTCGGGAAATTGAAGCTCAGCATTGTTCAGTGGAGGAGAAAAGCAAGGAGCGGCAGACACCGTTAGTAGGTCCCAACCAAACTAGTAGGCAAAATGCATTTTCATATTCTAAATGTAGGCCGAAGGCCTGAAGATTGAAGCTCAGCTTTGTTCAGGGGAGGAGAACACCAAGGAGCGGCAGACACTGTTATTAGGCCCAGCCAAACAAGTAGGCCAAATGCATTTTCATATTCTAAATATAGGCCGAAAGCCTGAAGATTGAAGCTCAGCTTTGTTCAGTGGAAAAGAACACCAAGGAGCAGGAGACAACGTAAGTAGGCCCAACCAAACAAGTAGGCCAAATGCCTTTTCATGTTCAAAATATAGGCCGAAAGCCTAAAGATTGAAGCTCAGCTTTGCTCGGTGGAGGAGAACACCAAGGAGCGGCAGACACCGTTATTAGGCCCAACCAAACAAGTAGGCCAAATGCATTTTCATATTATAAATATAGACCGAAAGCCTGAAGATTGAAGCTCAGCTTTGTTCAGTGGAGGAGAACACCAAGGAGCGGCAGACACAGTTATTAGGCCCAACCAAACAAGAAGGCCAAATGCATTTTCATATTCTAAATATAGGCCGAAAGCCTGAAGGTTGAAGCTCAGCTTTGTTCAGTGGAGGAGAACACCAAGGAGCGGCAGACACCGTTATTAGGCCCAACCAAACAAGTAGGCCAAATGCATTTTCATATTCTAAATATAGGCCGAAAGCCTGAAGATTGAAGCTCAGCTTTGTTCAGTGGAAAAGACAACAAGTTGCAGCAGACACCGTTAGCAAGCCTAACCAAACAAGTAGGCCAAATGCAGTTTAATATCTGATATATCCTGAAAATTGAAGCTCATCTTTATTCAGTGGAGGAGAAAAGCAAGCAGCGGCAGACACCGTTAGTAGGGCCCAACCAAACTAGTAGGCCAAATGCATTTTCATATTCTAAATATAGGCCGAAAGCCTGAAGATTGAAGCTCTGTTTTGTTCAGTGGAGGAGAACACCAAGGAGCGGCAGACACCGTTATTAGGCCCAACCAAACAAGTAGGCAAAATGCGTTTTCATATTCTAAATATAGGCCGAAAGCCTGAAGATTGAAGCTCAGCTTTGTTCAGTGGAGAAGAACACGAAGGAGCGGCAGACACGGTTAGTAGCCCCAACCAAACAAGTAGGCCAAATGCCTTTTCATATTCTAAATATAGGCCGAAAGCCTGAAGATTGAAGCTCAGCTTTGTTCAGTGGAGGAGAACACCAAGGAGCGGCAGACACCGTTATTAGGCCCAACCAAACAAGTAGGCCAAATGCATTTTCATATTCTAAATATAGGCCAAAAGCCTGAAGATTTAAGCTCACCTTTGTTCAGTGGAGAAGAACACGAAGGAGCGGAAGACACCGTTAGTAGGCCCAACCAAACAAGTAGGCCAAATGCATTTTCATATTCTAAACATAGTCCGAAAGCCTGAAGATTGAAGCTCAGCTTAGTTCAGTGGAAAAGAACACCAAGGAGCGGGAGACACCGTTAGTAGGCCCAACTGTTGTGAATTTGGTTTCTGGGCTCCCCCGGTGGTTTCTGGTGGTACTGCACTTGTGTGCTTCATCTCCTCTGTTCACCTGTTTCCATCAGGATGTGGGAGTTTTCTATTTAACCTTGCTCCTCAGTCATTTCTATGCCGGCCAACAATGTTACCAGAAGCCTTTCTGTTGCATGTTCCTGCTCCTAGACTACAATCAGCTAAGTTGGACTTATAGTCCTAAGTTTGTTTTGCATTTTTGTTCCAGTTCTCTGTGATTGATTATTTCTGAGGCTGGAAGCTCTTGTGAGCTGAAATTGCCACTCTGGTGTCATGAGTTGATATTAGAGTCTTAAAGTAATTTCAGGATGGTGTTTTGAAAGGGTTTTCAGCTGACTGTGAAGTTCCCTTTTCTGTCTTCCTACTATCTAGTAAGCGGACCTCAATTTGCTAAACCTATCTTCATACTTCGTATGTCAATTTCCTCTGAAATCACCGACAATATATGTGGGGGCTACTGTCTGCCTTTTGGGGAAAATTTCTCTAGAGGTAAGCCAGGTCTGTATTTTCCTCTGCTAGGGTCAGTCAGTTCTCCGGCTGGCGCTGGGCGTCTAGGGATAAAACGTAGGCACGCTACCCGGCCACTGTTAGTTGTGCGGTAGGTTTAGCTCACAGTCAGCTCGAGTTCCCATCTTCCAAGAGCTAGTCCTTTTTGTATGCTTTACTATGTTCTCTTGCCATTGAGAACCATGACACCCAACCAAACGAGTAGGCCAAATGCCTTTTCATGTTCAAAATATAGGCCCAAAGCCTGAAGATTGAAGCTCAGCTTTGTTCGGTGGAGGAGAACACCAAGGAGAGGCAGACACCGTTATTAGGCCCAACCAAACAAGTAGGCCAAATGCATTTTCATATTTTAAATATAGGCCGAAAGCCTGAAGATTGAAGCTCAGCTTTGTTCAGTGGAGGAGAACACCAAGGAGCGGCAGACACAGTTATTAGACCCAACCAAACAAGAAGGCCAAATGCATTTTCATATTCTAAATATAGGCCGAAAGCCTGAAGATTGAACCTCAGCTTTGTTAGGTGGAGGAGAACACCAAGGAGAGGCAGACACCGTTATTAGGCCCAACCAAACAAGTAGGCCAAATGCATTTTCATATTCTAAATATAGGCAGAAAGCATGAAGGTTGAAGCTCAGCTTTGTTCAGTGGAGGAGAACACCAAGGAGCGGCAGACACCGTTATTAGGCCCAACCAAACAAGTAGGCCAAATGCATTTTCATATTCTAAATATAGGCCGAAAGCCTGAAGATTGAAGCTCAGCTTTGTTCAGTGGAAAAGACAACAAGAAGCAGCAGACACCATTATTAGGCCCAACGAAACAAGAAGGCCAAATGCATTTTCATATTCTAAATATAGGCCGAAAGCCTGAAGATTGAAGCTCAGCTTTGTTCAGTGGAGGAGAACACCAAGGAGTGGCAGACACCGTTAGCAGGCCCAACCAAACAAGTGGTCCAAATGCAGTTTAATATCTGATATATGCTGAAAATTGAAGCTCATCATTATTCAGTGGAGGAGAAAAGCAAGCAGCGGAAGACACCGTTAGTAGGGCCCAACCAATCTAGTAGGCCAAATGTATTTTCATATTCTAAATATAGGCCAAAAGCCTGAAGATTGAAGCTCAGCTTTGTTCAGTGAAGGTGAACACCAAGGAGCGGCAGACACCGTTATTAGGCCCATCCAATCTAGTAGGCCAAATGCATTTTCATATTCTAAATATAGGCCAAAAGCCTGAAGATTGAATCTCAGCTTTGTTCAGTGGAGGAGAACACCAAGGAGTGGCAGACACCGTTAGTAGGGACCAACCAAAACTAGTAGACAAAATGCATTTTCATATTCTAAATATAGGCCGAAAGCCTGAAGATAGAAGCTCAGCTTTGTTCATTGGAGGAGAACACCAAAGAGTGGCAGACACCGTTATTAGGCCCAACCAAACAAGTAGGCCAAATGCAGTTTAATATCTGATATATTCTGGAAATTGAAGCTCAGCTTTGTTCAGTGGAGTCGAAAAGCAAGGAGCGGCAGACACCGTTAGTAGGGCCCAACCAAACTAGTAGGCAAAATGCACTTTCATATTCTAAATGTAGGCCGAAGGCCTGAAGATTGAAGCTCAGCTTTGTTCAGTGGAGGAGAACACCAAGGAGCGGCAGACACTGTTATTAGGCCCAGCCAAACAAGTAGGCCAAATGCATTTTCATATTCTAAATATAGGCCGAAAGCCTGAAGATTGAAGCTCAGCTTTGATCAGTGGAAAAGAACACCAAGGAGCAGGAGACAACGTAAGTAGGCCCAACCAAACAAGTAGGCCAAATGCCTTTTCATGTTCTAAATATAGGCCGAAAGCCTGAAGATTGAAGCTCAGCTTTGTTCAGTGGAGGAGAAAACCAAGGAGCGGCAGACACCGTTATTAGGCCCAACCAAACAAGTAGGCCAAATGCAGTTTAATATCTGATATATTCTGGAAATTGAAGCTCAGCTTTGTTCTGTGGAGGAGAAAAGCAAGGAGCAGCAGACACCGTTAGTAGGGCCCAAGCAAACTAGTAGGCAAAATGCATTTTCATATTCTAAATATAGGCCGAAAGTCTGAAGATTGAAGCTCAGCTTTGTTCAGTGGAGAAGAACACCAAGGAGCGGCAGACACCGTTAGCAAGCCTAACCAAACAAGTAGGCCAAATGCAGTTTAATATCTGATATATTCGGGAAATTGAAGCTCAGCTTTGTTCAGTGGAGGAGAAAAGCAAGGAGCGGCAGACACCGTTAGTAGGTCCCAACCAAACTAGTAGGCAAAATGCATTTTCATATTCTAAATGTAGGCCGAAGGCCTGAAGATTGAAGCTCAGCTTTGTTCAGTGGAGGAGAACACCAAGGAGCGGCAGACACTGTTATTAGGCCCAGCCAAACAAGTAGGCCAAATGCATTTTCATATTCTAAATATAGGCCGAAAGCCTGAAGATTGAAGCTCAGCTTTGTTCAGTGGAAAAGAACACCAAGGAGCAGGAGACAACGTAAGTAGGCCCAACCAAACAAGTAGGCCAAATGCCTTTTCATGTTCAAAATATAGGCCGAAAGCCTAAAGATTGAAGCTCAGCTTTGCTCGGTGGAGGAGAACACCAAGGAGCGGCAGACACCGTTATTAGGCCCAACCAAACAAGTAGGCCAAATGCATTTTCATATTATAAATATAGACCGAAAGCCTGAAGATTGAAGCTCAGCTTTGTTCAGTGGAGAAGAACACCAAGGAGCGGCAGACACAGTTATTAGGCCCAACCAAACAAGAAGGCCAAATGCATTTTCATATTCTAAATATAGGCCGAAAGCCTGAAGGTTGAAGCTCAGCTTTGTTCAGTGGAGGAGAACACCAAGGAGCGGCAGACACCGTTATTAGGCCCAACCAAACAAGTAGGCCAAATGCATTTTCATATTCTAAATATAGGCCGAAAGCCTGAAGATTGAAGCTCAGCTTTGTTCAGTGGAAAAGACAACAAGTTGCAGCAGACACCGTTAGCAAGCCTAACCAAACAAGTAGGCCAAATGCAGTTTAATATCTGATATATCCTGAAAATTGAAGCTCATCTTTATTCAGTGGAGGAGAAAAGCAAGCAGCGGCAGACACCGTTAGTAGGGCCCAACCAAACTAGTAGGCCAAATGCATTTTCATATTCTAAATATAGGCCGAAAGCCTGAAGATTGAAGCTCTGTTTTGTTCAGTGGAGGAGAACACCAAGGAGCGGCAGACACCGTTATTAGGCCCAACCAAACAAGTAGGCCAAATGCGTTTTCATATTCTAAATATAGGCCGAAAGCCTGAAGATTGAAGCTCAGCTTTGTTCAGTGGAGGAGAACACCAAGGAGCGGCAGACACCATTATTAGGCCCAACCAAACAAGTAGGCCAAATGCATTTTCATATTCTAAATATAGGCCAAAAGCCTGAAGATTTAAGCTCACCTTTGTTCAGTGGAGAAGAACACGAAGGAGCGGAAGACACCGTTAGTAGGCCCAACCAAACAAGTAGGCCAAATGCATTTTCATATTCTAAATATAGTCCGAAAGCCTGAAGATTGAAGCTCAGCTTAGTTCAGTGGAAAAGAACACCAAGGAGCGGGAGACACCGTTAGTAGGCCCAACCAAACAAGTAGGCCAAATGCCTTTTCATGTTCAAAATATAGGCCGAAAGCCTGAAGATTGAAGCTCAGCTTTGTTCGGTGGAGGAGAACGCCAAGGAGAGGCAGACACCGTTATTAGGCCCAACCAAACAAGCAGGCCAAATGCATTTTCATATTATAAATATAGGCCGAAAGCCTGAAGATTGAAGCTCAGCGTTGTTCGGTGGAGGAGAACACCAAGGAGCGGCAGACACCGTTATTAGGCCCAACCAAACAAGTAGGCCAAATGCATTTTCATATTATAAATATAGACCGAAAGCCTGAAGATTGAAGCTCAGCTTTGTTCAGTGGAGGAGAACACCAAGGAGCGGCAGACACAGTTTTTAGGCCCAACCAAACAAGAAGGCCAAATGCATTTTCATATTCTAAATATAGGCAGAAAGCCTGAAGGTTGAAGCTCAGCTTTGTTCAGTGGAGGAGAACACCAAGGAGCGGCAGACACCGTTATTAGGCCCAACCAAACAAGTAGGCCAAATGCATTTTCATATTCTAAATATAGGCCAAAAGCCTGAAGATTTAAGCTCACCTTTGTTCAGTGGAGAAGAACACGAAGGAGCGGAAGACACCGTTAGTAGGCCCAACCAAACAAGTAGGCCAAATGCATTTTCATATTCTAAATATAGTCCGAAAGCCTGAAGATTGAAGCTCAGCTTAGTTCAGTGGAAAAGAACACCAAGGAGCGGGAGACACCGTTAGTAGGCCCAACCAAACAAGCAGGCCAAATGCATTTTCATATTATAAATATAGGCCGAAAGCCTGAAGATTGAAGCTCAGCGTTGTTCGGTGGAGGAGAACACCAAGGAGCGGCAGACACCGTTATTAGGCCCAACCAAACAAGTAGGCCAAATGCATTTTCATATTATAAATATAGACCGAAAGCCTGAAGATTGAAGCTCAGCTTTGTTCAGTGGAGGAGAACACCAAGGAGCGGCAGACACAGTTATTAGGCCCAGCCAAACAAGAAGGCCAAATGCATTTTCATATTCTAAATATAGGCAGAAAGCCTGAAGGTTGAAGCTCAGCTTTGTTCAGTGGAGGAGAACACCAAGGAGCGGCAGACACCGTTATTAGGCCCAACCAAACAAGTAGGCGAAATGCATTTTCATATTCTAAATATAGGCCGAAAGCCTGAAGATTGAAGCTCAGCTTTGTTCAGTGGAAAAGAACACCAAGGAGCAGGAGACAACGTAAGTAGGCCCAACCAAACAAGTAGGCCAAATGCCTTTTCATGTTCAAAATATAGGCCGAAAGCCTAAAGATTGAAGCTCAGCTTTGTTAGGTGGAGGAGAACACCAAGGAGCGGCAGACACCGTTATTAGGCCCAACCAAACAAGTAGGCCAAATGCATTTTCATATTCTAAATATAGGCCAAAAGCCTGAAGATTTAAGCTCACCTTTGTTCAGTGGAGAAGAACACGAAGGAGCGGAAGACACCGTTAGTAGGCCCAACCAAACAAGTAGGCCAAATGCATTTTCATATTCTAAATATAGTCCGAAAGCCTGAAGATTGAAGCTCAGCTTAGTTCAGTGGAAAAGAACACCAAGGAGCGGGAGACACCGTTAGTAGGCCCAACCAAACAAGCAGGCCAAATGCATTTTCATACTATAAATATAGGCCGAAAGCCTGAAGATTGAAGCTCAGCGTTGTTCGGTGGAGGAGAACACCAAGGAGCGGCAGACACCGTTATTAGGCCCAACCAAACAAGTAGGCCAAATGCATTTTCATATTATAAATATAGACCGAAAGCCTGAAGATTGAAGCTCAGCTTTGTTCAGTGGAGGAGAACACCAAGGAGCGGCAGACACAGTTATTAGGCCCAGCCAAACAAGAAGGCCAAATGCATTTTCATATTCTAAATATAGGCAGAAAGCCTGAAGGTTGAAGCTCAGCTTTGTTCAGTGGAGGAGAACACCAAGGAGCGGCAGACACCGTTATTAGGCCCAACCAAACAAGTAGGCGAAATGCATTTTCATATTCTAAATATAGGCCGAAAGCCTGAAGATTGAAGCTCAGCTTTGTTCAGTGGAAAAGAACACCAAGGAGCAGGAGACAACGTAAGTAGGCCCAACCAAACAAGTAGGCCAAATGCCTTTTCATGTTCAAAATATAGGCCGAAAGCCTAAAGATTGAAGCTCAGCTTTGTTAGGTGGAGGAGAACACCAAGGAGCGGCAGACACCGTTATTAGGCCCAACCAAACAAGTAGGCCAAATGCATTTTCATATTATAAATATAGACCGAAAGCCTGAAGATTGAAGCTCAGCTTTGTTCAGTGGAGGAGAACACCAAGGAGCGGCAGACACAGTTTTTAGGCCCAACCAAACAAGAAGGCCAAATGCATTTTCATATTCTAAATATAGGCAGAAAGCCTGAAGGTTGAAGCTCAGCTTTGTTCAGTGGAGGAGAACACCAAGGAGCGGCAGACACCGTTATTAGGCCCAACCAAACAAGTAGGCCAAATTCATTTTCTAAATATAGGCCGAAAGCCTGAAGATTGAAGCTCAGCTTTGTTCAGTGGAAAAGACAACAAGGAGCAGCAGACACCATTATTAGGCCCAACCAAACAAGAAGGCCAAATGCATTTTCATATTCTAAATATAGGCCGAAAGCCTGAATGATGAAGCTCAGCTTTGTTCAGTGGAGAAGAACACCAAGGAGCGGCAGACACCGTTAGCAGGCCCAACCAAACAAGTGGGCCAAATGCAGTTTAATATCTGATATATGCTGAAAATTTAAGCTCATTATTATTAAGTGGAGGAGAAAAGCAAGCAGCGGCAGACACCTTTAGTAGGGCCCAACCAAGCTAGTAGGCCAAATGTATTTTCATATTCTATATATAGGCCAAAAGCCTGAAGATTGAAGCTCAGCTTTGTTCAGTGAAGGAGAACACCAAGGAGCTGCAGACACCGTTATTAGGCCCATCCACCTAGTAGGCCAAATGCATTTTCATATTCTAAATATAGGCCAAAAGCCTGAAGATTGAAGCTCAGCTTTGTTCAGTGGAAAAGAACACCGAGGAGCGGGAGACACCTTAAGTAGGCCCAACCAAACAAGTAGGCCAAATGCCTTTTCATGTTCTAAATATAGGCCGAAAGCCTGAAGATTGAAGCTCAGCTTTGTTCAGTGGAGGAGAACACCAAGGAGTGGCAGACACCGTTAGTAGGGCCCAACCAAAACTAGTAGACGAAATGCATTTTCATATTCTAAACATCGGCCGAAAGCCTGAAGATTGAAGCTCAGCTTTGTTCAGTGGAGGAGAATACCAAAGATTGGCAGACACCGTTATTAGGCCCAACCAAACAAGTAGGCCAAATGCATTTTCATATTCTAAATATAGGCCGAAAGCCTGAAGATTGAAGCTCAGCTTTGTTCAGTGGAAAAGAACACCAAGGAGCAGGAGACAACGTAAGTAGGCCCATCCAAACAAGTAGGCCAAATGCCTTTTCATGTTCTAAATATAGGCCGAAAGCCTGAAGATTGAAGCTCAGCTTTGTTCAGTGGAGGAGAACACCAAGGAGCAACAGACACCGTTATTAGGCCCAACCAAACAAGTAGGCCAAATGCATTTTCATATTCTAAATATAGGCCGAAAGTCTGAAGATTGAAGCTCAGCTTTGTTCATTGGAGAAGAACACCAAGGAGCGGCAGACACCGTTAGCAAGCCTAACCAAACAAGTAGGCCAAATGCAGTTTAATATCTGATATATCCTGAAAATTGAAGCTCATCTTTATTCAGTGGAGGAGAAAAGCAAGCAGCGGCAGACACCGTTAGTAGGGCCCAACCAAACTAGTAGGCCAAATGCATTTTCATATTCTAAATATAGGCCGAAAGTCTGAAGATTGAAGCTCAGTTTTGTTCAGTGGAGAAGAACACGAAGGAGCGGCAGACATGGTTAGTAGCCCCAACCAAACAAGTAGGCCAAATGCCTTTTCATTTTCTAAATATAGGCCGAAAGCCTGAAGATTGAAGCTTAGCTTTGTTCAGTGGAGGAGAACACCAAGGAGCGGCAGACACCGTTATTAGGCCCAACCAAACAAGTAGGCCAAATGCATTTTCATATTCTAAATATAGGCCAAAAGCCTGAAGATTTAAGCTCACCTTTGTTCAGTGGAGAAGAACACGAAGGAGCGGAAGACACCGTTAGTAGGCCCAACCAAACAAGTAGGCCAAATGCATTTTCATATTATAAATATAGACCGAAAGCATGAAGATTGAAGCTCAGCTTTGTTCAGTGGAGGAGAACACCAAGGAGCGGCAGACACAGTTATTAGGCCCAACCAAACAAGAAGGCCAAATGCATTTTCATATTCTAAATATAGGCCAAAAGCCTGAAGATTGAAGCTCAGCTTTGTTCAGTGGAAAAGAACACCAAGGAGCGGGAGACACCTTAAGTAGGCCCAACCAAACAAGTAGGCCAAATGCCTTTTCATGTTCTAAATATAGGCCGAAAGCCTGAAGATTGAAGCTCAACTTTGTTCAGTGGAGGAGAACACCAAGGAGTGGCAGACACCGTTAGTAGGGCCCAACCAAAACTAGTAGACGAAATGCATTTTCATATTCTAAATATAGGCCGAAAGCCTGAAGATTGAAGCTCAGCTTTGTTCAGTGGAGGAGAACACCAAAGAGTGGCAGACACCGTTATTAGGCCCAACCAAACAAGTAGGCCAAATGCAGTTTAATATCTGATATATTCTGGAAATTGAAGCTCAGCTTTGTTCAGTGGAGTCAAAAAGCAAGGAGCGGCAGACACCGTTAGTAGGGCCCAACCAAACTAGTAGGCAAAATGCATTTTCATATTCTAAATGTAGGCCGAAGGCCTGAAGATTGAAGCTCAGCTTTGTTCAGTGGAGGAGAACACCAAGGAGCGGCAGACACTGTTATTAGGCCCAGCCAAACAAGTAGGCCAAATGCATTTTCATGTTCTAAATATAGGCCGAAAGCCTGAAGATTGAAGCTCAGCTTTGTTCAGTGGAGGAGAACACCAAGGAGTGGCAGACACCGTTAGTAGGGCCCAACCAAAACTAGTAGGCCAAATGCATTTTCATATTCTAAATATAGGCCGAAAGCCTGAAGATTGAAGCTCAGCTTTGTTCAGTGGAGGAGAACACCAAGGAGCGGCAGACACCATTATTAGGCCCAAGCAAACAAGTAGGCCAAATGCAGTTTAATATCTGATATATTCTGGAAATTGAAGCTCAGCTTTGTTCAGTGGAGGAGAAAAGCAAGGAGCGGCAGACACCGTTAGTAGGGCCCAACCAAACTAGTAGGCAAAATGCATTTTCATATTCTAAATATAGGCCGAAAGCCTGACGGTTGAAGCTCAGATTTGTTCAGTGGAGGAGAACACCAAGAAGCAGCAGAAACCTTTAGTAGGCCCAACCAAACAAGTAGGCCAAATGCATTTTCATATTCTAAAAACAGGCCGAAAGCCTGAAGATTGAAGCTCAGCTTTGTTCAGTGGAGGAGAACACCAAGGAACGGCAGACACCATTAGTAGGCCCAACCAAACAAGTAGGCCAAATGCATTTTCATATTCTAAATATAGGCCGAAAGACTGAAGATTGAAGCTCAGCTTTGTTCAGTGGAGGAGTACAGCAAGTAGCGGCAGACACCATTAGTAGGGCCCAACCAAACTAGTAGGCCAAATGCATTTTCATATTCTAAATATAGGCCGAAAGACTGAAGATTGAAGATCAGCTTTGTTCAGTGGAGGAAAGCTGTATTGAGTGGCGCAGACACCGTTAGTAGGCCCAACCAAACAAGTAGGCCAAATGCAGTTTAATGTCTGATATATGCAGAAAATTGAAGCTCATCTTTATTCAGAGGAGGAGAACAGCAAGTAGCGGCAGACACTGTTAGTAGGGCCCAACCAAACTAGTAGGCCAAATGCATTTTCATATTCTAAATATAGACCGAAAGCCTTAAGATTGAAGCTCAGCTTTGTTCAGTGGAGGAGAATACCAAGGAGCGGCAGACACCGTTATTAGGCCCAACCAAACAAGTAGGCCAAATGCATTTTCATATTCTAAATGTTGGCCGAAAGCCTGAAGATTGAAGCTCAGCTTTGTTCAGTGGAGGAGAACACCAAGGAACTGCAGACACCGTTAGTAGGCCCAACCAAACAAGAAGGCCAAATGCATTTTCATATTCTAAATATAGGCCGAAAGCCTGAAGATTGAAGCTCAGCTTTGTTCAGTGGAAAAGAACACCAAGGAGAGGCAGACACCGTTAGTAGGCCCAACCAAACAAGTAGGCCAAATGCATTTTCATATTCTAAATATAGGCCAAAAGCATGAAGATTGAAGCTCAGCTTTGTTCAGTGGAGGAGAACATCAAGGAGCGGCAGACACCATTAGTAGGCCCAACCAAACAAGTAGGCCACATGCATTTTCATATTCTAAATATAGGCCGAAAGCCTGAAGATTGAAGCTCAGCTTTGTTCAGTGGATGAGAACACCAAGGAGCGGCAGACACCATTAGTAGGCCCAACCAAACAAGTAGGCCAAATGCATTTTCATATTCTAAATATAGGCCAAAAGCCTGAAGATTAGGTTTGTTCAGTGGAGGAAAGCTGTATTGAGTGGCGCAGACAGACACAGGTAGTAGGCCTGAAATAAAAAAGTAGGCTCAATGCAGTTTAAAATAGGTTACAGTGGCACACAGGCAGCATTGGTTTGTTCAGCGGAGGACAATTGCAAGGAGTGGCGCAGACTTACTAGGCCTAAAATAAAAAAGTAGGCTCAATGCAGTTTAAAATGAGTTACAGGGGTGTTGTGAACTCTGTTTTTGGGCTCCCTCTTGTGGTCACAAGTGGTACTGTGTGAGTGCTATCTTTGGGCTCCCTCTGGTGGCTCTTTTTGTCATTCTGCAGGTCTGTGGCTGGGATCAGCTGTCTTGTTATCTGCTGGTTGGTTTCCTATTTAGCTCACCTGGACTTTCAGTTGTTGCCTGCTGTCAATGTATTCAGTGCTATTTTGATCTCTCCTGCCTACCTTCGTTATCAGTCTCTCCAAGAGAAGCTAAGTTTCTGTTTGTTCATTTTTTGATTTTTTTGATCATTAGTGTTCAATATTTTTCTTGGTTTATTATCTGTCCTTGTCCAGCTTGCTAATATGTGATTTCCTCGCTTGCTGGTAGCTCTAGGGGGCTGAGTTTCTCCCCTCACACCGTTAGTTGGTGTGGGGGTTCTTGAATTCTCAGCGTGGATATTTTGTATAGGGTTTTCTACTGACCGCACAGTTTCCTATCTGTTTTTCTGCTATCTAGTATTAGCGGGCCTCATTTGCTGAATCTGTTTCATTTCTACGTTTGTATTTTCCCCTTACCTCACCGTTATTATTTGTTGGGGGCTTTCTATATCTTTGGGGTTATTTCTCTGAGGCAAGTGAGGTCTTACTTTCTTTCTCTCTAGGGGTAGCTAGTTTCTCAGGCTGCGTCGAGACGTCTAGGAATTCAGGCACATTCGCCGGCTACCTTTAGTGTGATCGGTTAGGATCAGGATTGCGGTCAGTCCAGTTACCACCTCCCTAGAGCTCGTTCTATGTTCAGTAACTTAGCTAGTCAGTTCTGTGATCCTCAGCCACTAAGGATCATAACACAGGGGTACACAGGCAGCATTGGTTTGGTCAGCGGAGGACGATTGCAAGGAGTGGCGCAGACAGACTTACTAGGCCTAAAATAAAAAAGTAGGCTCAATGTAGTTTAAAATGGGTTACAGGGGTACACAGGCAGCATTGGTTTGGTCAGCGGAGGATGATTGCAAGGAGTGGTGCAGACAGACTTACTAGGCCTAAAATAAAAAAGTAGGCTCAATGCAGTCTAAAATGGGTTACAGGGGTACACAGGCAGCATTGGTTTGGTCAGCGGAGGACGATTGCAAGGAGTGGCACAGACAGACTTACTAGGCCTAAAATAAAAAAGTAGTGAAGTATAGCGTGGCACAGCTGTGTTGGTGCTCAAGATAGGTTGCCCACACCAGTAACGTATATATAATAAATAACTTGGCACTCAACTTGTATGTGATGATAATGAAAGAAAGATAAATATTTATTACTTGAATGGCAGTCCAGTAAAAAACGTTTCGGTCATAATCATAAGACCTTCCTCAGTAAACTGCATTACAAACATATAACAAAACAATAATGGGTATACAAAATAACAGAGAATAGATTCACAACAAGATAAATCTCACAATATTAGTGTGACATGTGACAAAGTGGAAGGGAGGGAAGATAGGAATAGGACAAGATAATAATTTTGACGTACCCGACTGCTTATATGAGATGGAATATCACTGGACATGAATAGAATCATATATAATGATTGTGGTGGACCTTCCGGAAAAAAGAGAAAAAATGGAAATAGTTTCCCTATGGTAGTGATGGAATGAATGGTAGCCAAGTGTTCTAGTGGAAATATACTAACCAAGTGAGCTGGGTAAGAATACCTAGCATGCCACGCATCCGGTGGAGTAGAATTTGGTGAGGATAAGAACTGTAAGACAACATACGAATATACTATAGAAATTGATGTCCTGGAGTGAATAAATATCACCAGAAGAATATGAGAATTCTTACCTAGCACAATAATGCTGGAATATATGTGTCCGTTCTATCAGGAATTAGGACGTACTGGATATATAGATATGGCACAGGATATTCCACAGTGGAAGGAGACAGGATCTCATAAATAGACAATCAGTGGTCAGTGTTTTTGGCCTAAGAATGAAGTAGTCTGACGTTATGCGCATAGGTTACCTGCTGTGCCCAGTAGTAAGGTGAGAAAATGACTCACCCATTTGTGTGCCCAGTAGTAAGGTGAGAAAATGACTCACCCATTTGTGTGGGGCTCATATGGAAAATATCCTGGGATAGGGTAGCCTATATCTGTGGCTCCTTACTACTGGGCACACAAATGGGTGAGTCATTTTCTCACCTTACTACTGGGCACAGCAGGTAACCTATGCGCATAACGTCAGACTACTTTATTCTTAGGCCAAAAACACTGACCACTGATTGTCTATTTATGAGATCCTGTCTCCTTCCACTGTGGAATATCCTGTGCCATATCTATATATCCAGTACGTCCTAATTCCTGATAGAACGGACACATATATTCCAGCATTATTGTGCTAGGTAAGAATCCTCATATTCTTCTGGTGATATTTATTCACTCCAGGACATCAATTTCTATAGTATATTCGTATGTTGTCTTACAGTTCTTATCCTTACCAAATTCTACTCCACCGGATGCGTGGCATGCTAGGTATACTTACCCAGCTCATTTGGTTAGTATATTTCCACTAGAACACTTGGCTACCATTCATTCCATCACTACCATAGGGAAACTATTTCCATTTTTTCTCTTTTTTCCGGAAGGTCCACCACAATCATTATATATGATTCTATTCATGTCCAGTGATATTCCATCTCATATAAGCAGTCGGGTACGTCAAAATTATTATCTTGTCCTATTCCTATCTTCCTTCCCTTCCACTTTGTCACATGTCACACTAATATTGTGAGATTTATCTTGTTGTGAATCTATTCTCTGTTATTTTGTATACCCATTATTGTTTTGTTATATGTTTGTAATGCAGTTTACTGAGGAAGGTCTTATGATTATGACCGAAACGTTTTTTACTGGACTGCCATTCAAGTAATAAATATTTATCTTTCTTTCATTATCATCACATACAAGTTGAGTGCCAAGTTATTTATTATATATAAAATAAAAAAGTAGGCTCAATGCAGTTTAAAATGGGTTACAGGAGTACACAGGCAGCATTGGTTTGGTCAGTGGAGGACGATTGCAAGGAGTGGCGCAGACTTACTAGGCCTAAAATAAAAAAGTAGGCTCTATGCAGTTTAAAATGGGTTACAGGGGTACACCGGCAGCATTGGTTTGGTCAGCGGAGGACGATTGCAAGGAGTGGCGCAGACAGACTTACTAGGCCTAAAATAAAAAAGTAGGCTCAATGCAGTTTAAAATGGGTTACAGGGGTAAACAGGCAGCGTTGGTTTGGTCAGCGGAGGATGATTGCAATGAGTGGCGCAGACTTACTAGGCCTAAAATAAAAAAAGTAGGCTCTATGCAGTTCAAAATGGGTTACAGGGGTACACAGGCAGCATTGGTTTGGTCAGCAGAGGATGATTGCAAGGAGTGGCGCAAACTTACTAGGCCTAAAATAAAAAAGTTGGCTCTATGCTGTTCTAAACTGGTAACAGGAGTTAACTGGCGGCACTGCTTTGTTCGGTGGAGGACAACTGGAAGAAGTGGCTGACACAGTAAGTTGGCAAAAATAGTAAAGTGGGCTAAATGTCTGCAAAAAAATGTTCCTAAATAAACAGGTGGCAATGCTAGGTACAGGGGTGGGTTCCTCTGTGAGTAGCAGACAGTTGTAGTTTGCGCACAGTATTTACAGGTCTAAATGGAGGGCAGGGCACCTGTATATTTTTACTATCATCTATCATTTCAACAAATTTGCATTGCAAGTGCCATTGAAGTATTTAACAGCACAGACTAAACAGTGGTGGAGCAGTGACAGGTAAGTTTTGCAAGTGGTAGAGCACTGTTTGAGCTGGGGGGACACTCTCTTGTGGGCGGTGGTACTGGCCCAGGGCCCCTCATATTACGACGGTGTGTCTGACGTTGGGTGTGCAACACCACCGCTAGAGACACTTCATTGTACTATGAGGGACCCTGTGCCAGTGCCGTCGGCCAAAAGTGGGCACACCCACCTGTCCAGGCAAATGGCACTCGCAAGGGTGCTTGCGCCAAGTGGTGACCACGGCCCCGTGGGGGGAGTCAGCCCATTTAGGGAGGTGTAAAAATGGCCTATGGTGGACATTCAGCAGCTGCAAATGGAGGAATTGGAGCAGTCAGTAAGAGGAGTCCAAAAGCAAGACCTTATTACAGGAAAGCTACGTGTCAGCAGGGGAAGGTGGGGCAAAATAATTAGAAATCCATGATTGGTTCATTTTAATGAAGGTTAGATCATCAACATTTTGGGTAGCCAGATGAGTCCTTTTTTCGGTCAGTATTGAACCAGCAGCACTGAAGACTCTTTCTGATAGCACACTAGCAGCTGGGCAAGTGAGCTCCTGTAATGCATATTCTGCCAATTCAGGCCAGGTGTCTATTTTAGATGCCCAGTAATCAAAGGGGAATGAAGTGTGAGGGAGAACATCGATAAGGGAGGAAAAATAGTTTGTAACCATACTGGACAAATGTTGTCTCCTGTCACTTTGAATTGATGCAGCAGTACCTGTCATGTCTGCGGTCATTGCGAAATCACTCCACAACCTGGTCATAAAACCCCTCTGTCCAACGCCACTTCTGATTTGTGCACGTCTAACACCTGTGCCATGTTGCCCCCTGCAGCTCGTGTGAGAACCATCACCACCGCTGTGTGCTGGGAATGCCTGAACCAAACGGTCTACAAGAGTTGCTTGTTTGGTAGCCAATATTTGCTCAAGGTTCTCATGTGGCATGATATTTTGCAATTTCCCTTTATAGCGTGGACCCAGGAGGCAGGCCAACTAGTAATCGTCATCGGTCATCATTTTGATAATGCGGGGGTCCCTTTTTAGGATACGCAAGGCATAATCAGCCATGTGGGCCAATGTTCCAGGTGTCAAATCACTGCTTGTGGTGGGTTGAGGAGCACTTTCTGGCAAATCAACATCACTTGTCTCCCGCAAAAACCCTGTACCTGACCTTGCAATGCCACCAGTTTCTATTGCCCCCTGAGAAGCTTCCTCCTCCCATAAATATTCATCCCCATCATCCTCCTCCTTCTCTTCATCCACCACCTCGTCCAGAAGAGATCCCTGAGCAGACAATGGCTGACTGTCATCAAGGATTCCCTCCTCCTCGGCTGCAGACGCCTGCTCCTTAATGTACATCAAACTTTGCATCAGCAGATGCATTAGTGGGATGCTCATGCTTAGGATGGTGTCGTCTGCACTTACCAGCTGAGTGCATTCCTCAGGACACTGAAGGACTTGACAGAGATCTTGTAGCTTCAACCACTGCACACCTGACAACTCCATGTCTGCCATCCAACTGCCTGCCCGTGTATGTGTATCCTCCCACAAATACATTACAGCACACCTCTGTTCGCACAGCCTCTGAAGCATGTGCAGTGTGGAGTTCCACCTTGTTGCAACATCGATTATTAGGCGGTGCTGGGGAAGCTTCAACGATCGTTGATGGTTCTGCATATGGCTGGAGTGTACGGGCGACCAGCGGATGTGCGAGCAAAATATTCGCACCTTCAGGAGCAGGGCTGGTATACCCAGATAACTTTTCAGGAAGCACTGCACCACCAGGTTCAAGGAGTGAGCCAGATAAGGTATGTGTTTCAGTTCTGAAAGGTCAATGGCAGCCATAAAATTCCTTCCGTTATCATTGACTATCTTGCCTGCCTCAAGATGTACACTGCCCAGCCATGAATGAGTTTCTTGCTGCAAGAACTCGGCCAGAACTTCTGCGGTGTGTCTGTTGTCGCCCAAACACTTTATTTCCAACACAGCTTGCTGACGCTTACCACTAGCTGTTCCATAATGGGACACCTCGTGTGCAACACTGGCAGCTGCGGATGTAATGGTAGGGTGACTGCACTCTGTGGACGAGCTTTTGCTTCTGGAGGAGGAGGAGGAGGGGTGTCGAACACCTACTGCCAACTGTTTCCTAGACCGTGGGCTAGGCAGAACTGTCCCACTATAGCTGTCCCCTGTGGACCCAGCATCCACCACATTAACCCAGTGTGCTGTGATGGACACGTAACATCCCTGGCCATGCCTACTGGTCCATGCATCTGTTGTGAGGTGCACCTTTCTACTGACTGATTGCCTGAGTGCATGGACAATGCGGTCTTTGACATGCTGGTGGAGGGCTGGGATGGCTTTTCTCGCAAAGAAGTGTCGACTGGGTAGGTCATAGCGTGGTAATGCGTAGGCCATCAGGGCTTTGAAAGCTTCGCTTTCAACCAACCGGTAGGGCATCATCTCTAACGAGATTAGTCTAGCAATGTGGGCATTCAAACCCTGTGTACGCGGATGTGAGTATGAGTACTTTCTTTTCCTAACGAGAGTCTCTTGTAGGGTGAGCTGGACTGGAGAGCTGCATATGGTGGAACAAGCAGCGGTGGTGGTGGTGGTGGACATGGCGGATTGAGAGAAGGTTGGTGATGGTATTCTTGATGTTGACCTACATCCAGTGTTTCCTACCAAAAACCTTGTGATTCCCTGACTACTTTGGCCTTGCGACGATACCTCCGCATTTGCTGCAGGTGGTGTCCTAAGCGGTGGGGTTACAGTGAGGGAAGCAATGTAGCGTTGCTGACTACCTTCATTCTGAGCGGGTGCACCAACGTAACGGGACGTTTGGTAGTTAGTCCAGGCTTGCAAGTGCATGCTGGGTAAATGTCTACGCATGCACGTTGTATTTACATTTTTGACATTCTGCCCTCTGCTAAAGGTCTTTGAGCATTTCTTACAGATAACTTTGTACTGATCTTTCGGATCTTGGTTAAAAAATTGCCACACTGCACTCTTCCTACTATCGAATACCTTTTCAGGCATTGCATGCTGTGCTACTTTCACCGGATGGCCACGCTGTCCTAAAACTGGTTTTGTTTTTTACACACGTTTTTGGCCTGATACGGGCCTGCCAGATGAAAGCTGTTGCGATGTTGATGCCTGCTGCAGCTCATCCTCCTCCGCCTCTGAGCTACTGCCAGCGGCACCCTATTCCCCCAATGGCTGCCAATCTGGGTCAACAACTGGGTCATCTATCACCTCATCTTCAATGTCCTGTGCACCTTCCTCTGTGTCACCGTGTAAGGTGCTATAGCGTTCCGGGACAGGGCACCATAGTCTCATCAGGGTCAGATTCTGGCTCAGTACACTGCGAGGGCAATGTAGTGATCTGAGTCAATGGAACAACATAATAATCTAGCTGTGGCTGTGCATCTGTGCACTCCATGTCCAATTCATCTTGTAATGGGCTGTTAACAATTTCCCTTTCTAACCCAGGCACGATATGTGTAAAGAGCTCCATGGAGTAAACTGTAGTGTCGCCTGCCGCATTCTTCACTTTTGGTTTGGGTGAAGGACACAAGGAAAGCGACTTGTTCCTGACCGGGAGCATCCACTGACGACTCGCTGCTTTTATATTTCGAACTTTCTGAAGAGGAGGCGAAAGAGCTAGAGGCTGAGTCAGCATTGAAAGCCAAAACTTTTTCATGCTGCTCCGGCTTTAAAAGCGGTTTTCCTACTCCAATATAAGGGAGCCTTTGAGGTCTTGTGTAACCAGACGATGACGCTGGCTCAACAACTCGAGCCTTAGGTGCTATTTTGCTTTTCCCACTACCACCAGATGCTCCACCACCACCACCATCATTACAAGCTGGCAATGACCGCCCACGGCCTCTTCCACCAGACTTCCTCATTTTTGGGAAAATGTAACCAAAGTAACAACCGTTATATGGTACTGTAAAACAAGGTAGAAGGTGTATATAAACTTGTTGAGAATTTAAATCTCCCTTTTTGTGTGGGAGACTGCTGCAAAAAAAAAAAAACAGGCCCACTGTATTACACTACACAGTATAAGTGGCTGGAAGTGGCTGGCAGATATACGCCAAACAGAACAGACGCAGATGCACTTAGTGGCAATATAAATCTCCCTTTTTATGTGTGGGAGACTGCTGAAAAAAACAGGCTCAATGTATTACACTACACAGTATAAGTGGCAGAAAGTGGCTGGCAGATATACGACAAACAGGACTGACGCAGATGCACTTAGTGGGAATATAAATCTCCCTTTTTATGTGTGGGAGACTGCTGGAAAAAACAGGCCCACTGTATTACACTACACAGTTTCAGTGGCAGAAAGTGGCTGGAAGATATATAAAAAATGAGAACTGCCGCAGATGCACTTAGTGGCAATATAAACCTCCCTTTTTATGTGTGGGAGACTGCTGGAAAAATCAGGCCCACTGTATTACACTACACAGTTTCAGTTGCAGAAAGTGGCTGGCAGATATACCACAAACAGGACTGACACAGATGCACTTAGTGGCAATATAAATCTCCCTTTTTATGTGTGGGAGACTGCTGGAAAAATCAGGCCCACTGTATTACACTACACAGTTTTAGTGGCAGAAAATGGCTGGAAGATATATATATATATATATATATATATATATATATATATATATATATATATATATATATATATATATATATATATAAAAAAGGGACTGAACTACAATAACAATCTCCCTACAATTATCTCAGGAAAAGTATGGCAGCCAGCAATAAAAAGGACTGCTACACTCAAAAGTGTGGACAAATAAACCATAGAGCTGTGCAGAAAGGAGCAACAGGACTTTTGCTTTTAAAAAAGCAGTTGGTTTGCACAGCGGCGTACAAACAGCAATGCAGCTATCAGGCAGCCTTATAAGCTACAGAGCTGATGCACAGAAAGCTAGCCTCCACTGTCTCTGCAAAGAAAAGGTGGTGTTGGACAGTGGAAATCGCTACAGCACAAGCGGTTTGGGGGTTAATATTTCCTCCCTAACAATATTCCTGCTTCTGACGAAGCTGCAGCAACCTCTCCCTTTGCTCAGATCGGCAGAAGTAAGATGGCGGTCGGCGTGCACGCCCCTTTATAGCCGCTGTGACACTGCAGAAAGCAAGCCAATCACTGTCATGCCCTTCTCTAAGATGGTGGGGACTGAGACCTATGTCATCACGCTGCCCACACTCTGCGTCCACCTTCATTGGCTGAGAAATGGCACTGAAAGCGTCATACGAAACGCGACTTTGGTGCGAAGATTGCCGACAGCATGGCCGATCCCACGCTGGGATCGAGTCGGGTTTCACGAAACCCGACTTTGCCGAAAGTCGGCGATTTTTGAAAATGTCCTTTCCGTTTTGCTCAACCCTAATCAGCAGTATTATTTCATTTTTTTCAAGGAAATTTACAAAACTTATTTTTTGGGAGATCAATTCAGTTTTGAAATTACTTTGGGTGTCCTATATATGGGAAAACCCCAAAAGTGATATAATGTTAAAAATGGCACCCTCCAACAAATTCAAAATTGCTTTCATGTAGTTTATTAGCCCTTCGTTTGCTTTTCAGGAATTAATGCAAAGTGATATGACAGGAATGGAAAAATGTACACTGCCGTTCAAAAGTTTAGGGTCACTCAGAAATGTCCTTATTTTTTAAAGTAAAGCACAGTTTTTTTCCAATGAAGGTAACATTAAATTATTCAGAAAAATAATCTATACATTGTTAATGTAAATGACTATTCTAACTGCAAACGTCTGGTTTGTAATGCAATATCTTCATAGGTGTATAGAGGCCCATTTCCAACAACCATCACTCCAGTGTTCTTGTGGTACTTTGTGTTTGCTAACTGTGTAACAAGGCTAATGGATGGTTAGAATAACATTGAAAACAATTGTGCAAGTATGCTAGCACAGTTGAAAACAGTTTGGCTGATTAGAGAACCTATAAACCTGACCTTCCTTTGAGCTAGTTGAGAATCTGGAGCATTACATTTGTTGGTTCCATTATACTCTTAACATGTCCAGAAAAAAAGAACTTTCATGTGAAACTCGACAGTATGCTTGTTCTTAGAAATGAAGGCTATAACATGTGAGAAATTGCCAAGAAACTGAAGATTTCCTACAACAGTGTGCACTACTCCCTTCAGAGGAGAGCTCAAACAGGCTCTAACCAGAGTAGAAAGAGTAGTGGGAGGCCCCGCTGCACAACTGAGCAACAAGACAAGAACATTACAGTCTGTAGTTTGATAAATCAAAGCCTCACAGGACCTCAACTGGCAGCTTCATTAAATAGTACACGCAAAAGCCAGTGTCAACGTCTACAGTGAAGAAGCCATATCTGAGACTGGCTAATAAAAGGAAAAGATTAATATGGGCAAAAGAACACAGACATTGGACAGAATCCAAGTTTGAGGTGTTTGGATCACACAGAAGAACATTTGTGAGATGCAGAACAACTGAAAAGATGCTGGAAGAGTGCCTGACGCCATCTGTTAAGCATGGTGGAGGTAATGTGGCTTTCTGGGTTTGCTTTGGTGCTGGTAAAGTGGGAGATTTGTACAAGGTAAAAGGGATTTTGAATAAGTAAGCCTATCACTCTATTTTGCAAAGCCATGCCATACCCTGTGGACAGCACTTGATTGGAGGCAATTTCATCCTACAATGGGACAATGACCCCAAGCACACCTCCAAATTATGCAAGAACTATTTAGAGAAGAAGCAGGCAGTGGGTATTCTATCTGTAATGGAGTGGCCAGTGCAGTCACCAGATTTCAACCCCATTGAGCTGTTGTGGGAGCAGCTTGACCGTATGGTATGCAAAAAGTGCCCATCAAGCCAAACCAACTTGTGGGAGGGTCTTCTGGAAGCATGGGGTGAAATTTCTCCAGATTACTTCATCAAATTAACTGCTAGAATGCCCAAGGTCTGCAATGCTGTAACTGCTGCAAAGGGAGCATTCTTTGATGAAAGCAAAGTTTGAAGGAGAAAATTATTATTTCAAATAAAAATGTTTTTTTTTTAACCTTGTCAATGTCTGCACTAGATTTTCAACTCATTTGGCAACTCATTTGATTAATAAAAGTAAGATTTTTCATGGAAAACACAAAATTGTCTTGGTGACCCTAAACTTTTGAACGGTATTGTATTTTTACCACCTAAATGTTCCTAAGATCTGAAAGGCCACTATAGCTGTAAGACTTTAAGGCCTTTATTTGGCTACGAATTGCCATCACAAACATCAGAACCGCATAATCAAGATCTCAGGGTGCCAATGGTTTAAAGGGAGCCCCCACACTCTGTTAACTATCTAGATACTGTAGTCACCATTTACAGCAGTATTTAAGGGTTTTAATGTCCATGGTTGGTACCAACACTGATCATGGCTGATGCCGCAAATGGTTAGCTATAGTATACAGCTGAAAGTGGCTGTGTTGTCACCCGTCGGAGGATATTATTCTCTTATATTGCAGTTCAGTTTTAAGTCATATTTGGTGGTCATTAAAGGGTTAAATCTGTCCATCTTCACCAAGCCTTAATGGCAGCAATTCAAAGACCAGTAATTTTGAAATGTTGTTATGCAGGACCATATCTTGTTGGTGGTTAGGGATATATCTCCTCATTCTGTCGATGGTTTGAGGGATGGAGAGCTGAACACTTACATAAGACAGTGTGGAGATGCTCAGTAACACTGGTGGTTGTGGTGCTGCAGTTGCATCCTCTCTTTGGGGGTAGGCAGGTGGCTCTGTTCATTGTGAGTGAGAGGAAGCCAAAACTGCTGCAAAAGAGGGAGGAGGAGGCTCAGATCTCTCATGCTTTTTAAGATTCATACTCCACTGCACCATGTACTTGGAATTCAGATGCTTTGTCCTGCAGGTGGTGCTCAGGTTCAGAAGATTCATGCCTCACTTCAGGATCTTGCAAAGCACCTGATGCTCGTGGTCAGCCATGCCATGAAGCACTTTTAAGCTGGCTTTGGTGTGCTCATTACAGCCGCACATTGGGCAGTAGCAGCTGACGTACTGGATAAGGGGCCCCCACCATGCCTTTGCACCCTGATCCCTCTTTTGCAGTGCTGCTGAGGCAGCATGACTCCTCTTCCTCTGAATTGCACACATCGCTAGGATGGCCTTTGCTCCATGTGAGGTCTAGAACCTCATCATCTTTCACCCACTCCTCATCCCTGATCTCGTTCAGGTGTCCAGCTTTGACACCCAATAGTTGAAGGTCACAGAGGAATTAGTGAGTATGCTGGTTTTGTCAGCCAGGTATTGCTTGACCACCTTTTAAAACTTTTTTTGCCCTGTCAAAAATACCTGGTCTTCAGGGCCTGAACACACGGAGGGTGTCATGAAATTGACCCAGACCTTTGATAGCGTACCCACACATCTGTTGTACCTGGTGTGTGTCTCCCAGGCCTCTCCTTTATGGTTGGACAAGGAAGCTGCCCCTGCAGCTAGCATTGTCTGATGGGATTTTTTTCAACATATTTTTCACAATGGCCTTCTGGTATAGCACCATTGTAGTAGACCTGTCCACTTCTGGAAGGAGAGATGCAAGGTTCTCTTTGTAGCATGAGTTTGCAGGGCGAACAACCAGTACTCTTTTTTTGCCAAGATGAATGCAAAATGACGGTCACCGGAAAGACAGAGGTACATAAAGCTGATCATAAGTGCCAAGCTCTCTACAGCCATCACTACCCTGTCACCATGATGTCAACTATCCATCTTCTCCTCCTTCTCATAGCCGCCACCATAATATGGCCATTGTCACACAAGACAATTCCTGGTTTTAGGTTCAATGGTGAGAGCCACATATCTGTCTGGTCTGTAATTCCTTTCAATAACTCTTCCATTCTGGGACATTTGTCTTCTAGACAAATAAGTGATAGCAGAGCCTGTTGCCTCTTCACTGAGGCATTGCTGCAGAGCTTCTAGCTTCCGACTGATTTGGATGACATGCTCTGAGATAACACATTGAAGATGGAGGATGAGGAGGGAGTGCAGGAACTGGAGGTGGGGGAAACCCTAATAGAAGTAGGGCCAGCAATCCTCGATGTCAGAAGCCCATGTGCCATGCCAGGGTTGGACTCGGCCCCCGCCTCCAAAATATTCACCTACTGTGCCATCAGGGGAAATCCTCCACGTATACAAGCCTAAACAGCAACATTTTCATGGCATACAGCCTGAAAAGGTGCCCATTTGGCATTTGGGCCTGTGGGTAGATGGCTGGGAACTTCTTTTTTCATTCCAAGGCCTGGTGTAGGGACAGCTGAAAGCTGTGCTGGCACATGGGTTTGAAAGTGCCTCAGAATGTGGAAGGACAGGTTTCAGAAAGGGAAGCATCTGCACTAGTGTCATGATCAGTAGACTATCAAACACATCACACAGGGTGAGAGTCAGTGGTGTCAATCGCTGGCACCAATTGTGGACCCAGTGTCACGCGGGTGCTGGGTAGACTACAGCTGATTACCCGGGCCCCTGCGATATCCCTCAGACTAGGGGAAACCCTGTCTGTCCCTCTCCCAGAATTTACACTGATGGTGTGCTTGTCTGGGCCGCCAGGCCTGACCCTGACTCCTGTTTCAGTCCTATGCTGAAATCTCCACCCGCCTCCCAGTGATAAGACCACACACCAACCCCTACAGAAAGCACAGACAGGGAAAACTAAAAACGCACCATGCCGCAGACACACGGGAAAATAATGTAATGTGCACAGGGCAAAACAAATACAAATATAGGAAGGAGAAATATGACAAAGGATAATACACCACCAGATACAATATTTCTTCTCCTAGACCACCACTCCAGACCAAGATCACCAGGCACAAGAGACAAGCTATAATCGGCGACGCCCAAAGTCCAGAATGACTATTTAAAAGCCACGGGCATGACCCAGCCTCCGACCCGATTACCAGCTAGATTAACCCCGGACAATCTGGATAAAGTCTAGCCGGTGCCACTGAGCGTATAGTGGACGAATGTGGAATTACCGCTGTCTGTCAGACGCCCTAGTGTGAATAGCGTCTGACATGACACCCAGGCATTCGGCCCACCAAGTAGTGTGTTTAGATGACAAGTGCCTGATCATGATGGTTGTGGTTAGGCTCTTAGTGGTCAGGCCCCTGTTGATCTTGGCATGGAACAGGTTGAAAATGACCATTTCTTATTTCTCAGAACTATCTTTAAAAAAGTCCCAAACTGGGAAACACCTAACTCTTTGACAGAGAAAATTCAAAAGTGTCGGTGCTCTGCAGAATAGTTGTCTGCCTTTTCCCTCTGGTCACCTCACTGCCTCTTCCTGACTTTTTTGTTGCTGCCAATTCATCCCCAGTGCAGCTGTCCTTACTCTGCATGCCAGCTTCCCCTGTTAGGTCAGCGAATTTGTCATCCACCACCTCATCTTCCACCACCGCACCCTGTTCCTATTTACTTGGTGACTTTAAAGGGAAGATGCTATAAGTTTTCTTGTAGTTTGTTTTTCTGTGAAATTAAGCTTAAAATAGTCATTGCAATGTATTAATGCAATGTTTTCACTGTTTTCAAACATTTCTATATGAAAAATATTATATATTTTCTTACAAATGCCGTATTTTCCGCTTTGTAAGACGCACTTTTATTTCCCCCAAATTGGGGGGGAAATGGGGGTGCGTCTTACAATCGGAATATTGAAAAAGAAATAGGGCATGAGTGAAGAATATATTGCTTACTGAGGGGCTGGCGGTGGCTGCAGAGCAGACTGGTAGTAAGCAGGGTCACCGGTGGGGCAATGGAGCAGGCCTGGAGCGGGGGTTGGCGGCGCGGTCATCTCCGGTGTTTGTCGCTGTGATCTCTGGTGGTCGGCTGTGCACGGGCGGCATAATGCTGGCTGGCGCCATTGCACTTCCGAAATTGGGAATCAGGAGTTTCCGGTTTCTAGAATGAGTGCCTGTGCCTCCCTAGTAGCTGGCAGCAGGGAGAATACTGGGCTCCGCTGCACATGGAGCCCTAAAGCAGAGGAGAGAGAGAAGCATGATTCTCCTCCTCCTTTGCAGGGAGAGATATTGATTGGTGGAGGGAACTGTTGCTGAGCTGTCTCCAACAATCAGATATCTATCCCTGCTCAATGTATAGTGTAACACTTGTTATTTACACTAGTCCAAGATCCTTGGAAGAGGTGAGCACACACTGAAGTAAAGCACAACCCCCATCATCCTTCAGAATATACTGTACCAATGGGTGTATTCTGATGGATGATGGGGGTTGCAGCATTATTTGGTGTAACAGATCCCACATAACTGCGTCATCAGCAGATCCCCCCAATAATTGTTGTACCTTGCACATCCCCATAACAGTGCACCACCACAGATCCCCCATAACAGTGCATCATCAGCAAATCCCCATAATAGTGCGTCACCACAGATCCCCCATAACAGTGCATCATCCGCAGATCCCCATAACAGTGCATCACCACAGATCCCCCATAACAGTGCATCATCCGCAGATCCCCATAATAGTGCGTCACCACAGATCCCCCATAACAGTGCATCATCTGCAGATCCCCATAATAGTGTGTCACCACAGATCCCCCATAACAGTGCATCATCCGCAGATCCCCATAATAGTGCGTAACCACAGATCCCCCATAACAGTGCGTCATCCGCAGATCCCCATAACAGTGCATCACCACAGATCCCCATAACAGTGCATCATCCGCAGATCCCCATAATAGTGCATCACCACAGATCCCCCATAACAGTGGATCATCCGCAGATCCCCATAATAGTGCGTAACCACAGATCCCCCATAACAGTGCATCATCCGCAGATCCCCATAATAGTGCGTAACCACAGATCCCCCATAACAGTGCATTATCCGCAGATCCCCATAGCAGTGCGTCACCACAGACACCCCTTAACAGTGTGTCATCCACAGATTCCCCCAATAAGTGTGTACCCTGCATATCCCCCATACCAGTGCGTCACCACAGATCCCCATAACAGTGAGTCATCCACAGATTCCCCCCAATAAGGGTGTCATCCGCAGACCTCATAACAGTGCATCACCACAGATCCCCATAACAGTGATTCATCCGCAGATCTCTCAATAAGTGTGTACCCTGCAGAGTCCCCATACCAATGCGTCACCAAAGATCCCCCATAATAGTGTGTTATCCGCAGATCCCCCATAACAGTGCATCACCACAGATCCCCCATAACAATGTTTTTCATTCATCATAGGTGTAGAAAAAGACATGGGCTACACATCTAAAATCATAAGTTGATATAGGCAATGCCACTAGGCAAAATGAAATAGAACGAAATCACTGAACTCATCCAATTCAGAGAAATTTTGCTGAAGTGAACATTTTATTTGGGATACGGTGATGAAGACGAAACGGTAGGTGATATGGCAATTTTTAACGTTTCGGCCACACAGTGGCCTTGATCACAATAAAGTGCTGTAACAAAATAGAAAAAATACAGTGTATCAATACATAATTATGTACAGTGTTTATATACAAAATATACAGTCATGAACAAGAGTTCTATATACAATCTTAGAGACTATAGAGGATATAGAAAACATGTCAGGAATCTATAAATAGCAAGCAGGCAGGTAAAGATCATAGCAGTCCTGCAACCTATGTTCTTTCTATTGCCACACTGGGAACAGCAGTCCCTGCGGTCCTTCCCGTACATTGCGCATGCACCGAGATTGACCCCACTGTGCGCCAGTTATCTTCATGGGAACTATCACCACTACACTCTGCTCAGGCGCCGGCGTCCTCCAGTGCATCCGGTCATGTGACTGGCCTGAGCGGTTATAGAGCTGCGCTACACGGTAACGGCACTGCCGCCTTCACCACCAGGACACAGACCGTGTCGGCACCTCCCACTTTACCACCAACGCTGGCTTTTAGGACTCTGACCGCGTTCCCCACCGCGCTGCCAATGGATGTGAGAAGCTCACATGACTGCTCACACAGGACAAGCTGCCAGCGCTGAGAGGAGACATCGCAGGAGCTGGGTGAGTATTTCTCTGCAAGGGACCGGGTGGCGCACTGGGGATGGGAGGCGGGAGGTCACCAGCAAACTTTATTTTTTACAAAAAAGAACAAAAACGTGATCTTTTTTCTCTTCTCTCCTGCGGGGGAGAAGAGATAAATGCCAGCTTCAGCACCACACACAGGGGGGACAGCGCTTCCTGTAGTGCTGTCTCTCCTGCGGGCGGTACGTGCACATGGAGGAGAGTGCACACTGTTCTCCATGTGCACGTGTGCAGGAAGTATGGCTGTACGTGCTGCTGGAGAAAAACGGACATGTCTCCGTGTTTTCAACACGGACACACGGTCCGTGAAAACACGGAGACATGTGCATAGACCCATTCATTTGAATGGGTCTACGTGTGTCAGTGTCTCCGGTACAAGAGAAAACTGTCAGTACACGTACCGGAGACACTGATGTGTGAAAGAGGCCTTATACAGCAATAGTACCGTATTCATTCATGCTCTCAATTGCAATGCCCCCATAACTATGAAGGACAGAGCTGACAGTTGTTTCAACACTGTATTTTGTTGCAGAAAAATACCATACAGTTGGCTGCTGCATATTGCACATTTTTGTGAAAGTCAATGTCAAAGCAGAAAAGGCATGCATATAAAATTCCCTTTAAACTGGAGGCTATAAAATACGCTGAAGAGCATGGGAACAGAGCAGCAGAGAGACATTTCGGACCGCCTCCAACTGAAAAAATGATAAGAGAGTGGAGGAAACAGGAGGATGAGCTGCAAAAAGCTGGGAAAAGCAGATCTGGTCTTCGTAGGCGTGGTGCAAAGTGGCCAGAGTTAGACGTGGACGTAAAAGAGTGGATCATAGGCCACAGAAATAATGGCCTTTCGGTCTCAACGAAAATGATCATATGCGAAGCCAAGCGGATTGCTGCTGAGAAAGGCATCAATGACTTCACTGGATCACCATCATGGTGCTTCAGATTTATGAAGAGATGTGGCCTTGCTATGCACACCAAAACTAGAATTGCGCAAAAAATGCCACAAGAATATGAAGCTAAAATTCTGTCTTTCCACAAGTTTGTAATTGACAGCAGAAAGAAAAATGGATATGAATTAGGCCAGATTGGGAATATGGATGAAGTCCCTCTAACCTTTGACGTGCCATCCAACAGAACTGTTGAGGCAAAGGGTGCCAAAACCGTAACGGTAAAAACTGCAGGACATGAAAAAAAACACTACACAGTTCTGTTGTCCTGCTGTGCCGATGGCACGGAACTGCCACCAATGTTAATTTTTAAAAGAAAGAACATGCCCAAAGAAGCTATCCCACGAGGAGTTGTTGTGCATGTTCACGAGAAAGGGTGTATGGACGAGAAAGGAATGAGATTGTGGGTTGATAAAGTGTGGTCCAAACGTCCCGGAGGACTTCTGAAAAAAACAGCCCTGTTAGTGCTAGACCAGTTCAGGGCACATATTAGTGAAAACAAAAAAAAAGTGTTTAAAGAAGTGAAGACCCATCTTGCGGTAATTCCAGGGGGGCTTAACAGCCAGCTGCAACTACTCGATGTTTCTATAAACAAGCCGTTTAAAGTCTACATGCGAGAAGAGTGGAATAAATGGATGGCTGCTGGCAATCATGACCTGACACCAACTGGATGCATGAAGAGGCCCACTATCACTCAAGTTTGTGAGTGGGTGAAGACATCATGGCAATCAGTAAAGGATGAAACGGTTATACGTTCATTCAAAAAATGTGGGATTAGCAATGCCTTAGATGGCACCGAAGATGGTATGCTATATGAGGACAGTGAAGAAAGTGACACTAATGACTGTGTGGACCTGAGCTTCCTAAACTCTGACAGCAGTGATGAGGAATTCCTGGGATTCACTGACTAGAAGATTGTGGTGCCTGAGGATTAAAGTTTTTCCTCACTTGTTAGCCAGAACATGGCTTTTGTCATTACTTACGGTACATGGGACTGTTCTTACATGTTACCCACAATGCTGCTGTTGACTGTTGTTGAGTCTACTATGTTAAAATAATATTTTGTTATTTAATTAAAGGTTTTTGCACACTATTTGGCTCAAAATATTTTTTTTCTTATTTTCCTCCTCTAAAACCTAGGTGCGTCTTATAATCAGGTGCGTCTTATAAAGCGAAAAATACGGTATATATTTACCACTAGGGGAGCATTTTCCATTTTAGACCTTTAACACCTATAGTAAGACTTACCAGACTTACTGTTAGCAGCAAAATTGGGGCAGTAACTGCTGACATCACCATTTCCCTCCCCTTTTGGGTGGTCTAGTAGTTTGGGGGCAGAATGAAGAGTAGCATCACAGGGCAGTGCCATTTTGTTGGTGACTGCCCTGTGATCTGCTATCACCAGCAGTTACTGTCTTTCTCTCTCCCATTAGTCTCCCTCACCTAGATTACATGATTCTCTCACCCCCCTTCACAATGTCTGGCCATTCACTGCAGACCTGCAGCTCCTTATCTTATCTTACTGAGGGATAAATCACAACTCCTGCCAAGCAGCTGACAGCTCCTGCTCCGAGAGTGCTAATGGTACACTGTTACTCCTTGATGTCTCTGCTATTCTGCCCATGCTTTTCTCCTGCATTTCACTCCCCTCAGCCGTCAATCTAGGATCTGTTCTGTTGGAAGCAGTACTGCTTATGTTAACAGATCTGAGGGCTCCATGAAAATGGCAGCAGAACACTCCCACTACTGTGAATTTTGCAGCCCACAGAGGTGTGCCCAGTTCACAGCAGTGACAGTTCTATTACAATAGATAGGGTTGGCGTCCGTCTGTTATCCCCTATGACCATGGAATGCTGTATTTTGAGACTGAAAGTGTCATGCTGCTACTGTGAAAGCAAGATTTCAGCCCCCAGTGCCTTCTTTAAAATCATATAACACACAAACCTGGTTATAACAGCATTCAAAACTTGGTTATAACAGCATGTTATGCTACATTACATTGATTTATTAATAATCTACAAATGTGGTACCTTCCATTTAACAACAACCTGAGTTATTGGCAACTGTGTATCATCATCACCTACATCTTTAGAGAAAATGTGCCATTCCCAACTGTCATCTTCATATGACTGTGGCTGCTCTAGGATTTGTGCATCACTAAACAGCATGTCCTCCTGTCCACCTTGGAACATGCAGAGTGAGAGAGGCAACAATCAAGAAATTATGGTGTAAAGAGCTCCTTGGAGTGTCCTAGTGTTAACTGTTGAGCCGGTTCACATTAGCTTTTCTGTGCGTAGCGTATGATCCGCATAGATCCATAAGCATCATGCGTACATTTTTTTAACATGGTGTATGCAGGGAAGTGCGTTCGCTTGCTGATCCACACACATGCTTTGTTTCGCAGTGTGCAGCAGTTTCCAGCGAATGCAACATGTTGCATTTTTTGAGGTGTCAAACATTGCATAATCATGCGCATGTGGATGATTGCAGATGAGTGCATCAAAAGAAGCATTACTGTCTATGGAAACGCATTGGTAAGCAAGGACATGCGTACACATGCGTTCGATACGCATGCATACTTTAGACTTCACGTGTCCAGGAAATGATGTCACCACTTCCACCATGCGCATTAAAAATGCAAACACATGCCAAAATGCATTTAACATGGCGTGTTTGCATGCGTTTTGGCATGTGTTTGCGTATTCAAAAGATACGCTGCACACAGAAATGCTAATGTGAACCTAGCCTTAGATCACTGGTCTCCTGGCACTCAACATAACCTTATGACCCAGTATCAGCACGGGTTTACTAGGGACCATTCATGTCAGACTAATTTGATCAGCTTCTATGAAGAGGTAAGTTCCGGACTGGACCAAGGGAACCCAGTGGATGTAGTGTATATGGACTTTTCCAAAGCTTTTGATACGGTGCCACACAAAAGGTTGTTACATAAAATGAGAGTAATGGGGATAGGGGAAAATATGTGTAAGTGGGTTGAGAGCTGGCTCAGGGATAGGAAACAAAGGGTGGTTATTAATGGAGCACACTCGGACTGGGTTGCGGTTAGCAGTGGGGTACCACAGGGGTCAGTATTGGGCCCTCTTCTTTTTAACATATTTATTAATGATCTTGTAGGGGGCATTCAGAGTAGAATTTCAATATTTGCAGATGACACTAAACTCTGCAGGGTAATCAATACAGGGGAGGACAATTTTATATTACAGGATGATTTATGTAAACTAGAAGCTTGGGCTGATAAATGGCAAATGAGCTTTAATGGGGATAAATGTAAGGTCATGCACTTGGGTAGAAGTAATAAGATGTATAACTATGTGCTTAATTCTAAAACTCTGGGCAAAACCGTCAATGAAAAAGACCTGGGTATATGGGTGGATGACAAACTCATATTCAGTGGCCAGTGTCAGGCAGCTGCTACAAAGGCAAATAAAATAATGGGATGTATTAAAAGAGGCATAGATGCTCATGAGGAGAACATAATTTTACCTCTATACAAGTCACTAGTTCGACCACACTTAGAATACTGTGCACAGTTCTGGTCTCCGATGTATAAGAAAGACATAGCTGAACTGGAGCGGGTGCAGAGAAGAGCGACCAAGGTTATTAGAGGACTGGGGGGTCTGCAATACCAAGATAGGTTATTACACTTGGGGCTATTTAGTTTGGAAAAACGAAGACTAAGGGGTGATCTTATTTTAATGTATAAATATATGAGAGGACAGTACAAAGACCTTTCTGATGATCTTTTTAATCATAGACCTGAGACAGGGACAAGGGGGCATCCTCTACGTCTGGAGGAAAGAAGATTTAAGCATAATAACAGACGCAGATTCTTTACTGTAAGAGCAGTGAGACTATGGAACTCTTTGCCGTATGATGTTGTAATGAGTGATTCATTAATTAAATTTAAGAGGGGACTGGATACCTTTCTGGAAAAGTATAATGTTACAGGGTATATACACTAGATTCCTTGATAAAGCATTGATCCAGGGAACTAGTCTGATTGCCGTATGTGGAGTCGGGAAGGAATTTTTTTCCCCATGGTGGAGTTACTCTTTGCCACATGGGTTTTTTTTGCCTTCCTCTGGATCAACATGTTAGGGCATGTTAGGTTAGGCTATGGGTTGAACTAGATGGACTTACAGTCTCCCTTCAACCTTAATAACTATAACATGGTGGGAGGAAAAAAGTTCAGGGTGAGGATTAAGTGATTCATATTCTTGAGAGGTAAGGCTGGACCTTGTGGAAGACTGGGTGATCCTGTCAATTATGCTTGAAGCATTATCAGCTATACGACCGACCACCTGTTTACACTGTTGTGGCATCTTAAGTGGTGTCCCATGCCTCTCTGCAAAATGGGACAGAAAACTATGTGTCATTGTTCTCCATCAACAGGCTCAGTCGCACCTGCCCACCATCCTAGTCGTCTGCATGCACCATCATCAGCAATTTCACTTCCCCATCATTTACCGCACATCTTACACGTTTTGTAATTAATAGGTGTCTGGAAACCAAGTTTCCTTGATAAATTGAAACAAATTTTTTTAAATTAAAAAAAAATAATTGCCACCAGTAGCAGGCAGAGTGTTTTTTAAAAATTTTCAAAACACTGTTTTTTTTTACAAAAAGCATGTTCAACTGTTTGGATAACAGTATAGTCAATTTTTGGAACAAATAATTTTGTGAACTTTTTTGATTTTTTTTTTTTTTTACAAATTTTAAACCATCTGAATTTTACACAAAGCATGTTCAACTCTATGGATGAGAATAATCAAGTTTTGTAACAAAACAGTTTGTCAATTATAGCAGGCCAAGCAGCTTGTCACGACCCAATAGGGGTCATACCAGTGGATGGCACACACAAGGGGAACGTCATAGTAAGAAGATTGGAGGCCCCGGACTGGACCGTAACGTCCATCGGACTGGACCGTAACGTCCATCGGATCGGACCGCCCGCCCAGGTGAGTATAATCTAACCTCTTTTTATCATCTTTCAGGATGCATTGGGGGCTTAACTACAGCATTACAGAATGCTGTAGTTAAGCCCCTGATGCCAGTGGGCTTAGCTCACCTTCGATTTTGGGGGTGACAGGTTCCCTTTAAAGGGTGGAGGTAATGGTCACAACCCACATCAGCTGACCAGCAATGCAGCAGCTGCCAGCAAAGAAACAGACGTTATCCTTTGCTGTCTGAAAGGAAAAAAGTTACCGTATTTTCCGGCGTATAAGACGACTGGGCGTATAAGACGACCCCTCAACTTTTCCAGTTAAAATATAAAATCTTCTTAAAAGTCGGGGGTCTTCTTATACGCCGTATGTCGTCTTATAGGGCCGGTGACTAATGTGCCTTTTGGGTGGGAGTGGTCCCGATGACGACGAGGGGGCGTCTCACAGGAAAGTGTGAGTGGACTATCCCCCATTACCTCATCGTAGCGCTGAAGCGTGGGGTCTCTGCTGGGAGCGGCGGCTCCTCTTTGTGCCGTGTGGGTGCTGTGGGGCGGCGGCTCCTCTTCTGCAGTGTGGGGCCTTTGTGCTGTGGGGTGGCGGCGGCATATTTTCATGTGGTCAGTCGGGGCTCCTCCGGCATCTTCTTAAAGCCCGGAGGCCCCGCCGGCAGCTCCATTGCTACGATGTGGTGGCCTCCGGGAAAATGGCCGCTAGGGGCGGCGCATGCTCAGATTCAGATCTCGTCCCGAGATCTTGGGAGACGAGATCTGAATCTGAGCAGCGGCCATTTTCCCGGAGGCAGCTCCATTGCTGTGATGCGGTGGCCTCCGGGAAAATGGCCGCTGCTCAGATCAGATCTCGTCTCCCGACGCATCATAGCAATGGAGCTGCCAGCGGGGCCTCCGGGCTTTAAGGAGATGCCGGAGGAGCCCCGACTGACTGCATGAAAATATGCCGCCACCGCCCCACAGCACAGGGGCCCCACACTGCAGAAGAGGAGCCGCCGCCCCACAGCACAGCACCCACGCGGCACAAAGAGGAGCAGCAGCCGCCGCTCCCAGCACAGAGACCCCATGCTGCAGCGCTACGATGAGGTAATGGGGGATACTCCACGCACTTTCCTGTGAGATGCCCCCTCGTCGTCATCAGGACCACTCCCCCCCCCACCCACCATATACACCCGGCGTACAAGACGATACCTGGCGTATAAGACGACCCTCGACTTTTAAGAAGTTTTTCAGGGGTTAAAAAGTCGTCTTATACGCCGGAAAATACGGTATATTTAAATTATTGCAGAACCAGTGCTGCCATGAATCAAAACCTGAATCGTGACACAGCTTTTACAAATTTTAAACCACCGTAATTTTACATAAAGCATATTTAATTGTATGGATGACAAATGTTGCAACAAAACATTTTGTGAACTGTAGCAAGCCAAGTGGTTTTCACACATTATAAACCACCATAATTTTACTCAAAGCGTGTTGAACTGTATGGATTTGGTGAACTGTAGCAGGACAGCGGTTTTTAAAAATTTTAAACCACTGGAATTTTATACAAAGAACGCTAAAACGAATCTGTGACCCCCTGGGGCAAATATAACCTATTAATATGGGCATACAGGTAATAGAAATATTACACTAGTCCTACCTATATGCCTCATATTAATGGTTTTGTTGCTGAGAAATCTTATATTCTGTCTTTATGTTAATGATTTATTCCAGGCTCCGGGGCATGCAGTGCCTGGAAGAAATACCTGCCTCCAGTCCTCATAACAACACTACCCCCTTCCCATGTACGTCAGTTTGGCTTTGGATTCCCGCGCCTGTGCCCTGCACTCCCTCAGAGATACATACCTCCTCCTTCCTTCTGTGGGCACTGCATTCACGTGCTGGCTACTTCTGCTCCTGTGACCTCAGTTGTGTGTGCAGATAAGGTGCTCTCACCACTTCCTCTCAGCATAGTCATCACTATGTACACATGGTTCCTAGAGATGACTGTACTGGGAGGAAGTGGAGAGAATCTTATTGGCGCGCACAGCGGAAGTCACAGTGACTCTCTGGTACCTGCGCAGAATATTCCTGAATACAGCGCCCACAGAAGAGAGGATTGAGTTATCTATTTCTGAGGGAGTGCATGGTGCAGGCACAGGATTCCGAGGCCATAGCTGACGTACATGGGACAAGGTTAGTATTGAAATGAGGACAGGAGGCAGGGATTTATTCCAGGCACCGCACGCCCTGGAGATTGGAAGAAATCATTAACCTAAAGACAGAATATAACATTCCTCAGCAACAAGACCATTAATAAGAAGCATACAGGTAGGACTAGCTTAACATTTCTATTACCTGTGTGCCCAAATTAATAAGTCCTATATGTCCCGGGGTTCACAGATTCCCTTTAAACTGTATGGAAGACAATATAGTCAATTTTTTCATCCCAAAAAATGTGGTTACGTGCAGCAGCTGTATATTTAGCAAAGGACTGCAAAGCTCTAAGCCCTGCTTAGAGGCTGTATTCAGCCACTCTCTTTGCTCCAGCGGTTGTCCCTAGGTCAAACGCAGAATATATTGCATAGAAACAGAAAAAAAACAAGATGAGCCCTTAGAAGGACTTTTGATATGATGGTTTGGCATCAGTAGCACCACTAGAGGACTCTAATAAATGAAACTGTGCACACACAGGCCAGGAAAACTATTAAGTATTTCAACTTTGCAAGTGCTGTGACCCTGAGCAAGCAGGAGGGGCCAACTTGTTGGCATTGGCACTGGCACAGGGCCCCTCATGGTACGGCGGTGTGTTGAACGGCGTGTGGCGCCTCCCATCGGCAGAGACACTTTTGCATACTATGAGGGGCCCTGTGCCAGTGATGTCGCCAACGAGTATGCCCCCCCACCTGATGAAGTAACCTGCACTTTCATCTGCACCTTCCTCTTTGTCCCCGTGTAAGGTGGTATAGTATGCGTGAAGGGGAACCTGACTTTCAGCAGGGTCAGATTCTGGCTGTGTAGAGTGCAAGGGGAATGTAGTGGTCTGGGTCAATGTACCAGCAGACTCATCTAGCAGTGGTTGGCAATGGGCAGGATGAGGAGGAAACACACTTAGTAGGCCCAAATAATAAAGTAGGCGGCTAAATGCAGTTCAAAATTGGTAACAGGACTAAACTGGCGGCATTGCTTTCTTCAGCGGAGGACAACTGTAAGCAGTGGCAGACACAGTTAGTAGGCCCAAATAATAAAGTAGCCTAAATGCAGTTCAAAATTGGTAACAGGACAAAACAGGCGGCATTGCTTTGTTCAGTGGAGGAAAACTGTAATGAGGAGCAGACACAGTTAGTAGGCCCAAATAATTAAGTAGGCTAAATGCAGTTCAAAATTGGTAACAGGACTAAACTGGCGGCATTGCTTTCTTCAGCGGAGGACAACTGTAAGGAGTGGCAGACACAGTAGTAGGCCCAAATAATAAAGTGGGCTAAATGCAGTTCAAAATTGGTAAAAGGACTAAACAGGCGGCATTGCTTTGTTCAGTGGAGGAAAACTGTAATGAGGAGCAGACACAGTTAGTAGGCCCAAATAATAAAGTGGGCTAAATGTCTGCCAAAAAATTGTTCATAAATAAACAGGTGGCATAGCTAGGTACAGGGGTGGGCTCCTCTGCTGAGTAGCAGACAGTGGTAGTAGGCGCAAAGTATTAACTGGTCTACATGGAGGCCAGGGCCCCTGTATATTTTAACTATCATCTATTATTTCAACAAATGTGTATTGGTAGTGCGATTGAAGGATTTAGCAGCCCAGGCTACACAGTGGTGGAGCAGGGAGAGGTAAGTATTGCAAGTGGTAGAGCACTGTTCGAGCTGGGGGGGAACACTCTCTCGTGGGCAGCGGTACTGGTACAGGGCCCCTCATATTACGACGCTGTGTCTGACGTTGGTTGTGCACCACCACCGTCAGAGACACTTCATTGTACTATGAGGGACCCTGTGCCAGTGCCCTCGCCCAAGAGTGGGCACACCCACCTGTCCAGGCAAACGCCACTCGCACGGGTGCTTGCACCAGGTGGTGACCACGGCCCTGTGGGGTGGAGTCAGCCCATTTAGGGAGGTATAAAAATGGCCTATGGTGGACATTCAGCAGCTGCAAATGGAGGAATTGGAGCAATCAGTAAGATGAGGCCGAAAGCAAGACATTTTTCAGGCAAGCTACGTGTCAGCAGGGGAAGGTGGGGCCAAATAATTTGAAATCCATGATTGGTTCATTTTAATGAAGGTTAGATCATCAACATTTCGGGTAGCCAGACGTGTCCTTTTTTCTGTCAGTATTGAACCAGCAGCACTGAAGACTCTTTCTGATAGCACACTAGCAGCAGGGCAAGCGAGCTCCTGTAATGCAGATTCTACTAATTCAGGCCAGGTGTCTATTTTAGATGCCCAGTAATCAAAGGGGAATGACCTGTGAGGGAGAACATCGATAAGGGAGGAAACACCGGATTACGTACCGGTAATGCTCTTTTATAGAGCCACGACAGCACCCACTGAGAGAGGGGATCCGCCCCTAGGAACAGGAAACCCTACGGAGAGATAAAAGGGGCGGTCCCCCTCGCTCCCACAGTTTGGGTTACAGAGATTGCGAGGAACCGCCCACAAGTTTTAGTAGGCCATTCTATATTAACATTTCATCTTTGACTTAATCACGTATATTTACAAGAACCAATCACCCTTATCCGTGCTCATATGCAAACTAATATATAAGGGAGGGAAGTGAAGGGGTGCTGTCGTGGCTCTATAAAAGAGCATTACCGGTACGTAATCCGGTGTTTTCTCTTCGCCACGACAGCACCCACTGAGAGACTTTCAGAGATAGTTATTTGGGGGGGATTATCGTGTTAAGAACTGATCTACCGAAACACAAATCAGTGGAAGCAGATAGATCTAATCTATAGTGACTATAGAAGGTAACAGGCGAAGACCAGGTTGCGGCCTTACATATGAGTTCTATTGGAACCTCTGCTCGCTCTGCCCAGGATGATGCTATCGCCCGGGTTGAATGTGCCTTTACAGTCTCAGGTGGATCTTCCCCTTTAGATGAATAGGCCAGGTATATCGCCTCCCGAATCCATCGAGATAATGTGCCTTTTGTGACACCAGCTCCTTTCCTTTGACCCTGGAAGGAAACAAAGAGAGCCCTGCTCTTCCTCCAGGCGCTAGTCCTGTCTAAGTAAGTCATTACAACCCTTTTCACATCTAAGGTATGGTATTTCTCCTCTTCCTGATTTGTAGGATTATCATAAAAAGTAGGAAGAAGAATTTCTTGAGATCTATGAAATTTAGTACACCTCTTAGGTAGGTAGGAAGGGTCTGTTTTCAGGACGATTCTATCTGGAAATATTGACAGAAAGGGAGGATCTACTGATAGTGCCTGCATGTCACTTACCCTTCTTGCCGATACTAATGCGACAAGAAGAGCAGTTTTGAGAGTAACGTGTTTAATGTGAGCTGAGTGTAGTGGCTCAAATGGGTGACCTGTCAAGGCTTCAAGGACTAGATTAACATCCCAAGGCGGTATGCGGGGAATCTGAACTGGTTCTGACCTCTGGCAGGCTGAAATAAATCTAGTTATCCACCTATCACCCGCTACATTGTGACTATACAATGCCCCTAGAGCAGAGACTTGTACTTTTAAGGTATTAACTGAAAGACCTAAGTCACGTCCTTTCTGGAGAAATTCTAAAATGTTAAGTATAGGAATTTCGTTTGACAAGGCCAATGGATAAAGACTTAGAAACTTCCTCCATACTCTTACATATATAGAAGTAGTGGATCTTTTCCTACTTAATAATAGAGTATTAATCACTTGATCAGAGAAACCCCTTAATTTCAACAATTGCCTCTCAAATTCCAGGCTGTCAACCGTAGACCCTTCACATGAGGGTGGTTGAATGGCCCCTGGAAGAGAAGATCCTGATCCTCTGGGAGAATCCATGGATCTGAGATGGACATAGCTCTGAGCAGGGAGAACCATGGTCTCTTTGGCCAAAATGGGGCAATCAGGATTATATTGGCTTTGTCCTCTCTTATCTTCCTGATTACTGTTGGTAGAAGTATCAGAGGAGGAAAGGCATACGCTTTCTGAAATGTCCATGGTACCTGGAGAGCATCGAGAAAATCGGGTTTGTCGGATTGGAACATTGAAGCGAACTTTTTTAATTGCCTGTTGTCTCTTGTAGCGAAGAGATCTACCTCTGGTAAACCCCATTTTACGGTTATCATTTTGAAGATTCGATGATTTAAAACCCACTCCCCTTGGTGGAGGGTATGGCGACTGAGGAAGTCCGCTTTTGAATTGTCCACTCCTCTGACATGTAGTGCTGATAGAGACAGTAGGTGTTTCTCGGCTATAGTTAGGATGTCTTCGGCTATAGACATGAGTGTTCCTGATCTTGTTCCTCCTTGATGATTGATATACGCTACTGATGTCATGTTGTCTGACAGAATCCTTGTATGTGTTCCGTGTAGCTGTGGAAGGAATTCACAAAGAGCGTGATGGATAGCTTTCAGCTCTCTTATATTAGATGAGTCGTCTGACTCCGTAACCGACCATAGACCTTGGGCTACCTGATCTCTCATATGTGCTCCCCAACCACTAGGACTGGCATCCGTGAATATTGTGTTTGAAGGTTTAACTACCCAGGGGACCCCACTAACCAAGTGATCTGGTTCTAGCCACCAGGATAGAGATTTAATTACGTCTTCAGAAAGGGAAATTTTACCGTCTAGATGACCTTGTAATTTTATTTCCTCATGTAAAATTGCATATTGTAAACACCTTGAATGAAATTGGGCCCATGGTACTGCTGGGATACATGACGTGAAGGAGCCAAGGAGGGACATGCCTTGTCTTAAAGATATTAGAGGCTTATCTATTACCGACTGTACCTTATTTCTTATTGTCAATTGTTTGGATTGTGGTAGGAAACATTTTTGGCTTATGGAGTCTATTATAATTCCCAAGAATGTTTGTCGAGTAGTTGGAAGAAGTCTAGACTTTTCCCAATTCACCAACCACTCTAGCCTCTGCAGGGACGAGACCATATTACACAATCGTTGGTGACATTGTGAAGGGGAACTTCCTACCACTAAAAGATCATCAAGGTACGGAATTATGAGGGTATCTTTTACCCTTAGGTATGACATTACTTCCGACATTAACTTAGTGAATACCCTTGGAGCTATTGATAGTCCAAAGGGCATTGCTGTATACTGAAAGTGTTGTATACGTCCATTCAACACAATCGCCACGCGGAGATATTGTTGATGTTCTATAAAAATTGGCAGATGGTAATACGCATCTTTTAGGTCGAGTACCGTCATAAAACAATGGGGAGACAACAGTTTTATGGTGGATCGGATAGACTCCATTTTAAAGGTTTGATTCTGCAAAAAGGTGTTCAATTTTTTAAGGTTCAATATGGTTCTGAAAGATCCATCTGGCTTTGGGATCAAAAATAGAGGGGAATAGAACCCCTTTTTTTGCTGAAGAAATGGGACTTCCACCAAAACCCCTTTGGCTAGAAGGTTCATTACCTCCTGCTCCAAAGCCTCCTGTTGTAACTGGGTTTTTAAAGAAGTCAATAGAAATGAGTCCGGCGGGACTCGGGAAAATTTTAATTTTAGGCCGAAGGTGATGATACTATTTGCCCAAATGTTCGAAGTTATTTTCTGCCATTGATCTGAGAAGGAAGACAATCTACCTCCGACAGGCAGATCTGTTCTAACGGGGTTTTTCCTCAGTTTTGTAAGGGCGCTTCCCAAAAAGTGCTCCTCTCTGTCTGGTGTCTCTAGTGGCCCAGCGATCTTGGTTCTTGAAATCCTTCCTCTTGTTAAACATGGGCTTTCGGAACGCCCTCCTATAAGATGGAAGGTAATTATTATTAGGGAAGCCCTTTTTCCTCTCCCCTGCTTTAGTCAGGATCTCGTCCAGCTTAGTACCAAATAGGTACTCACCCTGACATGGAAGACCACACAATTTGGATTTTGTCTGGGGATCGCCTTTCCAGCCCTTAAGCCACAGGGCTCTACGTGCTGCATTAGTCAGCCCCGCCGACTTGGCCGCTAAACGTATTGAGTCAGCAGATGAGTCTGCCAGGAAGGCTGCAGCACCCCTAATTAAAGGTATAGAGGCTCTCAACTTGTCTCTAGAGAGACCGTTTTTAAGTCCTTCTTCCAAGTCACTTAGCCAGACTAGCATGGACCTAGCGGTGCATGTAGCTGACACAGCCGGTTTTAGAGCTCCCGCACAAGATTCCCACGCTCTTTTAAGGAGAGAGTCGGCTTTGCGGTCCAGAGGATCTTGTAGTGAACCTGAATCCTCCACAGGTAGCAGGGATTTTTTAGATGTGGAAGCCACTGCTGCGTCTACTTTTGGGGCTTTTGACCAGGTCGAGAATTCCTCATCATTAAAGGGATAACGTCTCTTTGAAGATGGTGGTAATCCCTTCTGCCCCTGGTTTTCCCACTCTTTTTTAATTAAATTTTTTACTGCTGCTATCACCGGAAAGGAGGGTCTTTTCCTTTCGGACAGCCCAGCGAACATTATGTCCTGCTGTGTTTTAGGGGTCTTAGAATCCTCGATGCCCATAGTGTTACAGACGGATTTCACCAGGTTATCTATACTGTCGGTGGGGAAGCACGTATCTTGATCCTCATCCGAGGAAACATAATCCCTAGAAATATCCGAATCTGCATTCTCTAATTCGGAAGATTGGTCAGATATGGGTGAAACATACTCTCTTGTCCCCTTAGGACGCGTTTCTTTTCCCGAACTATGCAGGGCTTGTAGTTCTTCTCTAATCAACACTCTAATGTCCTCAGATTTAACCGAGGCCTCTTCCCGTAAGGTGGAATCAATGCATGGTTTACAAAGTTTCTTTGTGTAACTATCCGGAAGGGGCTGAAGACATATCGCACACTGTTTGTGTTTCGTTTTTTCAGTACATTTTGCCTAGAGTGTTAGAGAAGAGGGGACAGCAATCAGCTTAATAGGGTAGATGTACACTCACCCCAGTGAAGCGTCTGTGAAGGTACCGGCTGACGAGGAGGAGACTGCAGAGGCTTGCTCTTTTTAGAAGATCCGCTCCGCTTGGAGCGGCTGCTGCTGCTGGTATGGCTGTGAGGAGTAGTTGCGGTGGCCTCAATAGAAGACATCGCAGGGTCCTGTGCCGAATCCATATTGGACGCCGGAGCATTACTGCCGGCGTCCTTTTCACATGGGGGCCGCCATCTTCTTCCTGTTGAACGCGGAAGTGCTAATCACTCACCGGCACCAGCGCCGGCGCCGTCTCCTCCCTCTCCTCGGAAGCTTTATAGTTTATACTTCCGGGGGGTATACTGGGGCTCCACGCCGTATAAACGCTCACCGAGGACGGCGCAGCGTTCCCCAACTACAGCGCTAACTCCCCGCAGACGCTCCGGATGAATTTCTGTGAGCCAGCACTCTCCAGCCCTGGCCTCACAGCGTCTGCCAGCAGAGGGGGGAAGCTGACACCAGGACCCCCGACACTGCTTCCAGCTCTGGAGCCCTTGCCGTCCTCACAGGTAAACCGCGCAAGCGGCATCCAGGCTAGGCATCCTCTTCTCCGTGGATTCCCATAGGAACAGGAAACCAAACTGTGGGAGCGAGGGGGACCGCCCCTTTTATCTCTCCGTAGGGTTTCCTGTTCCTAGGGGCGGATCCCCTCTCTGAGTGGGTGCTGTCGTGGCGAAGAGAAAAAGTAGTTCGTAACCATACTGGAGAAATGCTGTCGCCTGTCACTTTGAATCAATGCAGCAGTACCTGTCGTGTCAGCGGTCATTGCGAAATCACTCCACAACCTGGTCATAAAACCCCTCTGTCCAACGCCACTTCGGATTTGTGCACCTCTAACACCTCTGCCATGTTGCCACCTACAGCTCGTGTGAGAACCATCACCGCCGCTGTGTGCTGGAAATGCCAGAACCAAACGGTCTACAAGAGTTGCTTGTTTGGTAGCCAATATTTGCTTAAGGTTCTTATGTGGCATGATATTTTGTAATTTTCCTTGATATCGTGGATCCAGGAGGCAGGCCAACCAGTAATCGTCATCGGTCATCATTTTGATAATGCGGGGGTCCCTTTTTAGGATACGCAAGGCATACTCAGCTGTGTGAGCCAATGTTCCAGGTGTAAATTCACTGCTTGTGCTGGGTTGAGGAGCATTTTCTTGCAAATTAACATCACTTGTGTCACGCAAAAACCCTGTACCTGACCTTGCCACGCCACAAGCTTCTATTGCCCTCTGAGAAGCATCCTCCTCCCATAAATATTTATCCCAATCATCCTCCTCCTCTTCGTCTGCCACCTCGTCCAGGAGAGTTCCCTGAGCAGACAATGGCTGACTGTCATCAAGGCTTCCCTCCTCCTCAGCTGCAGACGCCTGCTCCTTAATGTGCGTCAAACTTTGCATCAGCAGACGCATTAGTGGGATGCTCATGCTTATGATGGCATCGTCTGCACTTACCAGCCATGTGCATTCCTCAAAACACTGAAGGACTTGACAGAGGTCTTGTAGCTTCGACCACTGCACACCAGACAACTCCATGTCTGCCATCCAAATGCCAGCCCGTGTATGTGTATCCTCCCACAAATTAATTACAGCACGCCTCTGTTCGCAAAGCCTCTGAACCATGTGCAATGTGGAGTTCCACCTTGTTGCAACGGCGATTATTAGGCGGTGCTGGGGAAGAGTACACTGCGAGGGCAATGTAGTGATCTGAGGCAATGGAACAGCATAATAATCTAGCTGTGGCTGTACATCAGTGCACTCCATGTCCGATTCATCTTGTAATGGGCAGTTAACAATTTCCCTTTCTAACCCAGGCACGGTATGTGTAAAGAGCTCCATGGAGTAACGTGTAGTGTCGCCTGACGCATCCTTCATTTTTGGTTTGGGTGAAGGACACAAGGAAATGTCTTGTTCCTGACTGGGAGCATCCACTGACGACTCGCTGCTTTTATATTTGGAACTTTCTGAAGAGGAGCGAAAGAGCTAGAGGCTGAGTCAGCAAGGAAAGCCAAAACTTTTTCCTGCTTCTCCAGCTTTAAAAGCGGTTTTCCTACTCCAAGATAAGGGAGCCTTCGAGGCCTTGTGTAGCCAGACGATGACCGTAGCTCAACACCTCCAGCCTTAGGTGCTATTTTGCTTTTCCCACTACCACCAGATGCTCCACCACCACCATCAGTACCAGCTGGCAACGACCGCCCACGGCCTCTTCCACCAGACTTCCTCATTTTTGGGAAAATCTAACCAAAATAACAACCGTTATATGCTACTGTATAACAAGGTAGAAGGTGTATATAAACTTGTTGAGAATTAAATCTCCCTTTTTTTGGGGGAGACTGCACCAAAACTCAGGCCCAGTGTATAACACAACACAATGTAAGTGGCAGAACGTGGCTGGCTGATATACGACAAACTAACAGAAATGACTTATATCCACTTTGTGACAATTTGAATCTCCCTTTTTTTGGGGGGAGACTGTAACAAAACTCAGGCAGCCCAGTGTATAACACAACACAATGTAAGTGGCAGAACGTGGCTGGCTGATATACGACAAACTAACAGAACTGACGTATATCCACTTTGTAACAATTTGAATCTCCCTTTTTTGGGGGGGAGACTGCACCAAAACTCAGGCCCAGTGTATAACATAACACAATGTAAGTGGCAGAACGTGGCTGGCTGATATACGACAAACTAACAGAACTGACGTATATCCACTTTGTGACAAATTGAATCTCCCTTTTTTGGGGGGGAGACTGCACCAAAATTCAGGCCCAGTGTATAACACAACACAATGTAAGTGGCAGAACGTGGCTGGCTGATATACGACAAACTAACAGAACTGACGTATATCCACTTTGTGACAATTTGAATCTCCCTTGTTTGGGGGGGACACTGCACCAAAAATTCAGGCAGCCCAGTGTATAACACAACACAATGTAAGGGGCTGAAAGTGGCTGGAAGATATATGAAAAAATACAAAGACTGTAGTACAATTTCTATCTCCCTACAATGATCTCAGGACAAGTATGGCAGCAATACAAAGGACTGCTGCACACAAAAGTGTGGACAAATAAACAAGATAACTGTACAGAAAGGATCAACAGGATTTTTGCTTTTAAAAAAGCAGTTGGTTTGCACAGCAGCGTGCAAATGGCAATGCAGCTATCAGGGAGCCTTATAAAGCAGCCTAATAAGCTACAGAGCGGATGCACAAAAATATACCCTCCACTGTCCCTGCAAAAAAAGGTGGTATTGGACATTGGAAATCGCTACAGCACAAGCGGTTTGGGGGTTAATCTACCCTCCCTAACTATATCCCTTCTTCTGATGAAGCTGCAGCAACCTCTCCCTATGCTAAGACCGGCAGAAGTAAGATGGCAGTCGGAGTGCATGCCCCTTTATACCCCCTGTGACGCTGCAGAAAGCAAGCCAATCACTGTCATGCCCTTCTCTAAGATGGTGGGGACCGAGACCTATGTCATCACGCTGCCCACACTCTGCGTCCTCCTTCATTGGCTAAAAAATGGCGCTGAATGCGTCAGACGAAACGCAACTTTGGCGCGAAGATCGCCGACCGCATGGCCGATCCCACACTAGGATCGGGTTGGGTTTCATGCAACCCGACTTTGCCGAAAGTCGGCAATTTTTAAATTTGTCCGATCCGTTTCGCTTAACCCTAGTGCCGAGCATATCAGGGCACCCAGATATTCGAGAGATATCTGAGTGTCAATGAGCACATTCAAATATCACTACAGTTTACCTTCAGTTGAAAAACTATGGTTTCCAGAATGCCTCACCGAATTAATCACTTGTCGTTTCACCATAGAAGTAGAAGAGGGTTAGCTGTGTTCTCCTGACCATAGGGCACCCTAAACACCCTACATTTAGGGTTAAGACTAGTCTCACCGTGTGTCACACTTGTACAGGGCAGCATGGTGGCTTAGTGGTTAGTAGTGTTGAGCATTCCGATACCGCAAGTATCGGGTATCGGCCGATACTAGCGGTATCGGAATTCCGATACCGGGATTCCGATACTTGCCGCGTATCGGATACCGGAATCGGAAGTTCCCAGATTCAAAATGCAGAAATTCAGCCAATGAGAATGATTTCAAGTGTGGGCACATCCTGTTCAGCATGGAGGGCATGAAACTACTGGCATGGCTGTGATTGGCTGCTGAAATGATGTCATGATGCAGTTTAAAAGTCGCTGGCGCCATTTTGCGATCACTCTGCTGTGAATTCAGTTAGTGACAGGACGCTGTTTGCTGACTGAGGGACAGTTTAGAGATAGCGATTTGCTTCTTTGTGCTTTCCAAAGGCTAATTTAGCAACCGCTGTGTTCACCTACTATTCACCTTCCTTTTGCCTTGTAGCGCTGTTTTCACAGCGATCTGCAAGGTCTCTCTGTGTGTGTGTGTGTGAGTGCAGCCCACTCTCTAGTCTGAGTGCAGCCACATAGGCCATCCATAGCTGGTTGTATTCAGTTCAGGGAGGGTGGTTCATTGCCTCATACTGTTCTTTTTTTTTTTTTTTTTTTGAAGTAGTGCAGGCTGCTGCACATTTTTTCCAAAAATTCCTATTAGTGTCTTTCCACCCGTCTCCAGCTAATTTGTGGAAAAACACTACATAGGATAAAGTAGAGGAGGGTTTTTGGGCCTTGCAGCGCCGTTTACGGCTGTCTGCACGGTCTCCGTGTGACTGCAGCTCGCCCTGTAATCTGTGAGCAGCTATAGCCTGGTTGTCTCCAGCTCAGGGTTTTTCACTGCGTCATACCGCCAAATCAATTTTCTTTTTTTTCAAAGTAGTGTAGTCTGCTGCTAATTTATTTTAAAAAATCCTATTAGTGTCTTTCCACCCGTCTCCAGCTAATTTGTGGAAAAACACTACATAGGATAAAGTAGAGGAGGGTTTTTGGGCCTTGCAGCGCCGTTTACGGCTGTCTGCACGGTCTCCGTGTGACTGCAGCTCGCCCTGTAGTCTGTGAGCAGCCGTAGCCTGGTTGTCTGCAGCTCAGGGTTTTTCACTGCGTCATACCGCCAAATCAATTTTCTTTTTTTTCAAAGTAGTGTAGTCTGCTGCTAATTTATTTAAAAAAATCCTATTAGTGTCTTTCCACCCGTCTCCAGCTAATTTGTGGAAAAACACTACATAGGATAAAGTAGAGGAGGGTTTTTGGGCCTTGCAGCGCCGTTTACGGCTGTCTGCACGGTCTCCGTGTGATTGCAGCTCTATCCGTTGTCAGTTCAGCCCCAAAAAAATAAATAAATAATAAAGTTCACCAAACACACCAGTTACACACCACTTTACATTTGTGTAGGCCACATTAGCTCATATTCAAGTCTAGTCCACACTTTAGAAAATTAGTGTGTCTTATACCTGTTAGGAGGAGTTGCTCAGGAATAAGCACACAAAGCCGTTAGTACTTTTCTGCTTATCTTTATCAGTCAACCAAGATGAAGAAGGCAGTGAGTAAGGCACGTGGGCGTGGGCGTGGGCGTGGAGCAGGGAGGGGACGTGGGGATTCTGTGCCTGCTGCGGGCACCGGTGAGTCATCAGCACCCACTTTCACAAGGGAACAGTCGTTCATGCGCAGCTTTGTCGCCGAGCGCCGTACACCGCTGCTGCGTGAAGACCAAATTGAAGCCGTTGTGGGATGGATGGCAGCTAATGCATCAACTTCCATTAGTGCCACATCCTCTCAGACACAGAGCACTGGAGAGCAGCCATCTGTCTCTTCACCACCTGCAAAATTGCCCAGGCAGACAGAGATCCCAGGACAGGAGCAGTCTCTACTTCTGTTCTCTGAATCATCTCTTGGCTTGGAAACAGGGGGCCAGCCAAGCAGCATTGGAGAAATGGAAGAAGAGGCAGGGTGCAGTGATGCCCAACCGCTTTTTCTGTCTTCCTCTGAAGAGGCGGGTGGGCCAGTGGCTCCGGTCACCACCTCGCAGGCCGCATCAGCTGATGATGACACTCAGGTGCCACTTACTGGTGCGTGCTCTGCTGCTGAGACTACCCAGGAGGAGCAGTTGGGGGCAGAGGGTAGTGTAGATGATGAGGTCCTTGACCCATCTTGGCGTCAGGGACAGGAAGGTGGTGGGAGCAGCTCTGAGGAAGAGATTCCCCGTACGGCCCAAAGAGGGAGAGGGAGGGGGAAGACTGCGGATCCTGCAGCCTCCGCTTTGGCACCCGTAAGGAGCATGTCTCTTCCAAAAGTCAAAAGGGGGGCTCCCAAGACTTGCAGTGCCTGGTCCTTTTTTGACCCAGTTGCAGATGACATTTGCTATGTCAGATGCAAGGTGTGTCATCAAAAAATCAAAAGAGGTCAAAAAGTCGCCAACCTCAATACCTCCAACATGTGGAAACATGTGCGCAACAGGCACCCGGCGGAGTTAGACAAACACACTGAAGAGCTAGGCCAACCAACAGCGGCAGCTACCACCTCTTCAGCTCGTGTTGCCTCTTCCTCTAGCTCACACGCAGCTGGTTCGGCTTCCTCCCAGGATCGCCGTGGAAGAACCTCTGGCCCTGTTGTCCAGAGACCCGCTGTCATTCCACCCGCAGCACCACTTTCCCAGTCATCCACACACTCCCAGCCCAGTCTACAGCCATCGGTAGTACAGGCATGGGAGAAAAGGCGGCCTTTCTCGTCAAACCACCCACGAGCACAGGCTCTGACTGCAGGCATTGCCAAACTTCTGTCACTGGAAATGCTGTCATTCAGGCTGGTGGAGACTGACAGCTTCCGTGACTTGATGTCATTGGCAGTCCCACAGTACAATGTGCCCAGCCGCTTTTACTTCAGCAGGCAAGCCGTCCCTGCCCTGCACAAGCATGTGGAGGGACACATAAAACACGCGCTACTGAACGCCGTCAGTAGCAAGGTCCACCTCACCACCGATGCGTGGACCAGTCAACATGGACAGGGGCGATACCTTTCCCTCACTGCCCATTGGGTTAATGTAGTTGAGCCGGGTACAGACCGTGCGAGTGGCGCAGGACGTGTCCTGCCCACTCCAAGGATTGCAGGAATCCATTCTGTACGCATTGACTCCTCCTCTTACACCAGTTCCTCAGAATCATCGCTGCAGGAGCCGTCACAGTCCACCTCCACATGGACCCGTGATGAACGTGTACCTGTTACGACCGACATGAGCACAGCCGTGGCCAAACGTCAACAGGCCGTCTTGAAATTAATTTTTTTGGGGAATCGTAGCCACACAGCGCCGGAGCTCTGGAATGCCATCAAGCAGGAGAGCGATGTGTGGTTTGAGCCAGCGAATCTCCAGCCAGGCATGGTAGTGTGTGATAATGGCCGAAATCTGGTGGCAGCCCTGGGCCTCGGCAACCTCACTCACATCCCATGTCTGGCACATGTGCTCAATTTGGTCGTGCAGAGTTTTTTGAGGGACTATCCGGATCTTGATGCACTGCTGCACAAGGTCCGCCTAGAGTGTGCTCACTTGCGGCGTTCCAGCACGGCAAAAGCGCGCATTGCGGCTCTGCAGCGCCGACACCGCCTGCCGGAACATCGCATCATATGTGACCTACCTACCAGGTGGAATTCCACGTTACATATGTTGGAGCGGTTGTGTGAGCAGCAGCAAGCTGTAATGGAGTACCAGCTGTATCAGGCGCAAAAAAGTCGCAGACAGCGCCGTACAGACTTCACAACCACAGAGTGGGCCACTATGAAGGATGTCTGCCAGGTTTTGCGTCCCTTTGATTATTCCACGCGGATGGCGAGTGCAGATGATGCACTAGTCAGCATGACTGTCCCCCTTATCTGCCTGCTTGAAAAATCACTGCAAGCGCTAAGGGATGATGTTGTGGAAGAGGTGGAGGATGAGGATTCACCACTTCCATCATCTTCTGGACAGTCAGCGCCACGTGGTTCCTCACAAACGCGTAGGCAGGGGACAGTTTGTGAGGAGGATGAGGAGGAGTCAATGGAGGAGGAAGACATCCGTCCAGAGGAGGGAGTTACACAATTGTCCAGTACTCAGTGTGTACAGCGAGGGTGGGGTGATGACGAGCGGGCAGAGATCACGCCTCCAGCTGGGGACAGCGTTTCTTGGGCAGTTGGCAGTCTGCAGCACATGGTGGATTACATGCTGCAGTGCCTGAGAAACGACCGCCGCATCGACCACATTCTCAACATGTCTGATTATTGGGTGTTCACCCTCCTCGATCCTCGCTACCGGGACAACGTAGAAAGCCTCATCACACCGTTGAACCGGGAGCGAAAAATGCGGGAGTACCAAGACACACTGGTCAGTTCCATCATCTTCTCCATTCCAACTGAGAGAAGTGCTGCTACTGCATTCCAAAGCAGCTCAGTGCGTCCAGGCAGTGGTGGAGGCTCTGCACAAAGAGGGAGCAGAAGCAGTGCCTCTGCCCAAGGCAAGACCAGTATGGCCCAACTGTGGCACAGTTTTGTGTGCCCCCCACAAAAGTCTACACCATCACAGACGGCTCCAGTCAGCAGGAGGCAACGGTTCCGTCAGATGGTGACAGACTACATGTCTTGCCCTCTTGCTGTACTCCCAGACGGCTCTTCCCCTTTCAAGTTTTGGGTCTCAAAGCTGGATACATGGCCAGAGCTAAGCCAGTATGCATTGGAGGTGCTGTCTTGCCCTGCGGCCAGTGTATTATCGGAACGTGTCTTTAGTGCTGCAGGTGGTGTACTAACTGACCGTCGCATGCGACTATCCTCCGATAACGTTGACCGGCTTACTTTTCTGAAAATGAACAAGGCCTGGATCTCGCAGGAATTTGCCACTCCTCCTCCTGATTAAATAATTAGGTCACTGTATACGTTATCCAGGTCTCCTGTTGTGTTCATCTTTCTACCACCTGAACTTAAATTCCTGGGCTCCAACACCGCCAGTTGAGGCTCAGACGTGCCGTCTGCACAGTCAAAACATACGACCCAGTGTTATTGGGTTTCAGTAACGTCAGCTGATCCCCAGCTGTGTAGCCGGCAATGTGTCATGCGACCGCCACGCTGACACAACAACTGAAATGTAAGGGAATCTGTCCCCCCCCCCCCCAAGGCGTTTGTTACTGAAAGAGCCACCTTGTGCAGCAGTAATGCTGCACAAGGAAAAAGGTAGCTATTTTGGTTTTGCTCCTTGCACACGCAAAACTTAACACTTATAAAATGTGTCCACTGATACCGTAAAACCGTCCTGGAGGTGGGACTTTCCTTCGTAATATGACGCAGCACAGCCGTCATTCCTACCCCCCCGGCGCCGCGCCCCGGCTCCTCAGCGTTGTTTGATTCCGTCCCGGAGCCTGCACTGTTATGTTATCCCGTGGCCAGGCACACTTAGCGCTGCCCGTCTTCTGGCATCATTTGGTGTCAGGCTGGCTGCGCCTGTGCGGCCACGCTGGCCGAGAGCCCGCCTCGCAGTGTCTTCTGATTTAATCCCACTGGGGGCCTGGGATCTATGGACATGCGCAGTGCATATCTGAACCTCCACCTCTCACTCATCTCCCTATGGCTTCTTCAGACTGTTCGGTGTCAGCTGGTCCCTAATAGCATGCCACGGCCGTGACACCGCACAGTCTGGAAAAGAAGCCGTAGGGAGGGGAGTGAGAGGCGAGGATATGCACTGCGCATGGCCATGGATCCCAGGCCCCCAGTGGGATTACATCAGAAGACACTGCGAGGCGGGCTCTCGGCCAGCGCGGCCGCACAGGCGCAGCCAGCCTGACACCAAATGATGTCAGAAGATGGGCAGCGCTAAGTGTGCCTGGCCACGGGATAACATAACAGCGCAGGCTCCGGGACGGAATCAAACAACGCTGAGGAGCCGGGGCACGGCAGCGGGGGGGTAGTAATGATGGCTGTGCTGCGTCATATTACGAAGGAAAGTCCCACCTCCGGGACGGTTTCACGGCTTCAGGGGACACATTTTATAAGTGTTTAGTTCTGTGTTTGCAAGGAGCATGATGAAAAGAGCCACCTTTTCCTTTTGCATCTTTTGTGCTGCACAAGCTGGCTCTTTCAGCTACAAACGCCTTGGGGGGGGGTTAAAGGTTCCCTTTCGACTTTCTCAGGCTTCGGCCTACATTGTGTTCCTCTGCTTTTCCACCTGCCCCTGGGCTCCAACACCGCTAGTTGCCGTCCAGAAGTGCTGTACGCACAGTCAACAGTCGCTCCTCTGTTATTGGGGTTCAGTAACGTCAGCTGTTCCCCTGCTGTGTGTGTGGCAATCCCTCCTACCTCCTCCAACCTCCTCCTCCTCCACCTGTCCCTGGGCTCCAACACCGCCAGTTGCCGTCCAGAAGTGCTGTACGCACAGTCAACAGTCCCTCCTCTGTTATTGGGGTTCAGTAACGTCAGCTGTTCCCCTGCTGTGTGTGTGGCAATCCCTCCTACCTCCTCCAACCTCCTCCAACCTCCTCCTCCTCCACCTGTCCCTGGGCTCCAACACCGCCAGTTGCCGTCCAGAAGTGCTGTACGCACAGTCAACAGTCCCTCCTCTGTTATTGGGGTTCAGTAACGTCAGCTGTTCCCCTGCTGTGTGTGTGGCAATCCCTCCTACCTCCTCCAACCTCCTCCAACCTCCTCCTCCTCCACCTGTCCCTGGGCTCCAACACCGCCAGTTGCCGTCCAGAAGTGCTGTACGCACAGTCAACAGTCCCTCCTCTGTTATTGGGGTTCAGTAACGTCAGCTGTTCCCCTGCTGTGTGTGTGGCAATCCCTCCTACCTCCTCCAACCTCCTCCTCCTCCACCTGTCCCTGGGCTCCAACACCGCCAGTTGCCGTCCAGAAGTGCTGTACGCACAGTCAACAGTCCCTCCTCTGTTATTGGGGTTCAGTAACGTCAGCTGTTCCCCTGCTGTGTGTGTGGCAATCCCTCCTACCTCCTCCAACCTCCTCCTCCTCCACCTGTCCCTGGGCTCCAACACCGCCAGTTGCCGTCCAGAAGTGCTGTACGCACAGTCAACAGTCCCTCCTCTGTTATTGGGGTTCAGTAACGTCAGCTGTTCCCCTGCTGTGTGTGTGGCAATCCCTCCTACCTCCTCCAACCTCCTCCAACCTCCTCCTCCTCCACCTGTCCCTGGGCTCCAACACCGCCAGTTGCCGTCCAGAAGTGCTGTACGCACAGTCAACAGTCCCTCCTCTGTTATTGGGGTTCAGTAACGTCAGCTGTTCCCCTGCTGTGTGTGTGGCAATCCCTCCTACCTCCTCCAACCTCCTCCAACCTCCTCCTCCTCCACCTGTCCCTGGGCTCCAACACCGCCAGTTGCCGTCCAGAAGTGCTGTACGCACAGTCAACAGTCCCTCCTCTGTTATTGGGGTTCAGTAACGTCAGCTGTTCCCCTGCTGTGTGTGTGGCAATCCCTCCTACCTCCTCCAACCTCCTCCTCCTCCACCTGTCCCTGGGCTCCAACACCGCCAGTTGCCGTCCAGAAGTGCTGTACGCACAGTCAACAGTCCCTCCTCTGTTATTGGGGTTCAGTAACGTCAGCTGTTCCCCTGCTGTGTGTGTGGCAATCCCTCCTACCTCCTCCAACCTCCTCCAACCTCCTCCTCCTCCACCTGTCCCTGGGCTCCAACACCGCCAGTTGCCGTCCAGAAGTGCTGTACGCACAGTCAACAGTCCCTCCTCTGTTATTGGGGTTCAGTAACGTCAGCTGTTCCCCTGCTGTGTGTGTGGCAATCCCTCCTACCTCCTCCAACCTCCTCCAACCTCCTCCTCCTCCACCTGTCCCTGGGCTCCAACACCGCCAGTTGCCGTCCAGAAGTGCTGTACGCACAGTCAACAGTCCCTCCTCTGTTATTGGGGTTCAGTAACGTCAGCTGTTCCCCTGCTGTGTGTGTGGCAATCCCTCCTACCTCCTCCAACCTCCTCCAACCTCCTCCTCCTCCACCTGTCCCTGGGCTCCAACACCGCCAGTTGCCGTCCAGAAGTGCTGTACGCACAGTCAACAGTCCCTCCTCTATTATTGGGGTTCAGTAACGTCAGCTGTTCCCCTGCTGTGTGTGTGGCAATCCCTCCTACCTCCTCCAACCTCCTCCAACCTCCTCCTCCTCCACCTGTCCCTGGGCTCCAACACCGCCAGTTGCCGTCCAGAAGTGCTGTACGCACAGTCAACAGTCCCTCCTCTGTTATTGGGGTTCAGTAACGTCAGCTGTTCCCCTGCTGTGTGTGTGGCAATCCCTCCTACCTCCTCCAACCTCCTCCTCCTCCACCTGTCCCTGGGCTCCAACACCGCCAGTTGCCGTCCAGAAGTGCTGTACGCACAGAGCCAAACACCTCGCCTATGTGTTAGTGGGGTTCAGCACCGCCAGCTGTTCCCCTGCTGTGTATACGGCAACGTGTACTGCGACCACCACGCAGGCACAACAAGTTAAATTTAAGGGAACCTGTCCCCCCCCCCCCATGCGTTTGTTACTGAAGGAGCCACCTTGTGCAGCAGTACTGATGCAAAGGGAAAAAGTGCCTCTTTTCGTGGTGCTCCTTGCATATGCTGAACCTAACACTTATGAAATGTGTCCCCTCACAGCGTTCAACCGTCCGGTAGGTGGAACTTTCCTTTGTCATGTGACGCAGCACAGCCGTCATTTTTACCCCCTTGTCGCCGTGCGCCGCCTCCTCAGCGTTGTTTGAATCTGTCCCGGAGCCTGCGCTGTTAGGTTACCCCTTGGCCATGCACACATTTTGCGCTGCCCGTCTTCTGACATCATTTGCTGTCAGGCTGGCTGCGCCTGTGCGGGTGCGCTGTCCGAGATTCAGCCTCGCGGTGTCGTCTAATGTAATCCCACCGTGGGCCTGGGATCCGTGTCCATGCGCAGTGCATATCCTCGCCTCTCACTCCCCTCCCTACGGCTTCTAATGACTGTTCGGTGTCAGCTGGTCCCTAATAGCATGCCACGGCCGTGACACCGCACAGTCTTTAGAAGCCGTAGGGAGGGGAGTGAGAGGCGAGGATATGCACTGCGCATGGACACGGATCCCAGGCCCGCGGTGGGATTACATTAGACGACACCGCGAGGCTGAATCTCGGACAGCGCACCCGCACAGGCGCAGCCAGCCTGACAGCAAATGATGTCAGAAGACGGGCAGCGCAAAATGTGTGCATGGCCAAGGGGTAACCTAACAGCGCAGGCTCCGGGACAGATTCAAACAACGCTGAGGAGGCGGCGCACGGCGACAAGGGGGTAAAAATGACGGCTGTGCTGCGTCACATGACAAAGGAAAGTTCCACCGACCGGACGGTTGAACGCTGTGAGGGGACACATTTCATAAGTGTTAGGTTCAGCATCTGCAAGGACCATAATTAAAAGAGCTAAGTTTACCTTTTCCAGCATTAGTGCTGTACACGATGGCTCTTCCAGCTACAAACGCCTGGGGGGGGGGTTAAAGGTTTCCTTTCAACTTGCTCCAGTGCAGGCTTCGGCCTACACTCCGCTCTGTTGTGAATTTGGATTCTGGGCTCCCCCGGTGGCTACTGGTGGAATTGAACTTGTGACATCATCTTCCCTGTTCACCTGTTCTGATTAGATCTGGGTGTCGCTATATAACCTGGCTTCTCTGTTAGATGCTTGCCGGTCAACAATGTTATCAGAAGCCTCTCTGTGCTTGTTCCTGCTCCCAAACATCTACTAGATAAGTTGGACATTCGTCCATGTTTTGTTTTTGTATTTTGGTTCCAGTTCACAGCTGCAGTTTCGTTACTGTGTCTGGAAAGCTCTTGTTGATCAGGAATTGCCACTCTGGTATTATGAGTTAATGCCAGAGTCCTAAAGTAATTTCTGGATGTGTTTTGTTAGGGTTTTCTACTGACCATGAAAGTATGCTTTCTGTCTTCTGCTATCTAGAAAGCGGACCTCAAATTTGCTAAAACTATTTTCCTGCTGCGTTTGTTGTTTCATCTCATATCACCGCCAATATATGTGGGGGGCCTCTGTCTCCTTTCGGGGTATTTCTCTAGAGGTGAGTCAGGTCTTATATTTCCCTCTGCTAGCATTATTTAGTTCTCCGGCCGGCGCTGGGCATATAGGGATAAAAGTAGGACATGCTACCTGGCTGCTTCTAGATGATGCGGTAGGTTTAGTTCATGGTCAGTATAGTTACATCTTCCAAGAGCTTGTTCCTGTTGAGGCTTATGCTAGTTCTCTGGCCATGGAGATCATGACAGTTTGACCGGCCCACTAAAGGGTTAAAATCCTTGGCTGAGAAAGGAGAGAAATAAAGAAGTCTGCTGAAAATTTTTTTTTTTTTTTTTTTTTCTCTAGTAGTTAGTGTGCTCTTAATTGGATCACTTGCCAGTCTGTCTATGCTGCAGTCTTTCTTTTTTTTTCTCTCTCCTTCTAATCTTCGAATGGCTCTATGTTCACCTGTCTATAATGGATCTACAGAGTGTAACTGCAGGTTTGAATAATCTCGCCACGAAAGTACAAAGTTTGCAAGATTTTGTTGTTCATGCTCCGGTATCAGAGCCGAGAATTCCTTTGCCGGAATTCTTCTCAGGGAATAGATCTAGCTTTCAGAATTTTAGAAATAATTGTAAGTTATTTTTGTCCCTGAAATCTCGTTCTGCTGGAGACCCTGCACAGCAGGTTGGGATTGTGATTTCCTTGCTCCGCGGCGACCCTCAAGATTGGGCTTTTGCATTGGCACCAGGGGATCCTGCGTTGCGCAATGTGGATGCGTTTTTTCTGGCCTTGGGCTTGCTGTATGAGGAACCTCATTTGGAACTTCAGGCAGAAAAAACTTTGATGTCCCTATCGCAGGGGCAAGATGAAGCTGAAATTTACTGCCAAAAATTCCGTAAATGGTCTGTGCTTACTCAGTGGAATGAGTGTGCCTTGGCGGCTACTTTCAGAGAGGGTCTTTCTGATGCCATTAAGGATGTTATGGTGGGGTTCCCTGTGCCTGCAAGTCTGAATGAGTCCATGACAATGGCCATTCAGATCGATAGGCGTCTGCGGGAGCGCAAACCAGTGCACCATCTGGCGGTGTCCACTGAGAAGACGCCAGAAAACATGCAGTGTGATAGAATTCTGTCCAGAAGCGAGCGGCAGAATTTTAGACGGAAAAATGGGTTGTGTTTCTATTGTGGGGATTCTACTCATGTTATATCAGCATGCTTTAAGCGTACTAAAAAGCTTGATAAATCCGTTCCCATTGGCACTTTACAGTCTAAATTTATTTTGTCTGTGACCCTGATTTGCTCTTTGTCATCTATTACTACGGACGCCTATATCGACTCTGGCGCCGCTTTGAGTCTTATGGATTGGTCCTTTGCCAATCGTTGTGGGTATGATTTAGAGCCTTTGGATACTCTTATTCCTCTGAAGGGGATTGACTCCACCCCATTGGCTAATAATAAACCACAATACTGGACACAAGTGACTATGTGTATTAATCCGGATCACCAGGAGACTATTCGTTTTCTGGTGCTGTATAATCTACATGATGATTTGGTGCTGGGATTGCCATGGCTGCAGTCTCACAACCCAGTCCTTGACTGGAGAGCTATGTCTGTGTTGAGCTGGGGATGTAAGGGGACTCATGGGGACGTACCTTTGGTGTCCATTTCATCATCTATTCCCTCTGAAATCCCTGAGTTCCTGTCTGATTATCGTGACGTCTTTGAAGAACCCAAGCTGGGTTCACTACCTCCGCACCGTGAGTGCGATTGTGCTATAGATTTAATTCCGGGTAGTAAATACCCAAAGGGTCGTTTATTTAATCTGTCTGTGCCTGAACATACTGCTATGCGAGAATATATAAAGGAGTCCTTGGAAAAGGGACATATTCGTCCATCGTCATCTCCCTTAGGAGCCGGTTTTTTCTTTGTGTCAAAAAAAGACGGCTCTTTGAGACCATGTATTGATTATCGGCTTTTGAATAAAATCACGGTTAAATATCAATACCCATTGCCGTTGCTGACTGATTTGTTTGCTCGCATAAAGGGGGCCAAGTGGTTCTCTAAGATTGATCTCCGTGGGGCGTATAATTTGGTGCGGATCAGGCAGGGGGATGAGTGGAAAACCGCATTTAATACGCCCGAGGGCCACTTTGAGTATTTGGTGATGCCTTTTGGTCTTTCTAATGCCCCTTCAGTCTTCCAGTCCTTTATGCATGATATTTTCCGCGATTTTTTGGATAAATTTATGATAGTGTATCTGGATGATATTCTGATTTTTTCGGATGATTGGGACTCTCATGTCCGGCAAGTTAAGAGGGTTTTTCAGGTTTTGCGGTCTAATTCTCTGTGTGTCAAGGGTTCTAAGTGCGTTTTTGGGGTTCAGAGAATTTCCTTTTTGGGATATATTTTTTCTCCCTCTTCCATTGAGATGGATCCTGTCAAGGTTCAAGCTATTTGTGATTGGACGCAGCCCTCTTCTCTTAAAAGTCTTCAGAAATTTTTGGGCTTTGCCAACTTTTATCGTCGATTTATTTCTGGTTTTTCGGATGTCGTTAAGCCATTGACCGATTTGACTAGACAGGGTGCTGATGTTGCTAATTGGTCCCCTGATGCTGTGGAGGCCTTTCAGGAGCTTAAGCGCCGTTTTTCTTCTGCCCCTGTGTTGCGTCAGCCTGATGTGACTCTTCCTTTTCAGGTTGAGGTCGACGCTTCTGAGATCGGGGCTGGGGCAGTGTTGTCGCAGAAAAGTTCTGACTGCGCCGTGATGAGGCCTTGTGCCTTCTTTTCCCGTAAATTTTCGCCCGCTGAGCGGAATTATGATGTTGGGAATCGGGAGCTTTTGGCCATGAAGTGGGCGTTTGAGGAGTGGCGCCATTGGCTCGAGGGGGCCAGACATCAGGTGGTGGTATTGACTGACCACAAAAATTTGATCTATCTTGAGACCGCCAGGCGCCTGAATCCTAGACAGGCGCGCTGGTCATTATTTTTCTCTCGGTTTAATTTTGTGGTATCGTACCTACCGGGTTCTAAGAATGTTAAGGCGGATGCCCTTTCTAGGAGTTTTGAGCCTGATTCACCCGGCAACTCTGACCCCACAGGTATTCTTAAGGAGGGAGTTATCTTGTCAGCCGTTTCTCCAGACCTGCGGCGGGCCTTGCAGGAGTTTCAGGCGGATAGACCGGATCGTTGTCCGCCTGATAGGTTGTTTGTTCCTGATGATTGGACCAGTAGAGTCATCTCTGAGGTACATTCTTCTGCATTGGCAGGTCATCCTGGAATTTTTGGTACCAGGGATTTGGTGGCAAGATCCTTCTGGTGGCCTTCCCTGTCACGAGATGTGCGAGGCTTTGTGCAGTCTTGTGACGTTTGTGCTCGGGCCAAGCCTTGTTGTTCTCGGGCTAGTGGATTATTGTTGCCCTTGCCTATTCCTAAGAGGCCTTGGACACACATCTCGATGGATTTTATTTCAGATCTGCCTGTTTCTCAGAAGATGTCTGTCATCTGGGTGGTGTGTGACCGTTTTTCTAAGATGGTCCATTTGGTTCCCCTGCCCAAATTGCCTTCTTCTTCCGAGTTGGTGCCCCTGTTTTTTCAAAATGTTGTTCGTTTGCATGGTATTCCTGAGAATATCGTTTCTGACAGAGGAACCCAATTTGTGTCTAGATTTTGGCGGGCATTCTGTGCTAGGATGGGCATAGATTTGTCTTTTTCGTCTGCTTTTCACCCTCAGACTAATGGCCAGACCGAGCGGACTAATCAGACCCTGGAGACATATCTGAGGTGTTTTGTGTCTGCTGACCAGGATGATTGGGTTGCTTTTTTGCCATTGGCGGAGTTCGCCCTCAATAATCGGGCCAGCTCTGCCACTTTGGTGTCCCCGTTTTTCTGTAATTCGGGGTTCCACCCTCGATTTTCCTCCGGTCAGATGGAATCCTCGGATTGTCCTGGAGTGGATGCGGTGGTGGAGAGATTGCATCATATCTGGGGGCAGGTGATGGACAGTTTGGAGTTGTCCCAGGAGAAGACTCAGCTTTTTGCCAACCGTCACCGTCGTGTTGGTCCTCGGCTTTGTGTTGGAGATTTGGTGTGGTTGTCTTCTCGTTTTGTCCCTATGAGGGTCTCATCTCCTAAGTTTAAGCCTCGGTTCATCGGTCCGTATAAAATATTGGAGATTCTTAACCCTGTTTCCTTCCGTTTGGACCTCCCTGCATCCTTTTCTATTCATAACGTTTTTCATCGGTCGTTATTGCGCAGGTATGAGGCACCGGTTGTGCCTTCCGTTGAGCCTCCTGCTCCGGTGTTGGTTGAGGGTGAGTTGGAGTACGTTGTGGAAAAAATCCTAGACTCCCGTGTTTCCAGACGGAGACTCCAGTATCTGGTCAAGTGGAAGGGATACGGCCAGGAGGATAATTCTTGGGTCACTGCATCTGATGTTCATGCCTCTGATCTGGTTCGTGCCTTTCATAGGGCCCATCCTGATCGCCCTGGTGGTTCTGGTGAGGGTTCGGTGCCCCCTCCTTGAGGGGGGGGTACTGTTGTGAATTTGGATTCTGGGCTCCCCCGGTGGCTACTGGTGGAATTGAACTTGTGACATCATCTTCCCTGTTCACCTGTTCTGATTAGATCTGGGTGTCGCTATATAACCTGGCTTCTCTGTTAGATGCTTGCCGGTCAACAATGTTATCAGAAGCCTCTCTGTGCTTGTTCCTGCTCCCAAACATCTACTAGATAAGTTGGACATTCGTCCATGTTTTGTTTTTGTATTTTGGTTCCAGTTCACAGCTGCAGTTTCGTTACTGTGTCTGGAAAGCTCTTGTTGATCAGGAATTGCCACTCTGGTATTATGAGTTAATGCCAGAGTCCTAAAGTAATTTCTGGATGTGTTTTGTTAGGGTTTTCTACTGACCATGAAAGTATGCTTTCTGTCTTCTGCTATCTAGAAAGCGGACCTCAAATTTGCTAAAACTATTTTCCTGCTGCGTTTGTTGTTTCATCTCATATCACCGCCAATATATGTGGGGGGCCTCTGTCTCCTTTCGGGGTATTTCTCTAGAGGTGAGTCAGGTCTTATATTTCCCTCTGCTAGCATTATTTAGTTCTCCGGCCGGCGCTGGGCATATAGGGATAAAAGTAGGACATGCTACCTGGCTGCTTCTAGATGATGCGGTAGGTTTAGTTCATGGTCAGTATAGTTACATCTTCCAAGAGCTTGTTCCTGTTGAGGCTTATGCTAGTTCTCTGGCCATGGAGATCATGACACCGCTCCCCCTGCTCCTCCTGCTGACCCTGGGCTCTAACACCGCCAGTTGGGGCCCAGATGTGCTAGCTGCACAGAGAAAAACACCTCGCCAATGTGTCAGTGGGGTCCAGCACCGCCAGCTGTTCCCCTGCTGTGTAGCCGGCAACGTGTCCTGCAAAAGCCACGCAGACACAACAGACCCAAAGCTGCCGCCAGTGCAGGCTTCGGCCTACACTCCCCTCCCCCTGCTCCTCCTCCTCCTGCTCCTCCTCCTGCTGACCCTGGGCTCTAACACACCGCCAGTTGGGGCCCAGATGTGCTAGCTGCACAGAGAAAAACACCAGCCAATGTGTCAGTGGGGTCCAGCACCGCCAGCTGTTCCCCTGCTGTGCAGCCGGCAACGTGTCCTGCAAAAGCCACGCAGACACAAGAACTGAAATTGAAGGGAACCTGTCCCCCCTCCCCCAGGCGTTTTTACGTTATCCAGCCACCTTGTACAGCGGTAATGCTGCATGTGTGCAAGGTGGCTCAGAAACGTATTCTCCTCGCACATGTGGAACTGAAAACACGTCTGAAATGTGTCCTCTGTGTGACCAGTTAACCGTCCCGGTGGTGTGACTTTCCTTTGTAATGACACGCTGCAACCCCCTTGGTAGCGCTGCCCGTCTTCTGGCATCATTGTTTGGCTGGCTGCGCCTCTGCGGCCGCCCTGACCCACACAACGCCCCTCGGTGTCTTATTTATTGGGACTGCGAGGGTGTGATTCATGGGCAGGATCAGTGCATCAGTTCGCCTGTCCCTCCTCTCCTTCTGCCTTCTTCGGACTGTGCGGCTTCATGGCCGTGGCATGCGATAAGGGATCAGATGACGCCGCACAGTCTGAAGCGGGTGTAAGAACCCGAGTGTGAGAGGCCAACATATGTGCTGCGCCAGGCCCTGAATCCCAGCCCCGCAGTGTTTTAACAATGTTAAGACACTGCGGGGCTGGGATTCATGGTCATCGCGAACCGCACCGGCCGACATTACATGATGCCAGAAGATGGGCAGCGCTAACGGCGCTAGGCCAGGGGATAACACGACAGCGCAGACTCCTGTACAGCAAATAACAACGCTCGGGAGGCTGCACCCAGCACCAAGGTGGGATTCTTGACACCTGTGCTGCGTCTCATTACAAAGGGAACTCGCGCCTCCATTACACAGTTTGACTGTATAAAGGGCTGAATGTTATACGTGTTCCATTCAGCATGTGCAAGGAGAAAAATTACAAGAGCAACCTTTGACTTGCGCAGCACTGCTGCTGCATAAGCTGTGGCTCTTCTACTTTGTAACCCCTGAGGGGGGGTTAAAGGTGACTTTTGAAATCGGTTCAATTAGGCTTCGGCCTACACTCTGCTCCACCTGCAGAGCCCGGGCTCCAACAACGCTAGTTGCTGTCCGGAAGTGCTGGCTGCACAGAGCCAAACACCTCGCCAATGTGTCAGTGGGGTCCAGCACCGCCAGCTGTTCCCCTGCTGTGTAGCCGGCAACGTGTCCTGCAAAAGCCACGCAGACACAACAGACCCAAAGCTGCCGCCAGTGCAGGCTTCGGCCTACACTCCCCTCCCCCTGCTCCTCCTCCTCCTGCTCCTCCTCCTGCTGACCCTGGGCTCTAACACACCGCCAGTTGGGGCCCAGATGTGCTAGCTGCACAGAGAAAAACACCAGCCAATGTGTCAGTGGGGTCCAGCACCGCCAGCTGTTCCCCTGCTGTGCAGCCGGCAACGTGTCCTGCAAAAGCCACGCAGACACAAGAACTGAAATTGAAGGGAACCTGTCCCCCCTCCCCCAGGCGTTTTTACGTTATCCAGCCACCTTGTACAGCGGTAATGCTGCATGTGTGCAAGGTGGCTCAGAAACGTATTCTCCTCGCACATGTGGAACTGAAAACACGTCTGAAATGTGTCCTCTGTGTGACCAGTTAACCGTCCCGGTGGTGTGACTTTCCTTTGTAATGACACGCTGCAACCCCCTTGGTAGCGCTGCCCGTCTTCTGGCATCATTGTTTGGCTGGCTGCGCCTCTGCGGCCGCCCTGACCCACACAACGCCCCTCGGTGTCTTATTTATTGGGACTGCGAGGGTGTGATTCATGGGCAGGATCAGTGCATCAGTTCTCCTGTCCCTCCTCTCCTTCCGCCTTCTTCGGACTGTGCGGCTTCATGGCCGTGGCATGCGATAAGGGATCAGATGACGCCGCACAGTCTGAAGCGGGTGTAAGGACCCGAGTGTGAGAGGCCAACATATGTGCTGCGCCAGGCCCTGAATCCCAGCCCCGCAGTGTTTTAGCAATGTTAAGACACTGCGGGGCTGGGATTCATGGTCATCGCGAACCGCACCGGCCGACATTACATGATGCCAGAAGATGGGCAGCGCTAACGGCGCTAGGCCAGGGGATAACACGACAGCGCAGACTCCTGTACAGCAAATAACAACGCTCGGGAGGCTGCACCCAGCACCAAGGTGGGATTCTTGACACCTGTGCTGCGTCTCATTACAAAGGGAACTCGCGCCTCCATTACACAGTTTGACTGTATAAAGGGCTGAATGTTATACGTGTTCCATTCAGCGTGTGCAAGGAGAAAAATTACAAGAGCAACCTTTGACTTGCGCAGCACTGCTGCTGCATAAGCTGTGGCTCTTCTACTTTGTAACCCCTGAGGGGGGGTTAAAGGTGACTTTTGAAATCGGTTCAATTAGGCTTCGGCCTACACTCTGCTCCACCTGCAGAGCCCGGGCTCCAACAACGCTAGTTGCTGTCCGGAAGTGCTGGCTGCACAGAGCCAAACACCTCGCCAATGTGTCAGTGGGGTCCAGCACCGCCAGCTGTTCCCCTGCTGTGTAGCCGGCAACGTGTCCTGCAAAAGCCACGCAGACACAACAGACCCAAAGCTGCCGCCAGTGCAGGCTTCGGCCTACACTCCCCTCCCCCTGCTCCTCCTCCTCCTGCTCCTCCTCCTGCTGACCCTGGGCTCTAACACACCGCCAGTTGGGGCCCAGATGTGCTAGCTGCACAGAGAAAAACACCTCGCCAATGTGTCAGTGGGGTCCAGCACCGCCAGCTGTTCCCCTGCTGTGCAGCCGGCATCGTGTCCTGCAAAAGCCACGCAGACACTTGCTCTTGTACCTTCTGCTCCCCATCCTGGTTCCAGTACCGTCAGCTGGTTCCGGGCAGAGCCTTTGGCTTAGGTGCCTCCCTTTGGTATCCGAGTTCCACCAACGTCAGGTGGTCCTTGGTAGTGCTTTCAGGCACGGGTACCTCCTGCTTAGTAACCGGGTTCCAGTAACGTCAGCTGGTCCTCGGTAGTTCCATTGGCTCTTGGACCTTCGGCTACCCATCCGGGTTCCAGCACCGTCAGCTGGTTCTCGGCAGTGTCTTTTGCTCTTGTACCTTCTGCTCCCCATCCTGGTTCCAGTACCGTCAGCTGGTTCCGGGCAGAGCCTTTGGCTTAGGTGCCTCCCTCTGGGTATCCGAGTTCCACCAACGTCAGGTGGTCCTTGGTAGTGCTTTCAGCACAGGTACCTCCTGCTTAGTAACCGGGTTCCAGTAACGTCAGCTGGTCCTCGGTAGTTCCATTGGCTCTTGGACCTTCGGGTAGCCATCCGAGTTCCAGTTCCATCAGCTGGTTCTCGGCATTTTCTCAGCCTTCTTGTACCTTCTGCTACATTTCCAAGTTCAAGAGACTAAACACAATGACCCAGAAGACCACCCCTAAGATGACGACGACACCAGAGACGACAACCACCGTGATGACGACGACCCTGGAGACGATGACCCCGAAGACCACCCCGATGACGACGACCCCGGAGACGACGACCCTGAAGACCACCCCGATGACGACGACCCCGGAGACGACGACCCTGGAGACGACGACGACCTAGAAGACCGAGAAGCAGAAGAACAAGAGGCTGCAGAACAAAGAGCAGAAGGACATTAAGCATAACACAAAATATCAGAGCAAAAAATATTATGTAAATTATAAGCAGAAGAAGACTAAGCAGTGTATGGGGGTGAGTCCGTTCCTCCTCGTGGTGCCCCTGGATAAAGCCTGATGCTGCAGGCCAAACTGAACGCGGACAAATGTAACTGTTTTGTGACAGGCAGAACGGAAGGTGTAATCTTCAAACTTTTATAGATAACAACTACGGGAATGCCTGTCACAAATAAGAATATGATGAAGAAGTTGAATATGATGAAGATAATAGTAAAATAAAAAGAATATGAACAATGTAACCCAAAAAATAATAGGTAGAAGATGAAGAAGAAGATGAATAAGGTGAAGAAGTTGATGTCAAAGAAGCTGATGATGAGGATAATTAAGAAGAAAGCGTGGGAGAAGTAAAAAAGAAGGTGAAGGGCGTGAAAGTAGTGAAACATCAATATCTGACATAAAAAAAAAAAAAAAACATAGTCAAATTCTTTCTAACGCCGAACTTCATAAAAAAAAATAAAAAATCCTGCTATTCTATTACATTGGGCTAAACCTCTGTCCCTTTAATATCTCCGCCACGTCCCCCAATACATCCTACAATATTCTTAGTTGTTTTCCTTCATGTAGAATGAACCTACAAGTGTATAAAGGGTTTATTTTAATTCCGATATTTTCGTCCCATTGACTTGCATTGGGATCGGGTATCGGTATCGGATTGGATTCCGATACTGTGACGGTATCGGCCGATACTTTCCGATACCGATACTTTCCGATATCGGAAAGTATCGCTCAACACTAGTGGTTAGCATTGCAGCACTGAGGTCCTGGGTTCAAATCCCACCAAGAACAACATCTGCAGCTAGTGCTGGGGAATATGAAAGCACTATATAAGCAAAGCATAATTAAATAAGGATAGAAGAAAGTGTCAATCCCTGTATATACAGTATGTGGGCTTTTTTGAGGCATGTAAACGGTAAGCCCTCAAGAGCAGGGTCCTGTGATCCAGTCTGTTAGTGTTAGTTTGTTGATTGTAATTTATATCTGGATCTTGTATGAAAACCCTTGTCATGTACAGCACCAAGGAATCAATGGTTCCCTAAAAAGAAATAATAATAATAAGCTTCCAAATCATGAATTATAGTTGAGTCCGCATAAGGTCTAAACATAAATAGTCTTCTAAATAAAACTTACTTTGACACTAGTTTGACCAGTGCTTTCTCATTAAAAGTACATAGGATTAGCAGACATCTTCATGTATTGTCATCAATAAAGAATCATTTCTAGACAGTAAATCTTGTGTTAAATCCTAAACGAAGGATTTACAGGATGAGTGATTGACATTCTTGTTAAATAGTGGACAGGCTATTAATGAGACCTGGATAGTACAATTTCATATCAATAAAATTTAGAGGACATTCGCTGTTCTTAAAGCATGATGTAACTACAGTATGTTATATTTTATAAAAATGTGTACTTTTTACAAAGACATGTTGTTTATTTTAATATACTTCATAATTTTTCTCATATTATTGAGTTTGGAAGAAAAATAGCATAACTGGAGAGAAAATAGTATACAAAAGTGTTCCTAATTTTTCTTCAACTTCAAATTAGCAAGCTACAAACCTTACAAAGAATGGCAGAATTACACACTTTCAGTTATAGCCATGCATTTTGAGATTGAATCTCAAATGATAATAATTAAAAAGTTAATTAGTTGTTGAAGTGTGTTTTTTTTTGTTAGCACTCTTATAAAAGCCAAAGACATAGTAATCATGTGATTGTTGTAATGGATTCACTCTGTCTAACTGAGACAACCCTGTCTATACCAACACTAAACCGTGTATGCAAGTGTAGGAAGATGGACCAGAATAGTAGTCTCTCTCGCGTGTCCAGGCAGGAACTATTGGGACTGTCACCATTGTTGCCGGGGGAAGCACTTTCTGACTGGAATAGACCTTTGCCCCTGACTGCTGGGAGGGGGTATGATATAAAGGGAACTGCGTAGTGTGGAAACAAGGCTTTTGGCGGGGATTCAGCATGTGCAACAGGAGAAGGTTGACTCCCTCTCCGCAGACCGACGCCAACTGACAGGCCCGCTTTGCGCGTTCCATCTCGTGCGCATACAGACTGTGCAGTTCCAGAGACTTACTCCCCATTAATCCCGGACCCTAACAGCACTAAGCACTTGGTGCATCGTACACCTTCTGACTCGTTACGCAACTCTGATCCGGCGTCACAAGCAGTTCGCAGCTTGGAGACTGCGGCCTTCAATCCGGGACTTTGTACTTCTTTGGCTGTGCAGCAGACCTTTCCCCATTCTGCACCTCATTCCAGGATCACAAGACCACGTGTAAAAAGATCAGGATACTTCATCTCCGTATAGAGACGATTGCAGAGAGAGTGATTCACCCTGCTGCAGGACCGGCTCAGAGACGTCACGGGCCACCTACGGCGCCATTGTGGGATTTTCCAGCCACCATCATCCAGAAACAAGAGACTGACAAGTTAATCTGTTATTTCACTTTTTGTCGTTACCTAATAGCTCTATATCCACATTGTGGGCCTGTATGTTCACATCCCCTTACTCTCTGCGTGGAATATTTACTGTTGAGACATATTCCTATATAGAATCTTTTATCTTTTGCTCTGCCTCCTGCTCGTCACCGCATCCCACGTTCCAGCTAGTACCTAACACAAGGACCAGGAGCAAAAACTAGCAAAAAGTAAGAAATGTATGGAACAGTGATAATCTAAAAGACAATACCATAGCCAAAATGTAATGTAGAGTTGTAAGGTAAGCTGTACATAGAAGCTGACAGCTCTTAATAGAGTTTCCATAGATAGTCTTTCCTTCATCCTAGGTGTTTAGTCATTAATTTCTCCAACCCCTGTTGTCTAGTAGTTTAGTTCTCCATTCTCAAGTGCGCAGTGGTTTAGTTCTCCATCTAAACACCCTTCTGGCAAGTATTGATGTGGAGGCCCTTTACTCCTCAATCTCACATGATTGGAGGATTCGGGGAGTTCAATACTTCCTTGGGACTAGGGGTCGCCAGTATATGGCCCATAATGAGTTGACTGTAACCCTGCTTAATTTTTTACTCAGGAATAACTATTTCTGTTTTGATGGCAAGGTCCTCCACCAGCTCAGAGGCACTGCCATGGGTAGCCCATGTACGCCAACTTATGCTAACTTGCTCCTGGGCTGGTGGGAGGACAAGATTGCCTTCTCAGAGATTCACAAGGTGTTTACAGCTGCTCCAATCAGGGGAATTTCAAAAGGAAGGTGGACGACCTTAGACAGAGATTCCTATGCACAGGTTATCCGGATTGGGTGTTGAGGAGAGCTTATCAATTTGCAAACAGATAATGTAGGGTATCACTTTCAGAAAAGAACGTGAGATTGATATGTGCTTTTAATAACGGCGCATCCTCAGTTAGACAAATTTTGAAACACGATTGGGGGATTTTGAGGATGGATGAGGATCTCAGGGATGCTGTGGGGGAGGAGACGCAGATTACCTACCGCAGATGTAAAACCCTTGGTGACAGGCTCGTACACAGCAATTTCAGTACCCTAGAAAGACCTGGCTCCCCCAAAATACAGCAGGATGCTTTAGATGTGGCACATGTACTGCTTTCACATCTATTCAAGGGGGGAAGGAATTTTTCAATGAAAACACATGAGAAACGTTTACAATAAATGAATTTATTAATTGTAAAACCACAGGCATCATTTACAGAGCCATCTGTGTATGTGGTATGACCTATATTGGAAAGACTATCAGGGAATTTAGGAGATGGGTGGGAGAACATTTGGGGGATATACGTAACCATAGGGATACCCCCATTGCCAGGCATGCCAATGGTATGCATGGGGGAGATGTCAAAGTAATGCAATTCATGGGTATAGATAAAATCAACATGCCCCCAAGGGGAGGAGATTTGGACAAGTTACTCTTACAAAGAGAGGCAAAGTGGATCTTTACCCTGGACTCTTGTCATCCTCGGGGGTTGAATGAGCAGCTCAATTTTGCCTGTTTTCTTTAATAAAATTTCTTTAACCCTCCATGCTTCTATTGGGTGGATTAAAATCCCCCCCCCCTCCGTACCTAAGGCTATTTAAGCATATACCCACCCTGGCTTTCTCCTTCCCTCTCTGAATCGGTACCCTAAGTTCCCTCACCTCCCTGCTCTTTATCCTTTACCCCTGGGTAACAGGTTTTTCTGGGAGGGCTATTCCTTATGGACTCAACTTTTTTACATTTTTTCTCATCAAATTAATTTTCTGTATTTGTGGGAGGTCTCTTTTATCCTACCCTCCCCTTTTTTTCATATGGGTGGGTATATATATATATATATATATATATATATATATATATATATATATATATATATATATATATACAGTATATCCTAAGCTCTGCCCCTTTGAATATTATCTTGCTAACACATAGAATAAAGCGGGTATTTATCCCCAATTTATCCCCAATCGGCGGATGTATGCCTATGCTATTTATATATTTTTTCAGAAGTAACAGGGTACTCTCTGGATTTATCGATATTACTGTGCCCATCTCTCAGCAATGATAAATGCAGCACTGCGCAGCCGCTTTCGGCAAAGGGCAGCTGTGGGGCTGGAACGCATGGAAGATGCGAGGTATGATTACACATGACCGGAAGTGACGCACACAAGATGGCATTGACACTTCCAGTTATGAAGCGTTCCATGGCGTGGAGTGCAAGCACGTGGATTGGGCGGAGAAGCCCTGCATCAACGCAGTATGTGAGTGTAATGACACTTCCGGTTAATGAGCGTCCCACAGCTCAGAGCGCAAGCTGCGGACATGTGGGTTGGGCAGTGAAGTATGACGCCGATATGGTATGTGAGTACAATGACTCTTAGGGGTAACCCCCCTCCTCCCCGTGTTGGGATTAACGCTGGAAACACATGTGGATGCACTGCAATTAGGAGCCCCCAGGTGTATTGGTCGGGCATAATTGGGGATGTATGACTATATAAGGACACACCTGCTGAGTGGGGCTTGGGATCTATACCATCAACACAGACGGCCGACTGTGGCCTGTGGGCACCTAGCAACTGCAGAGCTCTGCCTACTAATGGACTTTATATTGGACTGTTATTAATGCCTTTTGCAACTGTGCTCCCCTGATGAGTCTCTGCTATTGGATATGAAACGCGTTGGGAGAATTTTCAAGTTTGTCCAATTGTTGGTGGGGTCCATAGTTAGGGACCACTTGGGGCCTGTCCTTGTGAGGATTGAAGTTTGAATAGGTTTAACAGGGAAGGAGAGAAATCACCCTACCCCCAGCCCCTATCCCTATGTTTGAACAGCGGACCCTCAACCGAGGATTTAGAGAGATGCACCACTGTGATTACATGCCCGCTACTATTGGAGAGGCATATTACTCTGCTACTATTTGTGAGATCCAACCAATTTTTATCTTTTGAGCACTGGTTCACATGAGCACTTTTTTGGTTATTTATAAGTTCAGTCTGGTTTTATATTTATCATTAAAAGTTAAGTTTTATTATTGGGACATCCTCTAAGCTATCTTACTTAGTTCTCCATCCCCAAGCACCCTGCAAGCCTTGGGGATTCCAAGACTTGTGGCGTATACCCTTCCCCACATGCTACCACAGCCACCAGGGTCTCCAAGTGCCCAGTTACTGAGATATAACGCCCCTGGGAATGCTTGCTTGTCCAGGTGACAATGGTAAAATGTACTCTGGCAGACATATATTTACTCAAGTAAAAGGTGATGTTGTCTGGTGTAGCACAGGCACAAATTTCTTATAAAGTAATGGCCACTGGGCAGCTGGGGGACTGTAATGGCCTTTGGCTTTCGGAAAGCATCTCTGTTCACCATGAAGAAAAGCAGCATTTCCGTTGCCAACAGATTGGAGGTAGTGAACTTCAAGCTCATAGCTTTTGCTTTCCATTTCCTACTGACTACAACTCAAAAATGTTTCCCAGATCTGTACATTCCTTAATCAAGAATCTGTTAAAACCCTAGTCCATGCACTCATCATCTCCCACCTCGAATACTGCAACCTTCTGCTTTGTGGCCTGCCTTCTAATCTTGCACCCCTCAAATCTATCCTAAACTCTGCTGCCTGACTAATCCACCTATTCCTCTGCTATTCCCTGGCCTTTCCTTTTTTCAATACCTTCACTGGCTCCCTATTTCCGAGAGACTACAAGTTCAAAACCCTAACTATGGCATGCAAAGTCATCCATAACCTAACTCCTCCATCTGTGACCTAGTCTCCCGGTAATTACCTGCACACAACCTTTGATCAGTAAAAGATCTTCTTCTCTACTCCCTTCTTATCTCCTCATCCGACAATCACTTTCAAGATTTTTCCAGTGCATCCACTCTACTCTGGAACTCTCTACTCCAACATATCTACTTTTGCCTACCATGAAAACCTTCAAAAGGAACCTGAAGAATCACCTTTTCTGACAAGCCTACAACATACAGAATCCATTGTTCCACCATACCACTGCACAACCATTTCTGCCCTCACCTATTGTATCCTCATCCACCCCTTGTAGACTGTTAGCCCTCACAAGCAGGGTCCTCTCTCCTCCTGTACCAGTCGGTGACTTGCATTGTTTAAGATTATTGTACTTGTTTTTATTATTTATGTATAATTCACCCCTTTTCACATGTAAAGTCCCGTGGAATAAATTACGCTATAACAATAATTAATTATAATACCGCTGTGCGACTGCCAAAGAAAGGGAGTCAAGTAGTCCATTCAGTATCAGAAGTTGTCAAAATGCTGCACAATTATACTATTTATACTCTCGTGGAAATTGATTCCACTTTAGTGATGTGAGTCAATAATTTTTTTAATTGTGGAGAATCTAAGTTGGTCCTCCATCTGGTGGTTTGCCTGTAGTGGAAGGTGTGTCAGAACCCCATTATACTTTTTATACTTTGGGGAAATTTATGACTCTTTAGTTGTGTCTGCCACTCATTTTTTTTAAAGTTTGGACTCCTTCATGTGTCTTGTCTGTAGCAGTAGGTCTCCCAGATCAGCAGGCCTGAACTTACTTTCAGTCACCTACCTTTGTTACAATAAATACATTTTTTAATAACAGTAGTCTATGAAGCTTATATTTGTGCCACGTGAGTGTGGCTGAGCTTAAAAGCAGCTTGAACTGTTGCATGAGGTATCAAGGTTCCCAGCACAGCCTCAACCACCTTGTCTTAATGTAAACTTAAATTCAAAGCTCTAAATGCTGACCCAGACCATGATACCTCATGTGTGTCCCACGGTCAACTGCTGCTGTGTTATTATCTAATTTCTACTGTGGGTCAAGTGATGCCACATTTTCGTGGTGACTGCCCCTAATTTTTTTTGAAATATTTGGACTCAAAGTTAGGTCTCCTTCATATGTGTTTCCTGAATTTAGCAGGGCTCTCAGAGCACCAGGCGCACACCTTTCACTCATCCATCTGTTACTGATCAATGTTTAGGCTAGAAAATGCTTGTCCAAACCCTGTGCCTGGCCCTGTTTCATGCATCCATGCTGCATAGTTATATTATTTATATTCTGGATTAACTTTTCCTGGTGTCTGCCCCTAATTTAGCTTTTTTGCAGCTGTTTGGCCCCCTTTAAGGTCTTGTTTATGCGTTTGGTTTTCCTCCCATTGAATTAAGTTGGGTTCGGTTATGTTCAGCCAACCATTTGGCAAACATCGAGACTTTGTCTAACTGAATCTTGAAAGCGCCTTCATTATTTAACACTTTGTCTACATCAGTAATGCAGTTCCAATTTCATATATTCAATGTTTACATATTATACATTTCAGAGTGCAGCTTTAATTTGTTAATAATGAAGATAGAAGTTAGGCACATGTACAAAAGCCAGTACCTGCAGCAAGGCGCTTTTTTGAAATGGCATGTACAGTTGTAAAATTTGACTAGCAAAACAGATACACAAAAAGAGAAATATTTTCCAGTTTGCCACAAAAACACATTTTGTAAGTTAGACAGTCGTAGTTTAATGTCAGAACTTAGTAAAATTTTCTTTTGCATTGGAAGAAAATAATAATAATATTTCCCTTTGCAACATCAATTTCAGGAATGAAAAAACACAGTATTGTTGCTTGTGACAAAGCAGGCACATTGACTTTTTCTGAAAAATAAATGTTGTGCTTCCTTGCTTCTGCTTCTATTTTTAAGAATAAAGAAAAATAAATGAATATGTAATTGTAATTCAAATGCAGTATGGCCAGCTACACCAGATCATTGATTAATCAAACCAAGTCTGTCACCACTACTGGTACGTCTCCTATCTCTCTCCCCTTATTAATGGATGGCACAGCACTGTTTAAGGAATGTGCAACTGACTGTGGTGCCCCTCCTCCACCCGTTCCATTCACTTGGCACTGCCTTTTCTCTCCCTCCCCTTTCTGAAAGAGTTAACGATCTGGCCCACTTTATGTTGGCCAATGGGAGCCCCTCGGGCTATTTTCAACCACCTCCCACCTGTACCTGGTATAAAACAGCAGAAGCTGCATGGATCCTCCTCTTCCCCTTTGGGTCCCCGAGGTGCTCATCCCCCCCTCTCTCCCCTATTTAAGGGTAGTTTAATATTTGGTTTTTTTTACAGAATAAATGTCACAGCGGCTGTTTCAACAAAAGAAGCTCCAGACTGTTGAGGCTAAGTAGGCTGACCTGCCTGTAGATGTTACAGGGCATTTGGCTACTGGTCTGTTGTGAAGTCGAAAGTGCTTCCTTTTATTGTTAAATATATTTTTATATATAAGAAATTAAAGCTGTGACCCTCACCCAGCAATTATTTGTATTGTCTCATTATTGGGTTATTGGGTTTTGGGAGGGGGAGGGAGAGAGGTTTTGCTGGGGGTGTTTGTTTTGGGGGTTGCTGCAATCTTGAATATATGTATTAATTCACTGATTACTACCCTCATTTTCTTCACTGCTGCATTTGTTAACACATTATTTTTTGGAGTATTTGTCCATTGTTTTAGGGTTTTCTCTTCCAATCTCTATAGCTGAGCTGTAAGCTCTGACATCCTCTCACTAAACTAAATCACCCTAAAATGGCTTCTGCATTCCCTGCCTGGGATTTTATATGCATGAATCAAGTTGTGAATTGTTTGAACATTCCAAAACCTCCAAATTTCATAGAATTCAATTCACATTTAATTCACATAAAATTGATTAGGTAGTCTCTATCAATGATGTACGCCACTTGAAAAAACAAATACTTAGTGCCCGATTCACCAAGATCAGCATTGTTCATGCTGGTCTTGAAAAGGAGATGTGTTGGAGTCAGACGCTCCTGATCCATGAAGAACCATATGCTTCTTCATGAATCAGGTATATCAGTCGAGCAGCATGCACCTCTGTGTGCACCTAGTCGCAATTCCTGCTCCAGTCCCTGCTGGAGTAATATTTTTGGTGTAGTGAACGCCGCTACTCGTCATGAACTTGAAGAGCACCTGTCGCCATAACCATAACTATTTTATTGGATTTAACTGAAAATGTCATTAGAAAGCCAATAAGTTACACAATTTTAACACAACCTTAAGTTGCACCAAAATTCTATAATGTTTCAAAACTTTTTTCAACAAAATATTAGTGTGAAAGCTTAAAGGAATCAGATCAATTGTTTGCTGAGGAGATAATGGTTTTTGATCTTGGCAGCACTGTAGACCTATCAGTGATTTCATTTTTTGGAAAGTGGTCAGAAATGGAGGGGGGCTAGGAATATGTTATTCTTCTCAATGATTGGAGTTGCCTTGTTTATAAAATGTATTTTAAAATGCTTTTTAGTTATTTGAGACTTAAGATTGCAAAGTCGCTAAATGGACAAAACAAAAATGAGCTGGTGGGTTTGTAAGGGAGATGGACAGTTGTCCTGTGTTCCTACCCCTGAAGACAACAATTGTGCTATGTGTTCAGTGTTATGCGGTTTAATATGTGAATATTGATGTGCGTCTTTGTTTATTCCCATCACACAATATTAATGTGAGTAGTGTATAGTGCAAGATAAGCACGGGATTAGACTTGGGATAGTATTGTTCATATAGTTAAGTGACATAGTAATGGTATAGGACATAAGATAAAGTCAGTAGGTTTAGTCTATAGGATAGGAAATAGTTAATGCATAGAACTAGCCCAGTGGGTGGAAACTAATGTTAGTATAAAATGGACACTTCATGATAATGACTCATATAGGTAAGTACAGTGACAAGGCTAAGTTGAAGTACAGTGGGCTGCCAGGGTCAACATGTATCAATCATTCAAGGATAGTGAAGCCAAACTGGAATGCCCCTGTCTCGTCCGGAGCCCAAGGTCTATCATAGGGGTTGCTGGGCACATCATGCCCTTCAGCGTGCGGTGGAAGATGTAGACAGAATGTCATGGTTCCTGGGTATACCTCTCAGCAAATTCCTGAGGCTGATGGAGTCAGTAGTCTTGTGGATAGTCAAGGAAGAATGAGTGATAGGCCTGAAGATGCGTTGTACTAAAGAACTAAGAAATATGAAGTGTTGTGCTCTATCCCTCATGTTACAACCTAATGAACTTGAACTGACCAGTAAACATTTTACTTATTGCATTTAACTTGGTGCCCCCTAAATTGTGTGGTGTGTGCAGTTGCTACTGAGGATGGTGGCCTGGAGACAGTGAAGTACTACGGCATACAAGTGAGTGTGATGCACCCTACACCTGACAGCTCACAGGGACTAGGACACTGTTTTCCTGTAAAGTTCCAGAACATAACCGTAAAGCATCTTAGTCATTACAACAACTATTGGCACCTTTACAGGTAGATTATATAAAGTTTCTATACATTTCAATGTTTGGGGTTGTGAATGCCTTGACCACTGTTGCTAGATTCCTGCTTTAACATTTAGTTGTTTTTCTCAGTAGCATGACTGTTATTTTTGAGGAGACATCTTGAAAAGTGAGATTGACCAATATGGACCATTCTCTATGTTGGAAAATGTACATAGTACCTAATACTAATTAACATTAATATGTCATCTATCGGTCACTGCCACTTCTCGAGTACTGCTATAGAATACACATTTTTGTACTTACTGCAGTAAACAACTGAATTACTTTAAAGAGTTTGATTTTTATTTAGTGGAATAAGTGCAGCATCCCCTTTTACTATAATACAGATAAAGGGTATTTGTGAAATGTTGACGAATGATTAACAGCCATTCTTCCCAAAACAACTTTATGAGCTTCATTTTTTTAAACATCAGAGCTTTTCAATATATTTTCCCATTTACTGGTTGACTGTTTTACAACTAACAGATGTTTTATGTTATAGTTTCTCATTGTCTTTAAATCATAGGTTTTCACCCCACTAGTGAATTTATTTCTTCTGTATGACATTTATACTTTGGTCTTAAAAGGCATTCCGGTACTTTTGTTCAGAACACTTATTTACTCATTTGGAGCTAATGTATGATCACAAGTTGTGTTTCTGCTGTATATTAGTCGTGGTTCAGAGCAGCAATTACGGTACTGTGAAGACATTTGATAGGTTTTTTTGTAACTGATTTCTGCAAATTTGTATCTGTAAATGCTTGCAATGTGGCACAAAATTAAAAGGGTTTGTCCACACATAAGCATTTTTTTAAATGCCACCCAGCCTGTGCAAAAATAAGAAAAGAAAGCAAATCACCTTACCTATCCCTCTCCACTCTTCATTTGCCAGTCTCCATGCTTCCTCTTACTTCTGTACAACGGTCAAATGTCTGAAATATAAAATATTCAATGATGATGGGCAACTCTTTAATAAAAGGAAAGCACAACCTGAATGAAATTAAAGTACAACAAACTTGACAGAATAGAACAATTAAGGGGAAACCATACCCTCAAGTAAGCTGTCCTTATGAGAATATTAGAAATAAAAAATAGTTAAAAAAGGAACTTAAAGCATAACATTTATTAATAGTCTTAAAATGCAGACACAACAAACATAGAATTAGAGACTCTTCAGTGGCATCAACACAATAGACCTGCACAATTAGGGTTCCAAATGTCTATACAAGACTACCAATACCAGTACCACTGGCAATGTAGTAACACAGACAGATTGAGGCATCCAAGGCATAACAACATGTCAGTACCACTGACCCACAGCTACTTGTGCCCCCAAAAAAGAGATCTAGGTAATGATAATTGGAACAATCTCACCTAAGTCTTGTAGAAGATAGAACCTCAGGCATCTGTTGAAGAATCCCATATGGAGCTTTGCGCATCAAGCTACTGTAACGATGCATCCGTATCAGGAATAAAAAACATTATGCCATTCCAAATAGATAGGCTTACCCAATATTTCCAACACTTGTAAATATAACATTGAACCATAAAAATTTAAGAAAATTAAGCAGTTCAATAACTGACACTTTTTGTCTGTGTAATTTACTGACCCTTTAAGTTGGATTAAAATAATTTCTTTTTAATTGTACCATTAATATTAGGATTAAGGTATAGCAGCCTACAATTTATTATATACCTTACAATTCGAGTTAATGCATTAAACAGTGGAACGATCCAAACATTGTAGCATTTGAAGGCTCGGTAAAAGCAAATCAATTTGTTTATTTGCTTCAAAATGATATTGACAAGTGTTTACGAATGAAGACAATCCTAAATCCGTTAGCGATTATTTTCAAAGTAACACAAACCTGTAGTTAGAATTATAGGAGATCTATAAGACATAAGTATTTCATTATCAAATACAAGTCGTCTGTTGACTGAAAGGGTAAAGCTGATGTTGAATCGTTTTTGGAGGTTTCAGAAAATATATTTGTTTCCATTCCTTGCTAATATTAATGTCTGTTATCTTTATTCGTGCCCTCCTCCTCCATAACAATATAATAATTGGCTCATGCAGCTACTTAAATGCTGCCCAGATGCAGAGTAAGCCAGAAAGTGATTGACAGCTCCTTTATACAAAAACATAGAAAATGTTGTCAGTCACTTTGTGTTAGTGGGGCAGAACTCGCTTTTAATGATTCCTGAAAACATCTAAATAGCTTTGTTAGATGAAAAAACAACACATTTAAAATAAGGCATTTAGTAGTTTTGTAAATAGTCTTGAATGTACCAAGGAAGTATACTGATTAATCATAACATTAAAACTACTAATGGCTGTAATTAATAACTTTAATTCTGATGTTCGAAGATCATCTGTCATGGTGTGAAATACGAATAATAGGGGCACAGACAGACCGGCGTAAAACTTGTGAGAGGATCGAATCGCAATCCTCAAACTGGCTGTCTGCTCTCCTCACCTGAGATTGACAGTCACATACAAATACATCATGCTGTCACTCACCGGTCAGGAGAGGGGGCCGGCCAGTCCATGCGGTGCTATTCCGCAGTCTAGCTGCACCCTTAGAGTCAGATTCACACAGAAGCGGTCACAAGCTGTCAAGCAGTGATTGAAAACTGCACTTAGATACCACTCACGTGGTTCTGTATTTTTCAGTGGCAGCATGATTTTGCAGACATTTTCCAGCTGTATTATGGCCGTGTTACAACCACCATGATGCAGAAGGCTTCAGTATAGGCATGTATAAAGTTAAATCTGTCAAAGAAGTGTGATATCTTCAAGAATATAACAGACCAATATAATGTGGCCACAATGGAGCAAATTCATTAATGCTCATGTTTTGTACACCAATCTTAGAGGGGAATGCTGAAATAAGTTGCAACATATTCATAAAGAGACATTTGTGTTAAAATTTTCAACTATAGTTTGCCACTTCCAATGCATGGCAGGCAGGGGTTGGCTTACATTTCTGTTGTTATTTATATCACTTTTGTGTTGTACATTTTCATAGATTTGCTGGACGTGCTTAACCCCATGCCACCCCAACCAAACTCCAACAACTTTTTAAAAAATTGGCAGAGGTAAACAAGATTACAAAAACAGCTTTTACCCAACATTTTGCACGATGCATCGGTCCTTGTATGACCAGTGCATTCTTCAGCGCTCCAAATATCTAAAATCACTACATTTTGTAGTTTTGCTAAAAGAAATAAGAATTTGTAATTGTTTTAGCTGTCCTTCCATAGACCCTACCTTCATAGATTCTTCTTAATGTTGGCTATGATTGAAGGGTTTCAGAATATGCCGTGCTCATGCTGAGTCTTGTCTTCTGCATAAAACACCTACAATGACCACATGTGCATCAAAACCTGACTATGAAGAAAATAAGGAAAAATAGGAAGAAGACAACCTTGGCAATGGTTTCCTGGGAAACTTCAGATTCTGGTATTCATGTTTCTGTTAATTTGACACATTCACTGTTGGCAGTTGCAACACAAAAAACATTGTTCACACCTGGTAGGTTGCTGCTATATCATAGCTTAGTGGAGTATACTACAGACTACAGATTTGCATCTTCTGCGTCAGTGCATCTTTATAGTCGCAAACTACTAACAAGCCTCCTCAGTTGTTTTTGTTATACTGCAGTCACCCATTAAGGTGGGTTACGTTATTCCATTTTGCAGTGTTAAACAACCACCAATTGGTAAATATTTACAGATCAGCGGTCGTTTAATATCCCGGTTACATAGACTGACCACGCTTAACGACGCGTTCTGAATGATCTCTAATATTTCTGTTAAATTCAAAAAAGAAGGCAGCACTCCATTTTCTTAGTATTAAACATGCAGGATATAATCAACCCACATGTCTGGGTGACTTTTCGGCTATGGATGAGTCTTTCTCAAGCCTTCACTTTATGTAAAGTTTGGACAATCGTTGGACAGATTACCTGGGGACCTTGCACCCAAAAATAAGTAGAGTATTGTGCTGTTCCTGTTTTTTATTAATATGCTAATATTTTTGTTAATGTTATATATAAAATTAAAATTTCAGGTGCTGAAGTTGGGTGAATTTATTCAAGTGGAATTGAATTCTGGTTGAATTTTGCAAAAATCCAGAACAGTTTGGCAAATTCAAAACTCATGAGAGCCGCACATCTGCATCCAGTGCATATAGACTTCATTGTTCTTGGCAGCACAGGTCCTGTTAAACAGAAAAATTCACTGCCAAAAATGATGAGCTTTTTTGCTAATTGAAAGATCACTTAATCCGATGACTGAAAATTTTACACATTCATGCAGCCTATTTAGACTGCAAGATTATGGTGAATTCTCTTACAAACGCTGATTCAAGATAATCTTGCAGTGTAAATGGACCTTTTGGCTTCCATTACAGTGACAGATAATTGTGAATCAGCATTCTTAAGAACACTCATTTCATGATAATTTTTCTGTGTAACCAGGCTGCTGATCACCCGACGAATTAGCAAAATGCAAAACGCTTGCTCATTGAGAGAAAAGATCCATTGCTCAGCACAACAGATCAATGTTCTTGGCAGTGTAATGTCCTATGTAAACTATGGCAGTCGATGTTCACTGAGCGATCTATTACATATCACCCAGTGAGCACCATTTACCGTGGTCAGCTTGTGAAAGTAGTCTAATGTACAAGCACCTATCGGAAAAGCTTTTTCAAATGTCAGTCGTTCAGTGCCACTGATCAGTCTGTGTAAATGGACCCTTACGCCCTCCCCTTCTATGTGGCTATTGTCCTAACAGGTCAGCATGATAAGGAAAAAGGAAGTGAAGAAACATGTGACCTGTAAATCTGACTACACAAAGCTTCACTCAAAGCCAACTACAGTAATTAAGACATATCTTAAAAACCTGAAGTTTCAGCTCCACAATGTCAATTAATTTATTTAATCTTTTTGGCTCCTTGAGGCTAAGTGCACACGATGCAGAATTGCCGCAGAAATTACCGCGGCAATTCCGCAACTCCTGCCGCGGGTATATCGCATGCAGAATTGGCATGCATATTCCCGCTAAACACTAGTGTTTTGCAAGCGTAATTAGCTTGCAGAATGCTAGCGTTTTCCAAGCGATCTGTAGCATCGCTTGGAAAACTGATTGACAGGTTGGTCACACTTGTCAGTCATAGTGTTTGACAAGTGTGACCAACTTTTTACTATTGATTCTGGAAGGTGAGAATATCACTATTTTTTATTTTAATTCTTTTTTTTTAACAATTATATGCTTCCCAGGGCCTGGAGGAGAGTCTCCTCTCCTCCACCCTGTGTACCAACCGCACATAATCCGCTTACTTCCCGCATGGTGGGCATAGCCTCAAGCAGGAAGTAAGCCGATCAATGCATTCCTATGTGTGCAAAATTGCCGAGATTCCGCACTTTAATGAACATGCTGTGTTTTTTTCCGGAATGCGATTCCACCGTGGAAAAAAACGCAGCATGTGCACAAAAAATGCGGAATGCATTCTAAAAATATGATGCTTAATGTATGGGTTTTTTTCAAAGTTTTATCGCGTTTTTATAGCGAAAAAAAATACGTGAAAATTCCTAAACATGTGCACATAGCCTTATAATGCTGCATCTGCCCAGATGAATGTACAGTAAGCCATGTTCACTAGAGATGAGCCACCTCCCTAGTGTTTGGGTTCAGTTTAGTTCATCGAATGTTCGACGAACACCGTCGAACCCCATTGAAACCAATGGCAGGCAAACACAAACACATACAAACACATGGAAAACACATAGAAAACACCTTAAAAGGTGTCCAAAAGCTGACAAACTGCTCAGAAGACACAAAAAACACATGGAAAAGTCACAACTAGATATAGTCATGCGAAAAGAAAAGAGATGGAGGAGTAAAAGGAGGAGGAGACACAGATATAGGCATGTAATGCCCTTCTAAAATCAAGAAAGGCTGGAGTAAAAATCTAAACTCACTCTACCAACACCCAGACGTCTTGGCAAAAAAAAAATATATATATCGTTAGGTAGAATGGCGGTGGGTCCATTCAGTAAACTTCCCTTAGAAGACATAGTGGTACCCAATACATTCAGACTAATCCACCATTTGTCATATCCAAGGGGCAGGTCAGTAAACAGCAACATCAACGCAGAACCAAGTACAGTACTATGTACTGTAACTCCTTTGACGAGGCAATCAGGTGGGTCAAGAAGTTGGTAAGGGGCACTCTAATGGCCAAAACAGACATTGAGGGGGTGTTCTGGTTACTACCTGTGCCTCTGAATAGTGTCCTCCCATTGGGCTGCTTCTGTGAAGGAGCATACTACATAGATCGCTGTTTGCCCATGGGATGCTCCATATCCTGCTCACTATTTGAGGCGTTTAGTTGCTTCCTCGAATGCGTCATCATGGATGTTTGTAAGGCGGCACATATTATCCATTACCTCGACGACTTCTTATGCCTGGGCCCAAAAGATTCGCCACAGTGTGAAATCAAGCGGTAGACCACCTGTGAGAAGGAGAGAGCTGGAGGGAGAGTGGACACCCAAGAGCCGAGGAGTTAGATTGATAAAGAAAGAAGGCGGTGTAGCTTGATTCATGGGTGGGTTACTCTGCTGAGTAGCAGAAATTGCTACTAGGCCCAAAAGGATTTCCTGGGCTAGATGCCGTTACAAAATAGTAGTTAGGTAAACAGGCGGTGTAGCTTGCTTCATGGGTGAAGTACGCTGCTGAGTAGCACCAAATTCTACTACGCCCAAAAGGATTTCCTGGGCCAGATGCCGTTAAAAATAGTACTTAGGTAAACAGGTGGTGTAGCTAGCTTCATGAGTGGGGTACTGTGCTGAGTAGCACAAAATGCTATTAGGTACAAAACGATTTCCTGGGCTAGATGCAGTTAAAAATTAGTAATTATATCAACAGGTGGTGTAGCTTGCTTCATGGGTGGGGTAGGCTGCTGAGTAGCACTAAATTCTACTAGGCCCAAAAGGATTTCCTGGGCTAGATGCCATTACAAAATAGTAGTTAGGTAAACAGGCGGTGTAGCTTGCTTCATGGGTGGGGTACACTGCTGAGTAGCACTAAATTCTACTAGGTCCAAAAGGATTTCCTGGGCTAGATGCCGTTACAAAATAGTAGTTAGGTAAACAGGCGGTGTAGCTTGCTTCATGGGTGGGGTACGCTGCTGAGTAGCACTAAATTCTTCTAGGCCCAAAAGGATTTCCTGGGCTAGATGCCGTTACAAAATAGTACTTAGGTAAACAGGTGGTGTAGCTTGCTTCATGGGTGGGGTACGCTGCTGAGTAGCACTAAATTCTACTAGGTCCAAAAGGATTTCCTGGGCTATATGCTGTTACAAAATAGTACTTAGGTAAACAGGCGGTGTAGCTTGCTTCATGGGTGGGGTACACTGCTGAGTAGCACCAAATTCTACTAGGCCCAAAAGGATTTCCTGGGCCAGATGCCGTTAAAAATAGTACTTAGGTAAACAGGCGGTGTAGCTTGCTTCATGGGTGGGGTACACTGCTGAGTAGCACTAAATTCTACTAGGCCCAAAAGAATTTCCCGGGCTAGATGCCATTACAAAATAGTAGTTAGGTAAACAGGCGGTGTAGCTTGCTTCATCGGTGGGGTACGCTGCTGAGTAGCACCAAATTCTACTAGGCCCAAAAGGATTTCCTGGGCTAGATGCCATGTCAAAATAGTACTTAGGTAAACAGGCGGTATATCTTGCTTCATGGGTGGGGTACGCTGCTGAGTAGCACTAAATTCTACTAGGTCCAAAAGGATTTCCTGGGCTATATGCTGTTACAAAATAGTACTTAGGTAATCAGGCGGTGTAGCTTGCTTCATGGGTGGGGTACTGTTGTGAATTCTGTTCTCGAACTCCCTCCGGTGGTTATGAATGGTACTTCGGCGAGTTCTGTCCATGGACTCCCTCTGGTGGCTGTGAGTGGAGCTGCTGGTTCTGAGATTCCTTCCTCAGCTGACCTCGTTTAGTCCTAGGCTGGCTGCTCTATTTAACTCCACTTAGATCGTTACTTGATGCCAGCTGTCAATGTCCTAGTACTGGTTCAGTTCTCTCTTGGATCTTTCAGATGACCTGTCTACTCCAGCAAAAGCTAAGTCCCTGCTAACTTATTTGTTTACCACTGTTTTCTTGTCCAGCTTGCTATCATGATTCTGCCTTGCTAGCTGGAAGCTCTGGGATGCAGAGTGGCACCTCCATGCCGTGAGTCGGTGCGGGGTCTCTTTTGCACACTCTGCGTGGTTTTTTGGTAGTTTTTTATGCTGACCGCAAAGATACCTTTTCTATCCTCTAGTCTGTTTAGTTAAGTCTGGCCTCCTTTGCTGAAACCTATTTCATTCCTGTGTTTGTGACTTCCATCTTAACTCAGTCAATATGTGTGGGGGTCTGCCTTTTTCTTTGGGGAATTTCTCTGAGGCAAGTTAGGCTTTATTTTCTATCTTTAGGGGTAGTTAGCTCTTAGGCTGTGAAGAGGCGTCTAGGCAGAGTCAGGTACGCTCCACGGCTATTTCTAGTTGTTGTGATAGGATTAGGGGTTGCGGTCAGCAGAGGTCCCACTTCCCAGAGCTTGTCCTGTATTACTAGTTTGCTCATCAGGTCATTCCTAGTGCCCCTAACCACCAGGTCATCATAACAGGGTACACTGCTGAGTAGCACCAAATTCTACTAGGCCCAAAAGGATTTCCTGTGCTAGATGCCGTTACAAAATAGTACTTAGGTAAACAGGCGATGTAGCTTGCTTCATGGGTGGGGTACGCTGCTGAGTCGCACTAAATTCTACTAGGTCCAAAAGGATTTCCTGAGCTATATGCTGTTACAAAATAGTACTTAGGTAAACAGGCGGTGTAGCTTGCTTCATGGGTGGGGTACACTGCTGAGTAGCACCAAATTCTACTACGCCCAAAAGGATTTCCTGGGCCAGATGCCATTAAAAATAGTACTTAGGTAAACAGGCAGTTTAGCTTGCTTCATGGGTGGGGTACGCTGCTGAGTAGCACCAAATTCTACTAGGCCCAAAAGGATTTCCTGGGCTAGATGCCATGTCAAAATAGTACTTAGGTAAACAGGCGGTATAGCTTGCTTCATGGGTGGGGTACGCTGCTGAGTAGCACTAAATTCTACTAGGTCCAAAAGGATTTCCTGGGCTATATGATGTTACAAAAAAGTACTTAGGTAAACAGGCAGTGTAGCTTGCTTCATGGGTGGGGTACACTGCTGAGTAGCACCAAATTCTACTAGGCCCAAAAGGATTTCCTGTGCTAGATGCCGTTACAAAATAGTACTTAGGTAAACAGGCGATGTAGCTTGCTTCATGGGTGGGGTACGCTGCTGAGTAGCACCAAATTCTACTAGGCCCAAAAGGATTTCCTGTGCTAGATGCCGTTACAAAATAGTACTTAGGTAAACAGGCGTTGTAGCTTGCTTCATTGGTGGGGTACACTGCTGAGTAGCACCAAAATCTACTAGGCCCAAAAGGATTTCCTGGGCTAGATGCCATGTCAAAATAGTACTTAGGTAAACAGGCGGTATAGCTTGCTTCATGGGTGGGGTACGCTGCTGAGTAGCACTAAATTCTACTAGGTCCAAAAGGATTTCCTGGGCTAGATGCCATGTCAAAATAGTACTTAGGTAAACAGGCGGTATAGCTTGCTTCATGGGTGGGGTACGCTGCTGAGTAGCACCAAATTCTACTAGGTCCAAAAGGATTTCCTGGGCTATATGATGTTACAAAATAGTACTTAGGTAAACAGGCAGTGTAGCTTGCTTCATGGGTGGGGTACACTGCTGAGTAACACCAAATTCTACTAGGCCCAAAAGGATTTCCTGTGCTAGATGCCGTTACAAAATAGTACTTAGGTAAACAGGCGATGTAGCTTGCTTCATGGGTGGGGTACGCTGCTGAGTAGCACCAAAATCTACTAGGTCCAAAAGGATTTCCTGAGCTAGATGCCGTTAAAAAAAAAATAGTAGGTAAGGTAAACAGGCGGTGTAGCTTGCTTCATGGGTGGGGTACGCTGCTGAGTAGCACTAAATTCTACTAGGCCCAAAAGGATTTCCTGTGCTAGATGCTGTTACAAAATAGTACTTAGGTAAACAGGCGGTGTAGCTTGCTTCATGGGTGGGGTGCGCTGCTGAGTAGCACTAAATTCTACTAGGCCCAAAAGGATTTCCTGTGCTAGATGCTGTTACAAAATATTACTTAGGTAAACAGGCAGTGTAGCTTGCTTCATGGGTGGGGTACGCTGCTGAGTAGCACTAAATTCTACTAGGTCCAAAAGGATTTCCTGGGCTATATGCTGTTACAAAATAGTACTTAGGTAAACAGGCGGTGTAGCTTGCTTCATGGGTGGGGTACACTGCTGAGTAGCACCAAATTCTACTAGGCCCAAAAGGATTTCCTGGGCCAGATGCCATTAAAAATAGTACTTAGGTAAACAGGCAGTGTAGCTTGCTTCATGGGTGAGGTACGCTGCTGAGTAGCACGAAATTCTACTAGACCCAAAAGGATTTCCTGGGCTAGATGCCATGTCAAAATAGTACTTAGGTAAACAGGCGGTATAGCTTGCTTCATGGGTGGGGTACGCTGCTGAGTAGCACTAAATTCTACTAGGCCCAAAAGGATTTCCTGGGCCAGATGCCGTTAAAAATAGTACTTAGGTAAACAGGCGGTGTAGCTTGCTTCATGGGTGGGGTACGCTGCTGAGTTGCACCAAATTCTACTAGGTCCAAAGGATTTCCTGGGCTAGATGCCATTACAAAATAGTACTTAGGTAAACAGGCGGTATAGCTTGCTTCATGGGTGGGGTACGCTACTGAATAGCACCAAATTCTACTAGGCCCAAAAGGATTTCCTGGGTTAGATGCCGTTACAAAATAGTACTTAGATAAACAGGCGGTGTAGCTTGCTTCATGGGTGGGGTACGCTGCTGAGTAGCACCAAATTCCACTAGGCCCAAAAGGATTTCATGGGCTAGATGCCATGTCAAAATAGTACTTAGGTAAACACGCGATATAGCTTGCTTCATGGGTGGGGTACGCTGCTGAGTAGCACTAAATTCTACTAGGCCCAAAAGGATTTCCTGGGCCAGATGCCGTTAAAAATAGTACTTAGGTAATCAGGCGGTGGGTGGCTGGGTTACTCTGCTGACTAGCAGACACTGAAGCTTTGGAGCAGACCTTTGAATCCCAGGCCATAGTATGAGTAAACAACTCTGCAGGCGACCCCATCCACCTGGAATTGACTATGGCAACGTCATGTAAAACTCAGCAAGGGGACTAAATAAAAGAGTCTCCATTTTTCAAAAAATTCGGCCACAGACACCACTTAAGTGGCATCAATTTCGCCAGAGTTTTTTAAAACACTTGGTGAGGTGCTTTTCAAAAATCATCAAGCTTTTTGTCTCCCCAAGATGACACAGGGGTAGAAAAGTCCTTGCGGATCCAGGATTTGTTCATCTTGATGAACGTTAGTCTGTCTACCTTGTCACTGGACAGCTGCGTGCGCACCACCAGCAGCGCTAAACACACATTCAGAGAGAATGCTGGCTGCGGGGCATGACAAGATCTCCAAGGCGTGAGTGGCGAGCTCAGGCCATTTTTCAAGATTGGAAGCCCAAAATGAACAAGGGTCCAGTTCCACAGTCATGGCATCGATGTTAACTTGGAGATATTCTTGTACCATCGTCTCTAGGCGTTGGCTGTGCATCAGACTTCTTGTCTCCTGTGGCATTGCAAAGGATGGTCTAAAAAAATCTTGAAATGTTTGAAAAAAATTGCTGTTACCACCAGATATGACGTTACTGTTACGGTTAGAGTGACGACTCGATAGTCCCATGGTTGGCAAGTTAAAACTCAGAGATTGAGTACATGCACTACTAGTGTTTTGTGGAAAAGCAGATGTTAGATTCTGTAACAGTCTCTACTGATACTCCTGCATGCGTCAATCCCTTTCTATGGCAGGAATTATTTCGCCAAATTTGCTTTTGTACCAGGGATCTAAGAGTGTGGCAACCCAGTAGTCGGATTCTGACAATCCGAGGGTCATGTTGCAGGTAGTGCAGCAAGAAGGCACTCATGTGTCTTGCGCATCCAGGAGGACCAAGTCTTTATTGTCTTGGTGGTGGCGAGGTGAGAATCATGCTTCCCTCGTCTGCTCTCTCCCCCCAACCTCGCACAACAGAAATTTGATCAAGGTCTCCCTCATCTGATGAGTCGTCCATGCCCAGCGCCAGTTCGTCTTCCACTTCTCCCTCGCCTCCAGCACCTTCCTCAACAGTTTGGCTGCCACCATGCACCCTCGGCAATCCCTCTCCCCTAGCCTCCAATGCCAGCCGCCTTGGTGCTGCCAACCTTCTTGACCTTGGAGATATGATCCCTTCCACATACGACTCCTCCTGTTCCTCCTCCACCTCTTGTTCCACCACCTGACTCCGAACACTGTGTAAGGTGTGCTCCAGCATGTAAATCACCGGAATGGTCATGCTGATAATGGCATCGTCAGCACTAAACATCTTCATTGCTATTTCAAAACTGTGCAGAAGGGGGCAAAAGTCCCTGATCTGAGACCACTCCTGCAGCATGATTTACCCCACCTATTGAGCTTGTTGGCCCAGGCTATACGTCATAACATATTGCACCAGGGCTCGTTGGACAGTGCAGACACTGCTCCTAGGCCCAAAACTATTACCTGGATTAGATGCAGTAAAAACTGAGAAACACAGGTGGTATAGTTAGTTTCACAGGCGGGCTACTCTGCTGACGTGCAGACACTGCTCCTAGGCCCAAAACTATTGACTGGATTAGATGCAGTAAGAATTGAGATACACAGGCGGTATAGTTTGTTTCACAGGCTGGCTACTCTGCTGACGTGCAGATACTGCTCCTAGGCCCTAAACTATTAACTGGATTAGATGCAGTAAAAATTGAGATACACAGGCGGTATAGTTAGTTTCACAGGCGGGCTCTTCTGCGGACGTGCAGACACTGCTCCTGGGCCCAAAACTATTAACTGGATTAGATGCAGTGAAAATAGAGATACACAGGCGGTGTAGTTAGTTTCACAAGCAGGCTACTCTGCTGACGTGCAGACACTGCTCCTAGGCCCAAAACTATTAACTGGATTAGATGCAGTGAAAATAGAGATACACAGGCGGTATAGTTTGTTTCACAGGCTGGCTACTCTGCTGACGTGCAGACACTGCTCCTAGGCCCAAAACTAATAACTGGATTAGATGCAGTAAAAATTGAGATACACAGGCGGTATAGTTTGTTTCACAGGCGGGCTACTCTGCTGACGTGCAGACACTGCTCCTAGGTGCAAAACTATTAACCGGATTAAATGCAGTAAAAATTGAGATACACAGGCGGTATAGTTTGTTTCACAGGCGGGCTACTCTGCTGACGTGCAGACACTGCTCCTAGGCCCAAAACTATTAACTGGATTAGATGCATTAAAAATAGAGATGCACAGGCGGTATAGTTAGTTTCACAGGCGGGCTACTCTGCTGACGTGCAGACACTGCTCCTAGGCCCAAAACTATTAACTGGATTAGATGCATTAAAAATAGAGATACACAGGCGGTATAGTTAGTTTCACAGGCGGGCTACTCTGCTGACGTGCAGACACTGCTCCTAGGCCCAAAACTATTAACTGGATTAGATGCAGTGAAAATAGAGATACACAGGCGGTATAGTTTGTTTCACAGGCGGGCTACTCTGCTGACGTGCAGACACTGCTCCTAGGCCCAAAACTACTAACCGGATTAAATGCAGTAAAAATTGAGATACACAGGCGGTATAGTTTGTTTCACAGGCGGGCTACTCTGCTGATGTGCAGACACTGCTCCTAGGCCCAAAACTATTAACTGGATTAGATGCATTAAAAATAGAGATACACAGGCGGTATAGTGTGTTTCACAGACGGGCTACTCTGCTGACGTGCAGACAATGCTACTAGGCCCAAAACTATCAACTGGATTAGATGCAGTGAAAATAGAGATACACAGGCGGTATAGTTTGTTTCACAGGCGGGCTACTCTGCTGACGTGCAGACAATGCTACTAGGCCCAAAACAATCAACTGGATTAGATGCAGTGAAAATAGAGATACACAGGCGGTATAGTTTTTTTTCACAGGCGGGCTACTCTGCTGACGTGCAGACAATGCTACTAGGCCCAAAACTATCAACTGGATTAGATGCAGTGAAAATAGAGATACACAGGCGGTATAGTTTGTTTCACAGGCGGGCTACTCTGCTGACCGGCAGACACTGCTACTAGGCCCAAAACTATCAACTGGATTAGATGCAGTGAAAATAGAGATACACAGGCGGTATAGTTTGTTTCACAGGCGGGCTACTCTGCTGACGTGCAGACAATGCTACTAGGCCCAAAACTATCAACTGGATTAGATGCAGTGAAAATAGAGATACACAGGCGGTATAGTTTGTTTCACAGGCGGGCTACTCTGCTGACGTGCAGACACTGCTCCTAGGCCCAAAACTACTAACCGGATTAAATGCAGTAAAAATTGAGATACACAGGCGGTATAGTTTGTTTCACAGGCGGGCTACTCTGCTGATGTGCAGACACTGCTCCTAGGCCCAAAACTATTAACTGGATTAGATGCATTAAAAATAGAGATACACAGGTGGTATAGGTAGTTTCACAGGCGGGCTACTCTGCTGACGTGCAGACACTGCTCCTAGGCCCAAAACTATTAACTGGATTAGATGCAGTAAAAATTGAGATACACAGGCGGTATAGTTAGTTTCACAGGCGGGCAACTCTGCTGACATTCCGACACTGCTCCTAGGCCAGAACTATTAACTGGATTAGATGCAGTGAAAATAGAGATACACAGGCAGTATAGTTAGTTTCACAGGCAGGCTACTCTGCTGACGTGCAGACACTGCTACTAAGCCCAAAACCCCAAAACGATTTACTGGGTTAGATGCTGTAAAAATTGAGATACACAGGCGGTGTAGCTAGCTTCACAGGCGGGCTACTCAGATGACTATCAGACAATGCTGCTAGCCCAAAAGGATTGGCTGAGCTAGATTACACCAAATGCTGTGACAAACACTTGCACAGCACTGGCTCAGACCTCCCTGGCAAACAGTGCTATGAACTGCTGTAACCTACCCTGAAAAGGGCTGATATTACAACTAGTCCCAACTCCTCCCGACTCCCTAAACCTATCTCTCTGACAATTCGCTCCAAAAAAGCACTCTTAGTCTGTATAGCACCCACAGCAGCAGCGGTGCCGTCTAACACTAAGCTGCAGCAGTGAGGAAATGGTGGCGATGGGGCAAATGGCTGGTTCTTATAGGGCAAGGACATGTGACATACACAGCCAATGACACATGCCCTTGCTTGTGTGCATCACATGCACATTGCTGTGTGTGTGTGTGTGCACTGCTGATAGGCTGAGAGACTGCACCGCCCCTCTGTAAATGCAGGAAAGAAAAAAAAAATGGAGATCGGCGTTATTTCAGCACAGATCTATCCCCCGCCCACTATACACTGAAACAGTCCATTAACAACGATAAACAGTTTTAATGTGCAAATCAAGCTAGGCTTTTGGTGAACGAACAGTTATCGAACAGAAATTCGAACAGCCGAATTTTAAGCAAATTGTTCGGGTTCGTCGAACGACTCGAACACCGCCCAAAACAGCTCGAATTTGAAATTGGCGAACATGCCGAACAGTTCGACTCGAACACCGCTCATCTCTAATGTTCACACATCACATATGTGTTGCAGAATCTTCACTTAGATTCTGAGATAAAGTACAGTACAATGTAGAGAAGATGTAAAAACTACATTTCCATAAAGTGTAAAAAAATGAATTCCAGCATTAGTGGTAGAAGCGAGGTAGATATTGGATTTTACTAATTTCATTCAATGCAATGAGTGCAATCTTCAGCTAAATCTGATCCAAAATAGTGTGAAATGCAGGCTGCTTTTCCAGTGGAATATTTCTGCTATGCGTGAACCCCACCTTATGGGAAAAATCATGGTTGTGAGATATTCGGGTCTCTGAGAATTAGTGAAAAGGTAAAAGGTGAAGCCATTTTGGAGACTTCATCACATGTAGTCTGATAGGCTTTAAGTAATAATAAGTAAAGAATCATATTTTGGTTTCTAGAGAACCTTAATAATCAATATTTTAATTCTAATGTGATTAACAATCTAACAGAAGATTACTGTTCTAACTTCACTTTTAATTTGGTTCTTGAAACTTACAGAACACAAGCCTTTCTCTGATGACCAACATTTATTCTAAATCATTTGTCTACCTTTGACTTCTTGTCCGAGGAAGGCTTAACATTTAATCACAGAATGAATACTTGAGCTTAAGTAATGTAACATGTTGAGTTAATGGAGATGAAAACTCTGCAATTAGCTGATATGATAGTTACACATACACCAGTAGATAATTATGTTCTTTGTCATACCGTGCAAAGAAATTGAAATCCAAATAAGATGAAATAATCATATTACGCTTGGAAGTTGCTGTTTAAGTCAAATATAAATTACTAAGATATTCAACAACACCCTACAATGAATAGGATTAGGGAACAGATTGCTTTTGAATGTAACTTAATCCTAAACAATCATAATTCACATAATTTTTTCAGCTAATACAAGTTGAAAAAGTTTTAAAACTTATTTATTTAAAAAGATCACTTTTTAAAATAGTGAACAGTGTTATGTGCCCAATCAAAAGAAACGAATAAAAACATAGTAAAGCAATAGTTGTTAAAAAGTGAATATCCATATTATATAATCCTTTCTCAGATTATGGTTTCCTTTCAACAATTAGATCATGAACAGTTAAACCTTATATACACTTTAGGTGTCAGCCAAGATTGTTCGGGTGGAAGCTATATTCCACTACCTTCCATACACAGGATCATTCAGCTGGCCAAGCGCTTCTCTGTACTTTTCGAGATGATTGTAGCCAGACATCACTGATGGTGGTGTAACGGGGTCTACTGTGCTGCAGTACCTCTTTCAGTACCACCCTGTGTTTCAGGAGGTCCACTCTGCTTTGGCTGGATTCTGAATGAAGGACGCTGGCTGGAATTCCTTGGTTACATGGGTGCATATAAAATCTCACTGCTTCTCCACGTATTTCCAGTCTAACAACACTTTATTCACAGGACACAGAATATATAACACAGATACAGAGGGCAGGCCAATAGAAAAGCGGCAGGCCAGACATACATTACAATAGCCGCAGGTGGCCGGAGCCTGCTGATATTTACTGTGGGAATTACAAAGGTGGGGGAGGTCAGAAGGGGATATCTTGTCCCCTCTGCCCAGGGGCGCAGCCTTTGGGCTGATGCATTAGGGACATGAATCTCACATGGAAACTATTATACATACATATGACTGCACAACATATTCTGGGTGCTAGGGGGTTCAGTAACACGGCTCCCCCTTTCAGCGACGTGATTGGCATACACAGTCTGATCCCTAACGGATCGGTTTGGGGATGACCGAAGTTTATGGGGTTGGTACAAGTTCCGTTTGTCGACTTAGTCCATCGGTGTTACCGTTTTGTTTGCCGGGTCTGTAGTGGATGGTGAAGTCCAGAGGTTGTAGGGCTAAACTCCACCGCAGTAATCTGGCGTTGTCTCTGGAGACCCGATTAAGCCACAATAGGGGATTATGGTCCGTTAGGAGGGAGAACTGTCGTCCATACAAATATGGTTGTAACTTTCTGAGTGCCCATACTACCGCCAGGCACTCCTTCTCGATGGCCGCATAGCTCACTTCACGGGGCAGTAGTTTCCAACTCAGGTAAGTTACCGGGTGTTCTTGGCCGTCCGGCCCGACTTGGCTCAGTACTGCCCCCAATCCAAACATAGAAGTGTCTGTGTGAACCAGGAAACGTTTAGTTGGATCGGGTGTGGCCAATACAGGGGTATTGGTGAGGGCGTCCTTTAGCTGGCGGAAGGCTTCCTCACACTCTGGGGTCCAGGTTACCTGGTGGGGTTGGTTCTTACGGGTCAGATCAGTGAGGGGCTTGGCTACGCTGCTGTAATTGCAAAATACTGTCTCTAGGTGATTTAGATGCTCTTCCCATGTCGCGCTGTAGATGGTGATGTCATCCAGGTAGGCACAAGCATAGTCCTGGAGACCATCCAGAAGCCGGTCAGCCAGCCTCTGGAAGGTCGCCGGGGCAGTCTTCATCCCGAATGGCATAACTCGAAACTGGAATAAGCCAAATGGGGTGACAAATGCCGACTTGGGAATAGCATCAGGACTAAGGGGAATCTGCCAGTAGCCTTTGCTTAGATCGATGGTGGTCAAATAATTTGCCCCCGCCAGCCGGTCTAACAACTCATCCACACGCGGCATGGGATACGCATCCGTCACCGTTTTCTCATTGAGCTTACGATAGTCTACACAAAACTGTGTAGTCCCATCCTTCTTGGGCACTAACACTACCGGGGATGCCCAGGGACTATCTGACTCTTCAATGACCCCTAAACGCAACATCTCTTGTATCTCTTGTCGCATCCCTTCTCGTACAGACTCAGGGACACGGAAGGGGGGTTGTCTCAGGGGGGTCTGATCCTGGGTCTCAACCTTGTGTTGTGCCAGGTGAGTGTACCCCGGTCTCCCTGAAAACATCCTCTGTCGCTGCCTCAACAACGCCTCCGTCTGCTGTCTCTCCCGGGGGCCTAGGTCTTCACCCAAGTGTACCTGGTCCCATGTTTTAGACTGAGTCCTTTCCCCTAAAATATCAGGCAAGGGAAGTCCGGCTAAATCCTCTGCTTCAGGTGCACAGATGGCCACTACCTCTTCAGGGCACTCCCGGTAGGGCTTCAGCATATTCACGTGGAACATGTGGATAACCCTGGGGTCGTCACAATCGGCGACATTATAGGTGGTGTCGGCTATTTTCCCCACTACCTGGTAGGGCCCCTGCCATGCAGCTTGGAACTTGTTCTGCCTAGTGGGCTCTAACACCAGGTCATTCTGTCCTATTTCCAAGGTGCGCTCTCTGGCCCTCCGATCGTACCATATGCGCTGGCGCCGCTGAGCCACCTGCATGTTCCCACGTACAGCCTGGGTCAGCTCCTGTAGGCAGTCCCGGAATTCCAGCACATAGGGTACAATAGGTACCCCTTCTATGGTGCCCTCCCCTTCCCAGCACTAAGTCTAGGGGTTCCCTTACCCGTTTCCCATATACCAGTTCGAAAGGGGAGAACCCCGTGGATTCTTGGGGCACCTCCTGATAGGCAAACAGGAGGTGAGGCAAGAATTTCTCCCAGTCCCTGTAGGTCCTGGTAAAAGTCCCAATGAGTTGTTTTAATGTCCTGTTAAAGCGTTCACACAACCCATTGGGGCGCTGCTAATGGACTTTATGCCGCACAGCTTCCACAGTTGGTTGGTCACCTTTGCTGTAAACTGGGTACCCTGGTCCGAGATAATCTCCCAGGGAAATCCAACCCGTGAGAAAACCTGGAGCAGGGCAGCTGCCACCGTCTCTGCCAGTATGTTAGGTAACGCAACTGCCTCTGGATACTGTGTGGCATAATCTACCACTGTCAATATATACCTTTTCCCTGACGGACTGGGTTTAGCTAACGGCCCTATCAGATCGACCGCTACTCAGCTAAATGGTTCCTCCACAATGGGGAGGGGGCATAATTTGACCTTGCATCGATCTCCCCTCTTGCCAATGCGCTGGCAACTGTCACAGGTCTGGCAGTACTGACGAACATCATAGGTTACCCCCGGCCAAAAGAAGTTTTGTGTCAGACGATGCCTGGTGTGACTGATGCCGAAGTGCACGGCCAAGGGTATGTCATGAGAGATTCGCAGTATCTCCTACCTATACTTCTTGGGAACTACCAGCTGTCATTTTATAGTGGGGCTCGTCCCTGTGTGGTGCTGCTCTGTGATCCGGTACAGGAGTCACTGCTTCCATATAAACTGTTCCCCTTCCAGTACCCCTCTCCCCTCCTGTGCCTTCCCACGATATCCCTCTAATGAAGGATCCTCAAGTAACTCCTTCTTAACCCCTTCACCCCAAAGCCTGTTTTCACCTAAGTGACACGGCCAATTTTTACAATTCTGACCACTGTCACTTTATGAGGTCATAACTCTGAAACGCTTCAACGGATCCTGGTGATTCTGAGATTGTTTTCTCGTGACATATTGTACTTTATGATAGTGGTAAAACTTCTTCGATATGACTTGCATTTATTTGTGAAAAAAACAGAAATTTGTCGAAAATTATGAAAATTTAGCAATTTTTAAATTTTTCGTTTTTATGCCCTTAAATTAGAGAGTTATATCACATAATATAGTTAATAAACAACATTTCCCACATGTCTGCTTTACATCAGCACAATTTTGGAAACATAATTTTTTTTTGTTAGGGAGTTATAAGGGTTAAAAGTTGACCAGCGATTTCTCATTTTTGCAACAAAATTTGCAAAACCATTTTTTTTACGGACCACCTCACACTTGAAGTGACTTTGAGGGGTCTATATGACAGAAAATGTCCAAAAGTGACACCATTCTAAAAACTGCACCCCTCAAGGTACTCTAAACCACATTCAAAAAGTTTATTAACCCTTCAGGTGCTTCACAGGAATTTTTGGAATGTTTAAAAAAAATTGAACATTTAACTTTTTTTTCACAAAATTTTTACTTCAGATCCAATTTGTTTTATTTTACCAAGGGTAACAGGAGAAATTGGACCAAAAAAGTCGTTGTACAATTTGTCCTGAGTACGCCGATACCCCACATGTTGGGGTAAACCATTGATTGGGCACATGGCAGAGCTCGGAACGGAAGGAGCGCCATTTGACTTTTCAATGCAAGATTTGCTGGAATTGAGATCGGAGCCCATGTCGCGATTGGAGAGCCCCTGACGTGCCTAAACAGTGGAAACCCCCACAAGTGACACCATTTTGGAAAGTAGACCCTCTAAGGAACTAATCTAGATGTATGGTGAGCACTTTGAACCTCCAAGTGCTTCACAGAAGTTTATAATGTAGAGCCGTAAAAAAAATTAATATTAATTTTCACAAAAAATGATCTTTTTGCCCCAAATTTTTTATTTTCCCAAGGGTAGCAGGATAAATTGGACCCCAAAAGTTGTTGTGCAATTTGTCCTGAGTACGCTGATACCCCATATGTGGGGGTAAACCACTGTTTGGGCGCATGGCAGAGCTCGGAAGGGAAGGAGCGCCATTTGACTTTTCAATGCAAAATTGGCTGGAATTGAGATCGGAACCCATGTCGTGTTTGGAGAGCCCCTGACGTGCCTAAACAGTGGAAACCCCCACAAGTGACACCATTTTGGAAAGAAGACCCCCTAAGGAACTTATCTAGATGTGTGGTGAGCACTTTGAACCTCCAAGTGCTTCACAGAAGTTTATAATGTAGAGCCGTAAAAAAAATTAATATTAATTTTCACAAAAAATGATCTTTTTGCCCCAAATTTTTTATTTTCCCAAGGGTAGCAGGATAAATTGGATGCCAAAAGTTGTTGTGCAATTTGTCCTGAGTACGCTGATACTTCATATATGGGGATAAACCACTGTTTGGGCGCATGGCAGAGCTCGGAAGGGAAGGAGCGCCATTTGACTTTTCAATGCAAAATTGGCTGGAATTGAGATCGGAACCCATGTCGTGTTTGGAGAGCCCCTGACGTGCCTAAACAGTGGAAACCCCCACAAGTGACACCATTTTGGAAAGAAGACCCCCTAAGGAACTTATTTAGATGTGTGGTGAGCACTTTTAACCCCCAGTTGTTTCACTAAAGTTTAGAATGTAGCGCTGTGAAAATCAAAAAATCATTTTTTCTTTCCACAAAATGATGTTTTAGCCCGCAATTTTTTTTCCCCCAAGGGTAACAGGAGAAATTGGACCACAAAAGTTATTGTCCAATTTGTCCTGAGTACGCTGATACCCCATACATTGGGGGGAACCACTGTTTGGGCGCACGGCAGAGCTCGGAAGGGAAGGAGCGCCGTTTGAAATGCAGACTTAGATGGATTGGTCTGCAGGTGTCATGTTGCATTTGCAGAGCCCCTGATGTACCTAAACAGTAGAAACCCCCCACAAGTGACCCCATATTGGAAACTAGACCCCCCACGGAACTTATCTAGATGTGTTGTGAGAACTTTGAACCAACAAGTGTTTCACTACAGTTTATCACGCAGAGCCATGAAAATAAAAAAATTTTTTTTTTCCACGAAAATTATATTTTAGCCCCCACATTTTTATTTTCCCAAGGGTAACAGGAGAAATTGGACAACAAAAGTTGTTGTCCAATTTGTCCTGAGTACGCTGATACTTCATATATGGGGATAAACCACTGTTTGGGCGCACGGCAGAGCTCGGAAGGAAAGGAGCGCCGTTTGAAATGCAGACTTAGATGGATTGGTCTGCAGGTGTCATGTTGCATTTGCAGAGCCCCTGATGTACCTAAACAGTAGAAACCCCCCACAAGTGACCCCATATTGGAAACTAGACCCCCCACGGAACTTATCTAGATGTGTTGTGAGAACTTTGAACCCCCAAGTGCTTCACTACAGTTTATAACGCAGAGCCGCGAAAATAAAAAATATATTTTTTTCCACGAAAATTATATTTTAGCCCCCATGTTTTTATTTTTCCAAGGATAAGGCTGGTTTCACACTTGCGTTTTTTTTAAAAACGCATGTGTGAAAAAACGCATGTAATCGCGGTAAAACGCATGCGTTTTTTTAGACGCATGCGTTTTTATAGAAAAACACAAGAAAACAAGAAAAAAACAAAAAACCCTAACCCTACCCCTAACCCTACCCCTACCCCTAACCTGAAATACGTGGCACTGAAATACGTTTATATACGTATATACGTATATACGTATATAAGTGCCACGATATTTCAGTGGCCATGTATATAAGTGCCACGTATATAAGTGCCACGTATATAAGTGCCACGTATATAAGTGCCACGTATATAAGTGCCACGTATTTCATGTACATGCCACGATATTTAAGTGCCACGTATATAAGTGCCACGTATATAAGTGCCACGTATTTAAGTGCCACGTATTTAAGTGCCACGTATTTAAGTGCCACGTATTTAAGTGCCACGTATTTAAGTGCCACGTATTTCACGTAAATGCCACGATATTTCAGTGCCACGTATTTCACTGAAATACCGTGGCACTTAAATACGTGGCACTGAAATATCGTGGCACTGAAATATCGTGGCACTGAAATATCGTGGCACTGAAATACGTGGCACTGAAATACGTGGCACTGAAATACGTGGCACTGAAATACGTGGCACTATGACTGTCAGAAAATGTTCATTAAACGGTTAGGGATGAGTTTAGGGGTAGGGTTAGGGTTAGGGTTTGGATCCCTTTATCACCTTGATGGTGGTGGGTGACTTTTCAGTGTGTTCTGTTTTTTTTCTATAAAAACGCATGCGTTTTTAACGCAAACAAACGCGTTGAGATCGGACGCCATGTCGCGTTTGGAGAGCCCCTGATGTGCCTAAACAGTGAAAACTCCCCAATTCTAACTGAAACCCTAACCCCAACCCTAACCCTAGTCCTAACCCTAGCGCTACTTTCACACTAGCGTTTTTTTGCATACGTCGCAATGCGTCGTTTTGGCGAAAAAACGCATCCTGCAAAGTCATCTGCAGGATGCGTTTTTTCCCCATAGACTAACATTAGCGACGTATTGACACACGTCGCAAGCGTCGTGCGACGGTTGCGTCGTGTTGTGGCGGACCGCCGGCAGCAACAAACGTTACATGTAACTTTTTTTGTGCCGACGGTCCACCATTTCCGACCGCGCATGCGCGGCTGGAACTCCGCCCCCACCTCCCCGCACCTCACAATGGGGCAGCGGATGCGTGGAAAAACAGCATCCGCTGCCCCCGTTGTGCGGCGCTTGCACAGTATGCGTCGGTATGTCGGGCCGACGCAGCGCGACGGCCCCGTACCGACGCTAGTGTGAAAGTAGCCTAACGGGAAAATGGAAATAAATATATTTTTTAAAATTTTATTATTTTTCCTAACTAAGGGGGTGATGAAGGGGGATTTGATTTACTTATATAGCGTTTTTTGGGCGGATTTTTATGGTTGGCAGCCGTCACACACTAAAAGACGCTTTTTATTGCAAACAATAGTTTTTGCATCACCACATTTTGAGAGCTATAATTTTTCCATATTTTGGTCCACAGAGTCATGTGAGATCTTGTTTTTTGCGGGACGAGTTGACGTTTTTGCTGGTACCATTTTCGGGTACATGACATTTTTTGATCGCTTTTTATTCCGATTTTTGGGAGGCGGAATGAACAAAAACCAGCAATTCCTGAAATTCTTTTAGGGGGGGCGTTTATACCGTTCCGCGTTTGGTAAAAAGGATAAAGCAGTTTTATTCTTCGGGTCAGTACGATTACAGCGATACCTCATTTATATAATTTTTTTATGTTTTGGCGCTTTTACACAATAAAAACTATTTTATATAAAAAAATAATTGTTTTTGCATCGCTTTATTCTGAGAGCTATAACTTTTTTATTTTTCTGCTGATGATGCTGTATGGCGGCTTTTTTTTTGCGGGACAAGATGACGTTTTCAGCGGTACCATGGTTATTTATATCCGTCTTTTTGATCGCGTGTTATTCCACTTTTTGTTTGGCGGTATGAGAATAAAGCGTTGTTTTTTGCCTCGTTTTTTTTTTTTTTTTTTTACGGTGTTCACTGAAGGGGTTAACTAGTGATATAGTTTTATAGGTGGGGTTGTTACGGACGCGGCGATACTAAATATGTGTACTTTTATTGTGTGGTGTTTTTTTTATTTAGATAAAGAAATGTATTTATGGGAATATATTTATTTTTTTTTTCTTTATTTAGGAATTTTTTTTTATTTTTTTTTTACACATTTGGAAAATTTTTTTTTTTACTTTTTTACTTTGTCCCAGGAGGGGACATCACAGATCGGTGATCAGACCGTGTGCATAGCACTCGGTCTGATCACCGATGTGACAGGCACGTAACAGAGGCTTGCCGGCGCCTGCTATGAGGATTCTCAGCAGACGCCGGCAAGCAGGGTCATCTTATGTCCCGGAAGGAGTCCCGCGGCCATCTTGGATCCGGGGACTCCTTCCAGGTCACCGGAGCAGCGCGATCTCATCGCGCTGCTCCGGTGGGAGAGCGCAGGGAGCCCCCGTCCCTGCGTGATCCCCCTCTATGCCGCTGTCACTATTGACAGCGGCATCAGAGGGGTTAAATGCCCGCGATCGGCGACAGCGCCGATCGTGGGCATTGCTGCGGGGTGTCAGCTGTCATATACAGCTGACACCCGCACCCGATCACCGCGGCGCTCAGCGTGAGACCGCGGTGATCGGGGCGCCGTACTAGTACTGCGGCTGGCACTAATGCAGTGCCGGCAGCGCCGTACTAGTACGGCGCATGTCACGAAGGGGTTAAATTCAGCTGGGGTGGCCCAAGAAATGTGTCTGGCTATGGGAATACGTGTAGGGTTGGGGTGTCTTACCTGGGCCTCTTTTGAGTGTGATTCCGCCTCCGCAGCTCGAGCTTGTCTCCGGGTGGTCACAGGATATGTCTCAGCCAGAGGGGCAACCAAGAAGGCAGACAACATGGGTCCCAAGTCATTTCCCAGCAAGACGTCTGCAGGCAAATCCTCCATCAAGCCGACCTCAGCAAGGCCATCCCCGACTCCCCAGTTCAGGTGAATCCTGGCAGTGGGCAGTCGATGTATGGCTCCCCCTGCTACATGGACTGCCACTGTCCGGTCCATCTTCTCTTGGTCCCGGATGAGATGAGGCTTCACAAGGGACAAAGTTGCCCCTGAATCTCTTAGTCCCTGCATATGTTTCCTATTAACCCACACGACCTGTCGATGCTGTTGTCGGTTATCTGCCTGGGCTGCCTGCACGGGGTCCACTTCATGCAGCACTTCCTCCATCTCTTCCACCCCTTGGTTAGTCGTAGCCCCCAATGCCGGATCAGCTTCGCCTTGGTAGCAATGTACAGCGGCCCGGCTGAAGGTAGCTGTTATCTCCTTTGGCCACTGGGTACACTGAGTCCGGTTGGGACATTGTCTTTGCAGGTGGCCCAGCTGACAGCAGGTGTGGCTTCGCGCCCCAGGGGGACTGTGGTAGGTCGGGTTTTGAGCTGGTCCCCTGACAATCTTCTGTGGTTTGGGGGCTTCCAGACCCATGGGTGGACCCCTAGTGACCATCTTTGATCTGGCCAACTGAGACCTCCGGGCATCATCATGTTTGTCGGCCAGACGAGCGGTCTCCTCAAGAGTCGTTGGTCATCTGTCCTAAAGCCATTCCTGTGTCTCGAGGGTTAGTCCATTAAAGAATCGTTCTAACAAGAAGAGCTGGAGGACGTCCTCCTTAGTGGTTGCTTGGCTCCCTTGTACCCACTGTAGCAGTGACCGCCGTAATTCACAGGCCCATTCAGCGTGGGTATCGGTTACTCTTTTTATAAGTCCATGGAACTATTGGCGGTATGCTTCTGGTGTCAGCGCATACCGGACCAAGATCACTTCTTTGATCCGCTCATAGTCCATACAGTCCTCATCAGGTACCGTGCGATAGGCGTCCGCTGCCCGGCCTGTCAGCTTGCTGGCCAGAATCTGAACCTGTTCCTCTGGCTTCACTTGATGCAGGGCACACTGCCGCTCAAAGTCCTGCAGAAAGCCATCAGTGTCTTCCTCTGCCTCCCCCAACTGTCGGAAGGCATTATACTGGATCTTTTTGTGGCTTACTGTTGAAGGAACCTGGGCAGAGGCAAGAGCTCCCCCTGCTCGCTGACTCTCCTCTCTCCGCTCTGCCATCTCCACCTTGGCCAGCTATATTTTTGTCCGCTCTGCCATCTCCATCTTGGCTAGCTCTATCCTGGCCCGCTCAGCCATCTTTTCCTTCAGATCAGTACGCACATCAGACATCAGCCATCACCTCTCGTATGATCTCTACTGCAGGGTTTGGGCCATAGAACACCAGTCTGTTCTTTACCTCCCTCTGGAATTCAGTCTCCTCCACGTTCACATTGGGGGCACTGCACTGTCATGTTCCATGATGGCTGCTATCAAATCTGCTTCTGTTTTGTTGCTGGTGATTAACCCTCGAGCTTCCACCGGGTCTTTTAATGTAGTCCTCTTTAACTTCTGGTAGTTGTTTTCCATTCATTCCTTTTCCTCCTGTAGAAGGGGTATCACATCCCGCTGTCTGCCACCAGTGTAAAGGGGTCTACTGTGCTGTAGTACCTCTTTCAGTACCACCCCATGTTTCAGGAGGTCCACTCTGCTTTGGCTGGATTCTGAATGAAGGACGCTGGCTGGAATTCCTTGGTTACATGGGTGCATATAAAATCTCACTGCTTCTCCACGTATTTCCAGTCTAACAACACTTTATTCAAAGGACACAGAATATATAACACAGGTACAGAGGGCAGGCCAATAGAAAAGCTGCAGGCCAGACATACATTACAATAGCCGCAGGTGGCCGGAGCCTGCTGATATTTACTGTGGGAATTACAAAGGTGAGGGAGGTCAGAAGGGGATATCTTGTCCCCTCTGCCCAGGGGCACAGCCTTTGGGCTGATGCATTAGGACATGAATCTCACATGGAAACTATTATACATACATATGACTGCACAACATATTCTGGGTGCTGGGGGGTTCTGTAACATGGCTCCCCCTTTCAGCAATGCGATTGGCATACACAGTCTGATCCTTAACGGATCGGTTTGGGGATGACCGAAGTTTATAGGGTTGGTACAAGTTCCGTTTGTTGACTTAGTCCATCGGCGTTACCGTTTTGTTTGCCGGGTCTGTAGTGGATGGTGAAGTCCAGAGGTTGTAGGGCTAAACTCCACCGCAGTAATCTGGTGTTGTCTCTGGAGACCCGATTAAGCCACAATAGGGGATTATGGTCCGTTAGGAGGGAAAACTGTCGTCCATACAATTATGGTTGTAACTTTTTGAGTGCCCATACTACCGCCAGGCACTCCTTCTCGATGGCTGCATAGCTCACTCCACGGGGCAGTAGTTTCCGACTCAGGTAAGTTACCGGGTGTTCTTGGCCATCCGGCCTGACTTGGCTCAGTACTGCCCCCAATCCAAACATAGAAGCGTCTGTGTGAACCAGGAAACGTTTAGTTGGATCGGGTGCGGCCAATACAGGGGTATTGGTGAGGGCGTCCTTTAGCTGGCGGAAGGCTTCCTCACACTCTGGGGTCCAGGTTACCTGGTGGGGTTGGTTCTTACGGGTCAGATCAGTGAGGGGCTTGGCTACGCTGCTGTAATTGGCGACGAATTTCCTGTAATACCCCGCTGTCCCTAGAAACGCCATGACCTGGTTTTTCGTGCGTGGGGTGCGCCATTTGGCTATGGCCTCAATCTTGGCTGGTTCTGGTCGCTGTTTCCTACTTCCCACCCAATGTCCTAAAGACTGAACCTCCGCTTTGCCCACGTGACACTTGTTTGGGTTCAGGGTGATTCCGGCCTTGTGGATCCTGCAAAATACTGTCTCTAGGTGATTTAGATGCTCTTCCCATGTCGCGCTGTAGATGGTGATGTCATCCAGGTAGGCACAAGCATAGTCCTGGAGACCATCCAGAAGCCGGTCAGCCAGCCTCTGGAAGGTCGCCGGGGCAGTCTTCATCCCGAATGGCATAACTCGAAACTGGAATAAGCCAAATGGGGTGACAAATGCCGACTTGGGAATAGCATCAGGACTAAGGGGAATCTGCCAGTAGCTTTTGCTTAGATCGATGGTGGTCAAATACTTTGCCCCCGCCAGCCGGTCTAACAACTCATCCACACGCGGCATGGGATACGCATCCGTCGCCGTTTTCTCATTGAGCTTACGATAGTCTACACAAAACTGTGTAGTCCCATCCTTCTTGGGCACTAACACTACGGGGGATGCCCAGGGACTATCTGACTCTTCAATGACCCCTAAACGCAACATCTCTTGTATCTCTTGTCGCATCCCTTCTCGTACAGCCTCAGGGACATGGCAGGGGGGTTGTCTCAGGGGGGTCTGATCCTGGGTCTCAACCTTGTGTTGTGCCAGGTGAGTGTACCCCGGTCTCCCTGAAAACATCCTCTGTCGCTGCCTCAACAACGCCTCCGTCTGCTGTCTCTCCCGGGGGCCTAGGTCTTCACCCAAGTGTACCTGGTCCCATGTTTTAGACTGAGTCCTTTCCCCTAAAACATCAGGCAAGGGAAGTCCGGCTAAATCCTCTGCTTCAGGTGCACAGATGGCCACTACCTCTTCAGGGCACTCCCGGTAGGGCTTCAGCATATTCACGTGGAACATGCGGATAACCCTGGGGTCGTCACAATCGGCGACATTATAGGTGGTGTCGGCTATTTTCCCCACTACCTGGTAGGGCCCCTGCCATGCAGCTTGGAACTTGTTCTGCCTAGTGGGCTCTAACACCAGGTCATTCTGTCCAATTTCCAAGGTGCGCTCTCTTGCCCTCCGATCGTACCATACGCGCTGGCGCCGCTGAGCCACCTGCATGTTCCCACGTACAGCCTGGGTCAGCTCCTGTAGGCAGTCCCAGAATTCCAGCACATAGGGTACAATAGGTACCCCTTCTATGGTGCCCTCCCCTTCCCAGCACTAAGTCTAGGGGTTCCCTTACCCGTTTCCCATATACCAGCTCGAACGGGGAGAACCCCGTGGATTCTTGGGGCACCTCCCGATAGGCAAACAGGAGGTGAGGCAAGAATTTCTCCCAGTCCCTGTAGGTCCTGGTAAAAGTCCCAATGAGTTGTTTTAATGTCCCGTTAAAGCGTTCACACAACCCATTGGGGCGCTGCTAATGGACTTTACGCCGCACAGCTTCCACAGTTGGTTGGTCACCTTTGCTGTAAACTGGGTACCCTGGTCCGAGATAATCTCCCGGGGAAATCCAACCCGTGAGAAAACCTGGAGCAGGGCAGCTGCCACCGTCTCTGCCAGTATGTTAGGCAACGCAACTGCCTCTGGATACTGTGTGGCATAATCTACCACTGTCAATATATACCTTTTCCCTGACAGACTGGGTTTAGCTAACGGCCCTATCAGATCGACCGCTACTCGGCTAAATGGTTCCTCCACAATGGGGAGGGGGCGTAATTTGGCCTTGCATCGATCTCCCCTCTTGCCAATGCGCTGGCAACTGTCACAGGTCTGGCAGTACTGACGAACATCATATGTTACCCCCGGCCAAAAGAAGTTTTGTGTCAGACGATGCCTGGTGTGACTGATGCCAAAGTGCCAAGGGTATGTTATGAGAGATTCGCAGTAACTCCTACCTATACTTCTTGGGAACTACCAGCTGTCATTTTATAGTGGGGCTCGTCCCTGTGTGGTGCTGCTCTGTGATCCGGTAGAGGAGTCACTGCTTCCATATACACTGTTCCCCTTCCAGTACCCCTCTCCCCTCCTGTGCCTTCCCACGATATCCCTCTAATGAAGGATCCTCAAGTAACTCCTTCTTAAATTCAGCTGGGGTGGCCCAAGAAATGTGTCTGGCTATGGGAATACGTGTAGGGTTGGGGTGTCTTACCTGGGCCTCTTTTGAGTGTGATTCCGCCTCCGCAGCTCGAGCTTGTCTCCGGGTGGTCACAGGATATGTCTCAGCCAGAGGGGCAACCAAGAAGGCAGACAACATGGGCCCCAAGTCATTTCCCAACAAGACGTCTGCAGGCAAATCCTCCATCAAGCCGACCTCAGCAAGGCCATCCCCGACTCCCCAGTTCAGGTGAATCCTGGCAGTGGGCAGTCGATGTATGGCTCCCCCTGCTACATGGACTGCCACTGTCCGGTCCATCTTCTCTTGGTCCCGGATGAGATGAGGCTTCACAAGGGACAAAGTTGCCCCTGAATCTCTTAGTCCCTGCATATGTTTCCTATTAACCCACACGACCTGTCGATGCTGTTGTCGGTTATCTGCCTGGGCTGCCTGCACGGGGTCCACTTCATGCAGCACTTCCTCCATCTCTTCCACCCCTTGGTTAGTCGTAGCCCCCAATGCCGGATCAGCTTCGCCTTGGTAGCAGTGTACAGCGGCCCGGCTGAAGGTAGCTGTTACCTCCTTTGGCCACTGGGTACGCTGAGTCCGGTTGGGACATTGTCTTTGCAATTGGCCCAGCTGGCAGCAGGTGTGGCTTCGCGCCCCAGGGGGACTGTGGTAGGTTGGGTTTTGAGCTGGTCCCCTGACAATCTTCTGTGGTTTGGGGGCTTCCAGACCCATGGGTGGACCCCTAGTGACCATCTTTGATCTGGCCAACTGACACCTCCGGGCATCATCATGTTTGTCGGCCAGACGAGCGGCCTCCTCAAGAGTCGTTGGTCATCTGTCCCAAAGCCATTCCTGTGTCTCGAGGGTTAGTCCATTAAAGAATCGCTCTAACAAGAAGAGCTGGAGGACGTCCTCCTTAGTGGTTGCTTGGCTCCCTTATACCCACTGTAGCAGTGACTGCCGTAATTCACAGGCCCATTCAGCGTGGGTATCGGTTACTCTTTTTATAAGTCTGTGGAACTTTTGGCGGTATGCCTCTGGTGTCAGCGCATACCGGACCAAGATCACTTCTTTGATCCGCTCATAGTCCATACAGTCCTCATCAGGTACCGTGCGATAGGCGTCCGCTGCCCGGCCTGTCAGCTTGCTGGCCAGAATCTGAACCTGTTCCTCCGGCTTCACTTGATGCAGGGCACACTGCCGCTCAAAGTCCTGCAGAAAGCCATCAGTGTCTTCCTCTGCCTCCCCCAACTGTCGGAAGGCATTATACTGGATCTTTTTGTGGCTTACTGTTGAAGGAACCTGGGCAGAGGCCAGAGCTCCCCCTGCTCGCTGACTCTCCTCTCTCCGCTCTGCCATCTCCACCTTGGCCAGCTATATTTTTGTCCGCTCTGCAATCTCCATCTTGGCTAGCTCTGTCCTGGTCCGCTCAGCCATCTTTTCCTTCACATCAGTACGCACATCAGCCATCACCTCTCGTATGATCTCTACTGCAGGGTTTGGGCCATAGAACACCAGTCTGTTCTTTACCTCCCTCTGGAATTCAGTCTCCTCCACGTTCACATTGGGGGCGCTGCACTGTCGTGTTCCATGATGGCTGCTATCAAATCCGCTTCTGTTTTGTTGCTGGTGATTAACCCTCGAGCTTCCATCGGGTCTTTTAATGTAGTCCTCTTTAACTTCTGGTAGTTGTTTTCCATTCATTCCTTTCCTCCTGTAGAAGGGGTATCACATCCCGCTGTCTGCCACCAGTGTAAAGGGGTCTACTGTGCTGTAGTACCTCTTTCAGTACCACCCCATGTTTCAGGAGGTCCACTCTGCTTTGGCTGGATTCTGAATGAAGGACGCTGGCTGGAATTCCTTGCTTACATGAGTGCATATAAAATCTCACTGCTTCTCCACATATTTCCAGTCTAACCACACTTTATTCACAGGACACAGAATATATAACCCAGTTACAGAGGGCAGGCCAATAGAAAAGCAGCAGGCCAGACATACATTACAAAAGCCGCAGGTGGCCAGAGCCTGCTGATATTTACTGTGGGAATTACAAAGGTGGGGGAGGTCAGAAGGGGGATATCTTGTCCCCTCTGCCCAGGGGCGCAGCCTGTGGGCTGATGCATTAGGGACATGAATCTCACTTGGAAACTATTATACATACATATGACTGCACAACATATTCTGGGTGCTGGGGGGTTCTATAACAGGTGGCTTATATCCTAGTTAACAAATGAGTCAGCAGTTAATAATCAGACATTTTGGATGCTTCTGTCATCATCTATCAAAGAACAATCAGGTTGCCGCCATACACATTGGAATATAGGCTGGACCCGTTAGTGTAGTGTATATACTGTAAGAGCTCTTAGGTAAGAGTCTTTTTCAATGTAGTAATAATAACGTAGATGATTTAAATATTATTCGGTGCCCTTAGTTTCTGTATGTTACCATGCAAACCTGAAGTATTTAGGCAGCTTGCGTACAGAAATATAGATTCAAGAATAATGGCATACAAATTCAATGCATAGAAAATAGATTCACGTGTATTTTTAACACTTCAATGGTTGGACATTGTGTAGCCACGAAACAGATAGATGTACTACATGTGCCATAGCGTAATTTTGTTTCCATGTTTCATACTGTATAATATGAATGAAAACATGCCTAACACCAATTAAAACGAGTAAATTCATGTATGCCTGCAGTTCATCCTAGTATGCTATATTCCTACTCTTCCACAGGAATCCTGTAGAATTTAAAATAGTTGTATATTTAAATTCCCAAGGAAGCAATGCGTAGCCTATAAATCTGCTTACGCAAGCTTGTCATGCTTTAGAAGGAGACGTTTTCTTCTCAGATCACCTGTCAAAGGCTTCTCACTTAACCAAATCACACCATTGGTATTGCACTGCTAAGTGGCAAACACCCTGAGTCATGAGTCTACAAGTAGCGACTGGTTTGTCTTTTTATCCTAAGTCATGTTACAAGTAGTGATGAGCGAGTTTGATTGTTACTCGAGTTTCTCCAAGCATGCTTGGTTGGTCTCCGAGTATTTTGGCGTGCTTGGAAATTTAGTTTATGTCGACGCAGCTGCATGATTTGTGGCTGCTAGCCAGCCTGAGTACATGTGGGGGTTGCCTGTTTGTTAGGCAATCCCCACATGTATTCAAGGTGTCTTGCTGCCGCAAATCATGCAGCTGCGTCAACATAAACGAAATCTCCGAGCACGCCAAAATTTTCGGAGCCACCCAAGCATGCTCAGAGAAACTTGAGTAACGAGCATACTCTCTCATCACTAGCTACAAGACTTGTTGAACAGTTGATATTGAGTTTTCAGATCTGCTTCTCCCAATAGTTGGCACAAGAGTTCGAGTTCTCTTCTTCTCTGAAGAGGCTATTTGCATAGAGGAATTTGGAAAATTGGATATAATTAATAGGACTGTCATGCTGAGAAGATGGTATTTTCTCCCAGTTAACAAAGCATAACATTGTTTTAACTTCCACTGAAACATAATTTTGCTGGTGAGGGAAATACATTCACCGGTGTCAAAAGCTCCCCAGTAGAAATCAAAATATTCTGCATTAATTTCCTACACTCTTATTATTAAAAGAGAATTGGGAATGTGATGCCCCAGGGTCCTGGTTGTCACATTGGCATTGCTTTCCTCACGTGGAGAGTGATGTCACGCTTGGAAGCGATGGAAGATTCCTCTTAACAGGTAATTAGCACATACAACACCTTTCTGACTCCAGGCCAGAAGGGGGAGCTCTACACCTGACTTCAGGGGAGCTGCTCTCTCTCGTAGGGAGGAGGATTCAGTTGCTAGGCAGTTAGGAAGAGGTAGACAGTTGGTGCCAGACAGCAGACTGAAGCAGTCTGAGGCAGAAGGATGGGTGAGGGGCGGTACAGCATGGGGTGCTTTAGCTCCTAGATAGCGAGGTACAGAAGGAAGAACAGCCTTTAGCTTAACATGCCAGAGAGCGAAGCACAGGAGAGTGACAACAAGGGAGAATAGCTACGACTAGGCAACCTCCCTGATAGAGTGCAGATACTGGTGACCAGAAGACCGAGGTTGTGTCATACTCTAGGAGGCACAGCAGAAACCTCTAAACTTGCTAAGAAGCCATAGGAGCTTGCTAAGAAGCCATAGGCAGTAAGGGACTATAACACCACCACGCTAAGAGGAAGGCTTTTAACTCCACCTGGTAAAGCTGGACTCTGAACTCGCTTCCAAGCCGGTTGGACCCTACCTGCACCTGAGATCTGGTGTACTGGACTGTGGCTGCCTGCTACCATCAGTAAACCAGGTAAAAAGACTGCACCACTGCGTCCTTTGTTCTTTACTGCACCACTCACCATCTTCCATCTATTCACCGGGAGCCCTGGGGACCTACTGCACCTGTGGGAAGTTATATCATCTGGCTGCTATAACATCACCCCAGAGGACCCCTTTAAGCAGCATTGGTCATCCCTGACCGAATACCCCAGGTGGCGTCACAAACTTTCTTTATTTCAAAAATCGCTTTTAAGACCTTCCCTTTCATTTGGGCGCCCAGGGCCACGGACCGGGTCGCTGCCACGTGACACATCCCTTTAAGTACCCCATGGCCCTGGTGGGCGACTCAGGAAATTAGTAAAGACTCCCAAAGCCACTGGGATTATGCCAGGAGTAAGCCAATCATCCATGGACTTCAAATTTCTAGGCACATTGTCAACCTAGCTTTTAGGATATGACTTAGCCCAATTGGATTAGATAATGGGCTTAACTAAAATTATGGTTTTAACTTAGTTGAGACGTTAAAGGGGTTGTCCACTACTCTAACAACACATTCTCACTCTAAATGTTTGCACCCATTAAACTAAAACACTTAAAACACTTATAGTCCTGGAGCTCACATGAGGTTATGTTATGTGAGCCCTGTGCCCAATCAGTGCAGGCGTCACTGTTCCCTCCTTCAGACATATAAGTAATCTTTAGGATGTGAGAGCTATGGTTGACCGCTCACTTCCTCTTCGTTGCTTATATGTCTGAAGATGGGGACAGTGACACCAGCGCTGATTGGGCACAGGGCTCATGTGACATAATAACTTCACGTGAGCCCTGGGAATGCAAGTGCAGACACCGCTGGAATGGCGACAGTTCGGGAGGTGAGTATACATGGTTTTATTTTAACAAAGGCATATATTTAGAGTGAGAAAGGGCTGTTCTAGTTGTGGACAACCTCTTTAATGCTACCACAACCTCAGAATTTCAACTATTTGTCCCATTTTTACCAAAACCGGAAAACTCAGTCTTTGGTTCCAATTCATTAAGATTTGCAGTTTGTGAGCCCATCTAAAGAATGGAAGTGCTGGAGTAAGATGTGCCAAATTAATGAAAAGCATGTGGCTCTTAGTGAATTTGGTGAAACTTTCAACTGTTGTTCAGCTCTGACAGATGCCATTCACCAGTGCTAAGTACGGTATACACCAGCCAGGGACAGGCTGCAGTCACGATGCTGTTAATGCTGTGGTCTTACTGCAATTCTGCTAAAAAGGCATAACAAATAATAATAATAAATAATCTTTATTTTTATATAGCACTAACATATTCCGCAGCGCTTTACAGTTTGCACACATTATCTTCGCTGTCCCTGATGGGGCTCACAATCTAAATTCCCTATCAGTATGTCTTTGGTATGTGGGAGGAAACCAGAGTACCTGGAGGAAACCCACGCAAACACGGGGAGAACATACAAACGCCTTGCAGATGTTGTCCAAGGTGGGATTGGAACCCAGGACCCCAGCGCTGCAAGGCTGCAGTGCTACCCACTGAGCCACCGTGCTGCCCCGAATGAATAAAACATGTGAACGCAGCCTACAGGCACTAAGATTCTGCCGCATGTACTATGATAGAGGACTGCAGAGAGGGGACACCATGGAATATTTCTGCATGTGTAATCAGTTGGAGCCATTGTTTTGTGCTTAGAATCACCCGCATCACCAGTGGACCAGAAAGGAGGGAGAGGACTCAGGAGCAGAGAGGACAAGCTAAGGGCTTCTCGGAACCATAACTTATGGTTACATGCTTGGTAATGCAGGAAAGCCCACTTCAGTCTAAGCAGTAGTGAAGAAGGATTAGAGGAGAAATCATAAGAAAGAAGACACTTAATAAGTTTATCTTTGCATGGGAACATATATATCATAAAATTATGCAGGCATTAGGGTTGCTAACAAAATGTTATATTCTGGAAACACCACTAAATACATGGATATCTGTGTATAGACATAATAAATTCATAATACAGGGACCTGTACTCACCCTCAAAGGGTTATATCATCACTTCTGCCTTTTCCTTGGAGTAGTCAGCCTTGCCTTAGGACCCGGACCCCATGAATCCAGACTGCTAAACAGTTGCTACAATATAGTCAAACAATATAAAAGTTGAATTACTCTTTAGCTGTCCGTTTTCTACAATAAAACAAACTCGCAGTTCCTGGAATTGTTTCAGCAGCTCAAGTTCAGATTCATATAAAACAAGTTTTATTTCTATCTATAGATCAATTGCTTTATTTTGTATTATGTCCTAGTAGTAAATATGTCAACCAGGATAGCAGCTTTGTAACCTTGGCAAAGTGGTGAACTCTCGCTATATTTTTGCATGAAATCTAGTAAAATCGCAGCCATAATCATGTTTACTGCAGAAATCCTGAAAGAATAATAACAGCAAACTGAGCATGGATTAGATGGATTATGTTACTAATGTTTGTGCTGTATACAGACCTGGACGCACTGTACATCGGAGACGGTAATGTTCTATTTACTATAAAAGTCACCTCCAACTATCACGGGCAATAATTTACAGTTTGAGGGGAGAACATGATCAGATCAGCTTCATTTACTATTCAGTTTTATTGGCCACTGCACTTTTAGGGTAAAAGCCGCAATGGGAGTCTTTTGTGTGCGGAAGATAAATATGTGCAATTATGTTTGACAGGTAACAATTTTTCAACTCACAAATGGAGGAGGAGAAATATGAGCATAATTGTTAAGTTATAAAAATGAGTTTGCAGATTTTCATCAAATTGTCTGCCTGCTTTAGTATTTTGCCAATATGAAGACATAATTGCATAAATCCAAAATATTAAAATACGGTATTAACAAAATTGCAGATGGCATCTAAGAAAGAAAGAAGGATATCTTTACTCGCTTATATAATAAAATAAAGACTAAATGCTACATATTGTTGAATGCTGTCAAGATGATCTCACACATGATAATCATATGCATAGTGTTTCTTTAAAATTTGATCACTTGTGCTTGTAAATTTCTCTATATTCCATAAGGATAAGTATTGGTCTAGCGTCATTACTTTTTTTCCCCAGAGAGGGTTATTTATAAAGCTATCCAAATAAATTTGTCACCATCAAAGCATGTAGCAGAAAATTCCTGTAGAAGTCTGCCTTGCCGTAGGCGAGCAGGAGGGCACTGTAACTATATTATGTGTATGGAGAAAGATAGGTCCAGCAAAAAGAATTCTTTGAAAAGTCCATATTTATTAGCAGAAGTAAAAACAATATATAATTCATGAACAAAAAGTAGTAAAACTTGAATAAAAATGAGAAATTCAGCGACGCGTTTCGATCTGAAAAAAATCTTAGTCCTTGCTACGACATTCTGCTCCATTAAAAGAGAGAAAAAACTCTGTGTATGACATCACATCTTGCATGTTATTTAAATCACTATAGCTATCACACTCAATGCTATAGGTCCCTTCTAATTATGGCAAGGGGTGATGAAGCTAGGTGCTAGATGCGAAACGCGCGTCGGGTGTGGTCCTTTCATTGTCATGTGACTCCTCCAACTGCCACTGCTTGCATGTACTTTCTCAACTATGAGAGTCATGTTATGATGTTCAATGATACTGCTTTTTTTGGACTGAATTTGTTCTATTCCCATTATCTTATTCCAGTTGGTATCCGTTTGTAATATTGGGGTCAGGTTGATTATTCATTATATACTGTTATTAACCTCCTATTTCTCATATTCTGATCTTCTAATTACCATACTGACCTACTATTGTATATTCATTACTGTATGTCTATAAATACGTTTGGTTTTAGGTATTCTGCAACAGTTGCGAACACGTATCATGTTGAATATTCACTGCCATGCTCTCCAGCCTTCGAATATCCTGCTTCTTACTACTTCTCCTTTTAAAATATTTTTTAATTATGTCTAATAAAAAAAGATTAAATATATACAGTATATATATATATATATATATATATATATATATATATATATATATTATATATAGAGAGAGAGAGCGAGAGAGAGAGAGAGAGAGATCAAAATTGTAACAGCATCTGATATTACCACAATTGTTGTGCAGCGCTTCCTAAACCAATGGTCCAATGGCTTCCAATAATAAGAATAAAAAAGGAAAACAGCACAAAAAAATGGAAAAAAGTGGGCTTTAATGCCTGAACGGCGTGGCAACATTTCGGATATGGTATCCTTTTTCAAGGCTTGAAAAACGATACCATATCCAAAACGCTGCCACGCCGTTCAGGCATTAAAGCCCACTTTTTTCTATTTTTTTGTGCTGTTTTCCTTTTTTATTTATATATATATATATATATATATATATACAGTATACAGTATATATAGCTCTGGCAAAAATTAAGAGACCGCTGCAAAATTTTCAGTTTGTCTGATTTTTCTTTTTATAGGTATATTTTTGAGTAAAATGTAAATTGCTCTTTTATTCTATAAACTACTGACAACAAGTCTCCGAATTTCCAAGCAGTGAATTTTGCATTTTTTTTCTGAAAATGAGAAATGGTCAAAATTACAAAAAAAACAGTGCTTTCAGACCTCAAATAATGCTAAGAAAACAAGTTCATAATCACTTAGAAACAACAATACTAATGTTTTAGCTCAAGAAGAGTTCAGGAATCAATATTTTGTGGAACAACCATGATTTTTGATCACAGCTTTCATGCATCTTGGCATGCTTTCCACCAGTCTTTCACACTGCTTTTGGGTGACCTTATGCCACAAAATTTAAGCAGTTCTTATTTGTTTGATGGCTTCTGACTATCCATCTTCCTCTTGATTACATTCCAGAGGTTTTCAATGGGGTTCAGGTCTGGAAATTGGGCTGGCCATGACAGGGATTTGATGTGGTGGTCCTTCATCCACAACTTGATTGACCTAGCTGTGTGGCATGGTGCATTGTCCTGCTGGAAAAAAACAGTCCTCAGAGTTGGGGAACATTGCCTGAGCAGAAGGAATCAACTGTTTTTCCATGGTAACCTTGTATGCAGCTTGATCCATACGTCCTTCACAAAGATTAACCTGCCCAATTCAAGCCTTGCTGAAGCATCCCCAGATCATCACCGATCCTCCACCAAATTTCACAGTGGGTGCAAGACACTGTGGCTTGTTCTCAAAGTCTCCGTCTAACCATTAGACTACCAGGTGTTGGGCAAAGCTGAAAATTAGACTCATCAGAGGAGATTACCTTACTCTAGTCCTCTATGGTCCAATATTTATGGTTTTTGACAAAATTCAGCTTGGCTCTCAGTTTCTTCTCATTGATGAAAGACTTATTTCCAGCTTTACATGACTTGAGTCCTGCCTCTAGGAGCCTGTTACAAACTGTTCTTGCCATGCACTTCACCCCAGCTGCCATTTGCCATTCCTTTTGTAGGTCACTTGATGTTATCCTGTGGTTGCTGAGTGACATTAGAAGAAGATGACAACCATCCCAGTCACTGGAGAGTTGTTTTCAACCTCTGCCGGTCTGTAGCTTTGCTGTCCCTCAATGTCTGCTGCTTGACCTTGTTGTAATGGACTGCCGTCTTAGGAATTTTAAGGAGGGAGGCAACATGACGCTCACTGTGTTCCTCTGCTAGTAAAGCCAGAATTGATCCCTTCTTTTCCTCACTCAAGACTTTTCTTTTCAACTACTTTGGCGTGGTTAAAAGTTATTTTTTCATTCCTATTACTTTTAGGATATTACTAGCACTTGTTTTGCCATCCAGCTTGTCCTATTGCAAAAGGATTGTGAACACCACAGCAGTGTTTTTTATACTTTCCCTTGTTAAATAAGATTTGGTTCAGGTGATCACCCAATCAAAAGCACATTAAGTTGCTTAAGGTGTACTCTGGTTGGAATTCAACTGACACTGGAATGGAATGGCTGTCAGACATGTAGAGAAGCCGATTTTTATAAAACTGTGCAGTGGTCTCTGCAGTTGGCTGATCCAAGAATGAAATGCCTCAAGACAAGGAAATGATTCTCAGTAGTATGTGTGGCCTCCACAAACCTGTATGACCTGCCTACAATGCCTGGACATGCTGGTGATGAGGCGGCAGATCTCCTACTGAGGAGTCTTTTTCTAGAACTGGATTAAAGCGTCAGTCAATTCCTGGACAGTCTGTGGTGCAACATGGCGTGGGCGGATGGAACAAACAGAAAAACTGACCATTTGAACAGGTGCCAGCTAACATAACAATTCTAAAAATCAGTAAGTGCTACACTATGTACATATGGAACTTTGAAAGGTTGTAACTGCAATATTGCTACAGGAAAAAGAAGGTACTTAGCACATAAATTGGCCAATGTATATGAGCCCAACTGCCACCGTCAAGGTGGATGGAACGAGAAATGATGTCCCAGATGTGCTCAATTGGATGCAGGTCTGGGGAAGGGGCAAGCCAATGTCTTCATCATGCAGAAACTGCTGACACACTTCAGCCACATGAGGCCTAGCACTGTAATGCATCAGGAGGAATCCAGGGCCCACTGCACCTGCATGTGGTCTCACAATGAGTCTGAGAATCTAATGCAGGTACCAAATAGCAGTCAGTGTACCTCTGGCTAGCTCATGAAATGCCTCCCCACGCTATTACTTACCCACTGCCAACCTGGTCAAGCTGGAGGATGTTGCAGGCAGTAAAACGTTCTCCAGACTCTGCCATGTCAGTCACATGTGCTCAGTGTGAACCTACTCTCATCTATGATGAGCACAGGGCTCCATTGTCGATTTTGCCAATCCTGGTGTTCTCTGCAAATACCAATCACCCTGCACGTTGCTGGGGTGTAAGCACAACACTCACTTGTGGACATCGAGACCTCATATCACCCTCATGGAGTCTGTTTCTGACAGATTGAGCAAACACATGGATGTTGATGGCCTTCTGGGGGTCATTTTGCAGTGTTCTGGCACAGATACTCATTTTCTCCTTGCAGAAAAGTAGAGGTAGCAGTCCTGCTGATGAGTTGTTGCCCTCCTATGTCTTCTGGAGTACTGGCTTGTCCCCTGGTATCTGCTCCATACTCTGGACAATATGATGACAGACACAGCTACTTTTCTTACCACAGCTCGCATCATGGATGAGCTGCAGTACCTGAGCAATTTCTGTGGGTTGTAGACACCGCCTCATGATACTGTAGGGGTGAGAGCAATGACAAAATGAAAAAAGTGACCAAAACAACAGCCAAACAGGATGATAACAGGAAAAGGTCTTTGGACAGCACCTGCAGAACCACTCCTTTATAGGGATGGTGCTGCTAATTGCGCATGATTTCTGCCTGTTGTCTGTTCCATTTGCAGGAAAAATTAAGTCACATTCAATGTTGCTTCAAAACTGGCCAGGTTGATTTCACACAAGTGTGATTGACTTAGTTACATTGTGTTAAGTGTTCCCTTTATTTTTTTTAACAAAGTATATACACTGCTGCTTAACTCGCTAAAACTTATCGCCTTGAAGCTAGAGATGTTGCCATTGTAAATTTGTGCAAAATGTTTAGAGGCTGTGGAGCTCTTTAGCAGGTACTTGTTGACAGCATCAAACAAATGTCTTCTAATCCTCACTTTCGACAGGCCTCTTGTGCATCCCACATACTATACATTGCAAATATTACTAGTGATAAAATTAATGATATTGACAGAATGACAGTTAATATATGAATCAATGCAAAGTTTAAAGATTATCCACATTACCTGGTGCCGCTCAATTCTGGATCTGTTGTTTGGTGTGGAATATATGAATCAATGGTATACTCCTTTTGTGTGGTTATATAAACAAATACTTTTGAGTTCTTCATTATCTTACAACAATTGCAAGTAGTTTATCAACATCAATAAGATCCCTTGGTGAATAACCACAGTTTATCTATGATGTTATTTAATTCACAAACTAGTAGATACAATATCTCCCCTTCTTGCCACAAATTTTACAGGTTCAATTAAGATTTTTTCCAATTTTGGTCCTGATTTATTATAGGTAAATGGTGTTTTAATATATGACAGATCTCATAATATTAGGGACTAAATGTTGTTAAAAAAACAATTTTTCTGTCTGTATTAACGTCCCTAGTGTGAACATCTGAAAACATAGGTTGTCTTTCTTTTTGACTCACTCTGTGTTTAGCTCAAACTATCATCCAGTTCATGTATTGCCTGCTCTCATTCTGCTGCAAACCTTATCAGTGTTAAGTGTAGACTTTTTTTGTATCTATAAAGTTCTCCCACAGTGATGTTTCTGACAACGTGCTTGGCATGACCGGAGGTTGCACAAAGGATGAAATTAGTGGCATTTGTTTTTAGTCATTTCAAGAAATGACTACTCCATTAAAAGGATGTATGGACAAATTAATGTCCAAAAAATGAATACTAACATCTTCTACACAAATGGTGAATCTAAGATTGAAAGAATTATTGTTAATGTACCCAAAAAAATCCTGCATCAAATCACTCGGTCTATCCCACATCAGGAGGAGGTGATCAATAGATCGACCATACCACCTGATGTGGGAGGAGAAAGGATTAGAACAGGAAAAAATAAACAATTCTTCCCATTCTGAAGCAAAAATTTTGTCATTCACAAGGGAAAAACTGGTTCCTATAGTGGATCCTCTTTTTTGCAGATAAAACTCGTTATTGAATGAAAAATAATTGTGTAGAGCAAAAACTCAACAGCCAGGACCAGAAGTTCCCGTATATTATAGGTTTTACAAAATTGCTATATTTGGATAAGTGAATTGTTAATGCTATCACTGCCTGATCATGAAGTATGTCAGTATGTCATAGCAAGGACTAAGATCTTTATAGATTGTAGCATGTCGCTGAATTTGTCATTTTAATCCAAGTTTGACTGCTTTTTGGTCATGGATTATATATCCTTTTTATTTTTACTAATAAATATGGACTTTTAGAAGATTTATTTTTACTGGACATATAATTCTTCGCTTCCATTCCCTTCTGCACCATGGGAGTCCATGCAATTGAACTTTCTTCAAGAAGGGTGAGCTGATAATTTTGTTTTTTCTTTTTTATATTATGTGTGCACTTAGTTATTTGGGTACTGTACGGCAATATATTTTTGGGCACAACAATATGGTTTGTCATGTGAGCACAATTGTCTTTTTCAATGTGCTGGTGTTTCTTGTATCTTGTATGATAACATAATTTCATGTTTTTAATGGCAAATTAAAATTTTTCATAGTCATTCACAGTTTTCTAGAAAATTGTCAAAGTTCAAAAATATCAAACACTTCTTTCCACGTTTTTTACTGTAATGCTTCCCCCATAAAGAACCACAGAAAATACCAATGCATCGCGATCTATGTCCTTTTTTAAATTGAGTATATTCGAAGAAATATCACAACAAATTCCATCCATATAAAGGAGTCTAAGATTTTCTGGTATGTAAAGGGAATTTTTCACCATATAGTTGCCGTTAGCTAAGCTTTTGAGTATCTACAGTAAACCCATGGTGTTGCATTTCAGTGGATGCATCACATGGGTTTTCTTATTCTAATAATGAAGCCGCCTAGCCTTTTTGGCCAAGATGATGGTCATAGTCCATAGTTATTAATTTCTTGCCTTAACTCACACCCTCATTTACTTTAAAAGATTTACTTTAAACAAGTTGTATGTGATCTCTTTATCTAAATCATCTGTAGCTTAAAATAAATGTGTTTTCTATATCTTTCCAAGCCAGGTTTAAGTTATTTAGAAACAGAAAAGTGTTAATTATCATTAAAAGGGACCCAGGCGTTAACACTTTTTTTTGCCACATTTGACATCAAGTGTCATTGTATCCAGGTCCCTTTGGCTAGAGTAGTTGTTAGGATCTTCTTGCCCCCAGTTATATTATGAGCTCAATTAAAAAATATATACAATGCAACCATAAATAATAAAATCATATGTAATGTCACAAAAGGTTTGACCTACAAGATATAATATTAATAGCAAAAAAAGAATAAGAAAACAATGAAGTAATTTTAGCAAAATTATATAAAATATTTTATATACAAAATGTTACACCAAGCAATTCATTGCCATACGGAGATTTGTTGCCAAGCATTTCCCATAATCATTTTTTGAAATTTGTATTTTCCAAGTCATTTCAAACATAGTTCTTTAGTGTTATGAATTAGTCATGATGTCCACTTAGAGGAAGGATAAGCTCTAAATCTTACTATAGATTACTTAGTGCAATTAAAAGAAATATATACCAGAAGCTGCTATGCAGGAGCATCAAACTAATTATTTTTGGCTTTTTTCCTCAGATAATGGACACATTGCTGCCAGTAGGTAAATCCCTATCATAAAAAGAATGCTGTTCTCCCCAGCAATTCTGATGAAAACTACAGGTGGACACAGATTATAATAGAAGCATCTCATTGAAATTCATCTTACATTTTTGCCTCAGATGGAATACATGCTGATCCATCACAAATCTACTTGAATTCATTCAAATTGATTGCACATTTCCAGGGCAAAACTTCAATTTGCTATTCAAACATATTTGTTTTTTTATAATGGCTAAAATGTCAAGCATAAAATTCTAACAGTGTTTCTTGTTGGTTCTTATAGGATATTACTGTTGTTATTGGGTGGTGAAGCGACATAAAGTCTTACACAGAGGAAATGGTTCATATACAACTCATTTTTCACACTGCCCCGAATAAGGAAACATAATCAAAGCATTTTTATCTCATTAATTTATATTGATATCAATATATTCATGTCATATTTAGATCCTAATATAACAGAATCTTGTCAACCCCCTTGTATGATGAAGACAGCCTAATGATGAACCTATAAATTTCTGCTTCTGACGTATTTGGTGAAAAGCTCATTTGACTGGTGGAAATACAGAATTACATCCCAGCCACTTAAAAAAAGCTAAATATTAGAGATGAGTGATTCAAATTTCCTGAAATTCACAGTTACATGTAAATTCGAACATTTTGAAATTTGACAAAAAACTAGAAATATTTGCAAGTATGAAACTTTAAATTTGATGCCTTTAAACCAGATACTTATACAATACAAAATGTTATTATTATTATTATTATTATTATTATTATTATTATTATTATTAATTTATATAGCACCAATGATTCCATGGTGCTGTACATGAGAAGGGGTTACATACAAAATACAGATATCACTCACAGTAAACAAACTAACAATGACAGACTGATACAGAGAGGAAAGGACCCTTGCAGGCTTACATTCTACAGGATGGTGGGGTAGGTTGGGAGGTTGCAGCAGCTTCGATGTTGGTGAGGCGGTAGCTCCGGTAGTGGTGAGGAGGCAACGGGGTCAATGCAGGCTGTAAGCTTTCTTGAAGAGGTGGGTTTTCAGGTTCTGTGTGAAGGATTCAAATGTGGTTGATAGTCAGATGTGTTGGCACACAGAATTCCAGAGGGTGGGGGATATTAGTGATAAGTCTTGGGGGCGATTAGTTGAGGAGCGAATAAGTGTGGAGGACAGAAGGAGGTCTTAGAAGGACCGGAGATTATGTGAGGGATATTGGGAGATTAGTTCAGAGATATATGGAGGAGACAGTTTATGGATGGCTTTATAGGTCACTATTAGTAATTTAAACTGGATACGATGAGGGAATGGAAGCCAGAGAAGAGATTTGCAGAGTGGAGAAACAGAGGAGGAGAGAGTTGAGGGCAGCACGGTGGCTCAGAGGATTGCACTGCAGCCTTGCAGCGCTGGAGTCCTGGGTTCTAATCCCACCTTGGACAACATCTGTAAGAAGTTTGTATGTTCTCCCCGTGTTTGTGCAGGTTTCCTCCCACATTCCAAAGACATACTGATTGGGAATTTAGATTGTGAGCTCCATCGGGGACAGCTATGATAATGTGTGCAAAACTGTAAAGCGCTGCGGAATATGTTAGTGCTATATAAAAAAAAAGATTATAATTAGTTGGGCAGCAGAGTTAAGGATGAACTGGAGAGGTGTGAGAGTGTTAGCAGGAATGTCACAGAAATGGATGTTGCAGTAGTCAAGGCGGGAGATGATGAGGGCATGCACAAGCATTTTAGTAGATTGAAGATTGAGGAAAGGACGGATTCTTGAAATATTTTTGAGCTGGAGGTGACAGGAGGTGGAAGGAGCTTGGATGTGCAGTTTGAAGAACAGGGCAGAGTAAAGGGTTACTCCGAGGCAGCGGACTTCCGGTACAGGGGAAAGTGTGATGTCATTTATTGTGATAGCTAGACCAGGTAAGGATGATCTGTGAGATGGATGAAAGGTGATGAGCTCAGATTTGTCCACATTGAGTTTGAGAAAGCGAGAGGAGAAGAAAGAGGATATGGCTGATAGACGCTCCGTGATTCTGGACAGCAGAGAGGTGACGTCTGGCCCAGAGAGGTAGATCTGAGTGTCATCAGCATAAAGGTGGTACCGGAATCCTTGGGACTTTATGAGTGTCCCATGCCAAGGGTATAGATTGAGAAAAGTAGGGGTCCTAGAACAGAGCCTTTGGGAACTCCAACAGTGAGAGGAAGGGATGGGGAGGTAGTATAAGAGTGGGAGATGCTGAATGTGTGGTTAAAAAGGTATGAGGAGATCCAGGATAGGGCGAGATCTTTGATGCCAATGGAATAGAGGATGTGTAGTAGGAGGCAGTGGTCCACTGTATCGAAAGCAGAGGACAAATATAGAAGAGTATTGTCTTTTAGCTTTAGCTGTAAGTAGATCATTAGTAATTTTGGTCAGGGCAGTCTCAGTGGAATGATGGGGATGGAAACCAGACTGTAGATTGTGAAAGAGCAAGTTAGATGAGAGAATAGGGTAAAATTCAGTGTGGATGTGCTGCTCCAGGAGTTTGGAAGCAAATAGGAGCAGTGATATTGGGCAATAGCTGTACATAGCGTTTGGGTCAGGGGTTGGCTTTTTAGGGATAGTCGTGATTGTGGCACGTTTGAAAGCAGAAGGGAAGGTACCAGAAGTTAGTAATAGGTTGAAGAGATGCATTAGGGATGGGATAAGTGTGGTGGTGAGGTTGGGGAGGAGGTGGGATGGGATGGGGTCTAGTGCACTAGTGGTGAGGTGTGATTTGGAGAGGAGACAATTAAGCTCCCCTTCAGTGATGTTGGATAGGGAGGTTATGGGGGAAGAGCTGTGGTCTGGTATACAAAGGGATTGTGGTGGTTGAACAATAAAGACTTGCTTTGTTTGATCTATCTTATTTTTGAAGTGTGTGGAAAGTCCTCAGCAGAGAGGAGGAAGGTTGGAGGGGGCAGTGGTTGGCAGAGGATGTAGTTAAAAGTTTTGAATAACTGTTTGGAGTTGTAGGATAGGGGATAGAGAAGATATGAGGGTTGTGAAGTAGGCCTGTTTAGCAGAGGTGAGGGAAGATTTGAAAGTGAGTGTTGCTTGTTTGAGTGCAGTGAAATCATCTTGCAAATTTGTTTTCTTCTAATGCTGGTCTGAAACCCTGGGCACTTGCCCGAGCTTTTTAGTGATGCTATTGTGCCAGGGTTGTCTATTACATTGCACTCTGCCATGATCGAGATGGGCAACTGCGTCAATAGCTGATGCGAGAGTGGCATTGTAGAAAACAGTGGCACCATCTGTGTCATGGGGTGAGGGTATGGATGCCAGTGGTAGACTAGAGTCAGAGACTGTGTGGGTGTCTAGGTGTGCAAGGCTTCTGCGAGGGTGCGCATGTAGCTGGACATGGGTGACAGGTGAGGAGCACAGGGATGAGAAAGTAAGTAGATGGTGGTCAGAAAGAGGGAGAGGGGAGGTTGTGAAGTTAGATAGAGAGCAGAGATGGGTGAATATCAGGTCTGAAGTATGTCTGTTCATGTGGGTGGCTGAGGAGGACCACTGAGTAAGTCCAAAAGATGAAGTAAGAGACAGGAGTTTGGAGGCTGTTGACTGAAGGGTATCAGTGGGGATGTTGATGTCACCCATGATGATAGTGGGAATGTCAGCGGAAAAAAAGTGAAAAAGCCAGGTAGAGAATCGGTCACTAAAGGCAGTGGCTGGGCCCGGATGTCGGTATATGGTGGCCACTTGGAGGTTGAAGGGATAGTAGATGCAGACAGAGTGGACTTCAAAAAAGGGGAGGATGAGGGAGGGTAGAGTTGGGATTGGGTTAAAGGTGCAGTTAGTAGAAAGGAGAAGACCCACTCCTCCACTATGTCTGTTGCCGGGGCTAGCAGTGTGGGTGAAGTGGAGGCCGCCGTAACACAGCGCTGCAGGGAACTCAGTGTTGGAGGGTGTCAGCCATGTTTCTGTGAGGCCGAAGAAGGCAAGGTTGTGAGAGAGAAAGAGGTCATGAATCACATGAAGCTTATTGCAAATGGGGTTTGCATTCCAAAGCGCTCCAGAGAGAGAGAGCAGGGGGGTGGGCGTCAGGGCACGGGTTTTTTGTTGGAGAGATTGTGGTAGATCATATTAGATAGGGAGCGGTAGGAGTGGGAAGTATTAGCTGTAGGGGTCCAGGATTGGGAAATATTTTCTCAGCAGTGAGGAGAAGCAGAGAGAGGGAGATCAGGTGGGAGAAAGAGGGTGGCCGGCTTGTTTTATATTTTATTAGGAGTGATCTGAGGTTGAGGAGCAGGTAAGCAGAGGAGGTCAGGTGGGGAGGTAAGAGGGAAGGGGAGATGATTATTTTAGTTAGAGGGAGCTGGGGTTTGGGGATAGTGAAGGAGAGTGAGGATTAGTGGAGCAAACACTGTAAGGGCATATGTAAACATGATGAAGGTGTAAGATGGGTTAATAGAAAAGCTAGTAATAAGAAGTGCTTACTGTTCCCTTCTGATCTCTTCTGGTTTATTCCTGTTATATTAATAACATTTACCACATGTAAAACACAGTGTAAGTATACCAGCAGATGACACAGCTCCCCAAAACCATCACTGATTGTGGAAACTTCACACTCGACCTTAAGCAGCTTGGATTTTCTGTCTCTCAACTCTTCCTCCAGTCTCTGGGACCTTGATTTCCAAGGTCTAGTGTGAAGTATCATCAATTAATGATGGTTTTGGGAGCCATGTCATCTGCTGATGTAGGTCCCCTGTATTTTATCAAGACCAAAGTCATCACAGCTGTCTACCAGGAAATTTTAGAGCACTTCATGCTTCCCTCTGCCGACAAGTTTATTGGAGATGGAAATTTCATTCTCCAGTAGGAATTGTCAAAAGTATTTATACCTGGTTTAAAAACAACAGTATCACTGTGCTTAACTGGCCAGCAACTCACCTGACCTTAACCCCATAGGTAATCTATGGAGTATTGTAAAGAGGAAGATGAGAGACACCAGACCCAACCATGCAGATGAGCTGAAGGCTGCTATCAAAGCAACCTGGGCTACCATGACACCTCAACAGTGCTACAGACTGATCGCCTCCATGCCATGCCGCATTGATGCAGTAATTGTTGCCAAAGGAGCCCCACTCAAGTATTGAGTGCATTTACTGAACAAACATTTCAGTAGGCCAATATTTCGGTTTTAAAATCATTTTTTTCAAGCTGGTGTTATAAATGATTCAATTTTACTGAGATAATGACTTTTGAGTTTTCATTGTCTGTAAGCCATAATCATCAACATTAACAGAAATAAACACTTGAAATACATCACTCTGTTTGTAATGACTCCTATATAATATATGAGTTTCACTTTTTGATGATATTCTAATTTTGTGAAATGCACCTGTATTTCAGATGTTTTCGTAAAAAAGCAAAACATACTGTATCAACCTAACTTTACCATCAACATAAAGTACAGTGTATCACACATAAAAATTCCAAAACCTTTGGGATATGTTGAAGCAGTTCAGAGTTGTTACTACTAAAATGACACGTCAAGTTTGAAAAAAGGGGCTTGGTTGTTTAGGCCAAAAGTGTCTCAGTACTTTAGGGGTTAAAGCAATATATTAATGTGAAGAAAACCTGTATTAGTGGAACCTTCTTAAACTTGACAGTGTCAATTTTTACTAGATATTAAACTATATATCTACAGATTTGATTATCTGGCAGAACTTTGCATACAAAATTATGAGACCAGGTTCACATTATGTTGCTACAATGAGATGAATGTCTATGTCTTGGATCTTCTTTTGAAAGAAAAAGGGTCAATACAAGTCTAGATACTTTTATAACAGGAGAATTGAATGGCTGGATGGCATAATTGATGTAATTCTTTTTGGCAGTAAAAAAGGTAAATCTTTGTATTCCAAAATGTGATGTTAGGTTATTAACCCCTTCATGACCTTGGGATTTTCCGTTTTTCCGTGTTCGTTTTTCGATCCCCTCCTTCCCAGAGCCATAACTTTTTTTATTGTTCCGTAAATTTGGCCATATGAGGGCTTATTTTTTGCGGGACGAGTTGTACTTTTGAACGACATAATTGGTTTTACCATGTCTTGTACTAGAAAACAGGAAAAAAATTCCAAGTGCGGTGAAATTGCAAAAAAAAGTGCAGTCCCACACATGTTTTTTGTTTGGCTTTTTTGCTAGGTTCAAAAAAATTGTGCCATTTTCTGATACTCGTAGCGTCTCCATTTTTCATGATCTGGGGTCGGTTGAGGGCTTATTTTTTGCATGCCGAGCTGGCGTTTTTAATGATACCATTTCGGTGCAGATACGTTCTTTTGATCGCCCATTATTGCATTTTAATGCAATGTCACGGTGACCAAAAAAAGTAATTCTGGCATTTCAAATTTTTTTCTCGCTACGCTGTTTAGCGATCAGGTTAATGCTTTTTTTTATTGATAGATCGGGCGATTCTGAACGTGGCGATACCAAATATGTGTAGGTTTGATTTTTATTTATTGATTTATTTTGATTGGGGCGAAAGGGGGGGTGATTTAAACTTTTATATTTTTTTATTTTTTTCACATTTTTTTAACTTTTTTTTTAACTTTTGCCATGCTTCTATAGCCTCCATGGGAGGCTAGAAGCAGGCACAACGCGATCGGCTCTGCTACATAGCAGCAATCTGATGTTCGCTGCTATGTAGCAGAAATGCAGGTGTGCTGTCAGCGCCGACCACAGGGTGGCGGTCACAGCTATCCGGGATCAGTAACCATAGAGGTCTCAAGGACCTCTATGGTTACAATGTAGAAGCATCGCTGACCCCCGATCATGTGATGGGGTTCGGCGATGCGCTCATTTCCGGCCGCCCGGCCGGAAGCGCTGGTTAAATGCTGCTGTCTGCGTTTGACAGTGGCATTTAACTAGTTAATAGGCGTGGGCAGATCGCGATTCTGCCTGCGCCTATTACGGGCACATGTCAGCTGTTCAAAACAGCTGACATGTCCCAGCTTTGATGTGGGCTCACCGCCGGAGCCCGCATCAAAGCGAGGGTTCTGACCTCGGACGTACTATCCCGTCCGAGGTCAGAAAGGGGTTAACATTAAGGTCAACAATAAATTTTTATGACTTGGAACTGTTTACGCACAACACAAGCTCTACCATGAATGCTTCTCTTATGAAGATCGAATTTTAAAATTCATTAGTTCACTAGAATAATCAATGAAAAGAGAAAGTGAGCAATATTTACTCATTTTATGATTCCCATTAAACTATGCTAAAAACATTTTCTTAGGTTTAGTGAGTGATAGTCCTTAAGAGCACCAGCTTCTTGAATTAGATACTGTATATACTATGGATAATGAGTTCAATAGTTATATTATTATCTGCTTTCTGAAACAGAAGCATCTTATTTTCTTTCTAACCAACTTTCTCCAGCTACTCCAGATACAATTAAAACCTATTTTTAAGTTGTCCTTGTTGCTTAGGTGTCCTTCACTAAACCCTGGCACATTCCTATTTTCCAAATTAGAGAAGCCAACGAGTCTCAGTAGATTACACAATGCGATTTCTCAGGTTATGTTTACCAATCTCACATGAGATAGCCTGCAGTTTGCATTTGACTCCTCATATAAAGTACCTATTAAGAGGCGGCATTTTTATGAAAGCAATCTGCAATCTTTTATTCAATTGCTGTTTATTTGTATTTTCTTAAGCTCTCAAGAATGCCGAGAGCAGACTGTTACCTCCATTGAGGCAATTGTTAGTTTACAATAATGAAATAATGCATAGCTCTTGTGCCATTATTGCCTAGGAAATTAGGTAACTGACTTTCTAATACCCAGCGTGCTGAAACTATAGCGAGCCACTTAACCCAAAGTAATGGAGTATTGACTAGATACAGTGATATGTGCAAAAGTGCTTCAGTCAGATTAAAGTTAGACAAGCTGTATTGTGGAAAGCTCTGTACTGTCATATGTCTTCATACCAATTACTTTATACTTCTCTGAAAACTTTTAATAAGCACATACTTAAAACAAGGTTTAACTAATCTGCTGATGATCAATTCTGTCAGCATAAAATGTAAAATATGAATATTTTGTACTACACAGATGCACAGAAGGCCAATACAATAAGTGCATATATGTAAATGCCAATGATAAACCTTAGGCACAATATGCACCTAGTCCAAAATCCATATGAATTTCAAGTCCCAATGTAAAATTTAGCACTACACTGCTTCTACCAACTTCTATAGTGCATCCTGGAGTCATCTTCCCAATGTGCATGCATCTGACCTTGAGTATGATACTTAATAAATAAAAAAATATATTAATCCAACCAGCCAATCCCGGACATGCCATTGGTGCAATCTGTTTAGCCACGCAGAAGCCCAAGAGGAAAGGGGGCTAACTTCCACCACCAAAGCAACAATTAGCTTCTATCACAGAAGTGTGTCTACCCTGTGACTAGGCTACTTTCATCAAAATTCTATTTTCACTGAATTTCCGCCCAACCACAAAATGACCTGCTTATATAATTTCAGTGATTATTTTTTTAGATCAAGAGAATGTGGTAATAAGAACAAGGCAGTATATATCATTCAGTCATGCTGGCTGAGTTATAAATTCTGATTACTTTAATAGAGAATTTGTAGCTGGAAATCATAGCCTTCTTCTGTTAACCACAGTAACATCCAAGTAAACACATGAGGTCATCAATACTGTGCATCAAAAGTGCTTTACAGGTAAGAACATCGCTGTTTGTAAGATTGCCAATAAATCAACCATTAATCATCATCAAAATTTTCAAACAAAGAAGTTCAATTACTATGGAGAAGGCTTCAGGTCTCCCAATAAACTCCAGCAATTGCAAGAACTTGTGAGGTTGGTTTAGCACCAGTTCAGGGCTTACTCAGGAATGGCAACAGTCATATGTCATTGAGACAATGGTGACATGAAGTGCTGCAAAAAAGCCACTTTTCTCCAAGAAAAACATCAAAGACTGATGTTCCGCAGTTAGTGCAGGGATTAGACTGGAAAGGGCTGTGTTAAAACTATACTCTCTGATAAAGAACATTTCAGCCTGTTTCAGACTTTTAGAAGATTTCCTTAAAGCAAATCTGTCATCAGGATTTTGCTAAGCAAACTACATGCACTGTCAGGTTGGCTCTGGTTTCACTGATTAAAATTATACCTGGTTTCAAGAAATCCATCTTGGGGTTGCTATTTAATCGTTTTGTGGTTGTTTGCAGTTTTCAGTCAGTGAGATTCTCGTCATTTAGGCCGGGCTTGTGGGAGTTTCTTTATTTGGTGCTCTGGCCTCATCTTAATCTTTGTAGGCTTAAATGACCAGTAACTGAACCTTCAGTGACCTGCTTCCTGTTTTAAATACTGTGCTTGGGCAGTTTATATTGTGTTCTTTAAAAAAAAAATCAACTTCAGCAAAATGGCAGTGACGGTGGATGCGCCTGCACAGTAGCATCAATTGTCAGCTGATAGATGCTGCTGCACACACGCCACTCACGGTGCCATTTTGCTGGAGCCCAATTTTTTTTATCCAACAAAATGGTGTCATCGGCGGCGCAGAATTTATCAGCAAGCGATGCCAATAGATGCTATAGTGCAGACGCTTCCACTGACGCCATTTTGTTGGAGCAAGAAAAATTTTGCCAATTTTTTATTTTAAAGAACGCAATATAAACTGCACAAGTGCAGTATTTAAAATAGAAGGCAAGAAACTGAAGGTTCAGTGACCTGTCATTTAAGCGCACAAGGATTAAAAAGAGGCCAGAGCACCAAATAAAGCCCTACCCTACCATAAAGCCCGCCCTGAAGCACAAAAATGTAATTAACTGAAAACTGCAAACAAAGATTAATCAACAAGCACAAGATGGATTTCGTAAATCAAGTTATCACTTTAAATCAGTGTAACAGCGCCAACCTGACAGTGTCTGTAGTTTACTTAGCAAAATCCTGATGAGAGGTTCGCTTTGAGAGGAAAATGTGATCACTAGGGTTGAGCGACTTTCATTTTTTAAAGATCGAGTCGGGTTTTGTGAAACCCGACTTTGTCCAGAGTTGAGTCGAGTGCAGTCGGCCGATTATTGCTAAAAGTCGGGGATCGACCGAAACACGAAACCCAATGCAAGTCAATGGGGAAGCATAGTCGGCAGTGAGTGGAGGCCAGGAAAACACCTACAGTGCCCATTTTAATGCCCAAAACATCCATTCTTGTTTCTGAAGCTTGTCAATCTTAATTAACTTTATAATAATAGTTGTTCAATGGAACTTGGGGGTCATTTGGCAAAAGTTGTGGGGGGTAGGGCTGGTTCAAGGTTTTAGTGGGCCCAGGAATCGTGGACTACGTCACGGCGGTGGAGCAGGGAGAGGTAAGTATTTCAACATTGCAAGTGCTGTGATCCTGAGCAAGCAGGGGGGCACACTTGTTCGCATTGGCACTGGCACAGGGCCCCTCAAAGTACAGCGGTGTGTTTGCACGGCGGGGGCGCCTCCCACCAGCAGCGACACTTTTGCGTACTCTGAGGGGCCCTGTGCCAGTGACGTCGCCAACGAGTATGCCCCCCCACCTGATGAAGGAACCTGCACTTTCATCTGCACCTTCCTCTTTGTCCCTGTGTAAGGTGGTATAACATGCGGGAAGGGGAACCTTACTTTCAGCAGGGTCAGATTCTGGCTGTGTAGAGTGCAAGGGGAATGTAGTGGTCTAGGTCAATGTACCAGCAGACTCATCTAGCAGTGGCTGGGCAATGGGCAGGATGAGGAGGAAACAGATATAGGGCCAAAGAATAAAGTAGGCTAAATGCAGTTCAAAATTGGTAACAGGACTAAACAGGCGGCATTGCTTTGTTCAGTGGAGTAGCAAACCCAGGAGCAGCAGACACTGTTTTAAGGGCCCAAACACACTAATAGGCCAAATACAGTTTAATATCTGATACTTTAGGCCAAAAGCCTAAGACTGAAGCTCAGCTTTATTCAGTTGAGGGCAAACACCAGGGAGGGGCAGACACCGTTAGTAGGCCCTAACCACCAATTTTTTAAAACACAGCACTTAATGAGAGCCAGAAGGTTGAAGCTCAGCTTTATTCAGTTGAGGACAAACACCAGGCAGGGGCAGACACCGTTAGTAGGCCGTAACCAAAGTTGAAGGCCAAATGCAGTTTAATATCTGATACTATAGGCCGAAAGCCAGAAGGTGGAAGCTCAGCTTTATTCAGTTGAGGGCAAACACCAGGGAGGGGCAGACACCGTTAGTAGGCCCTAACCACCAATTTTAAAAAACACAGCACTTAATGAGAGCCAGAAGGTTGAAGCTCAGCTTTATTCAGTTGAGGACAAACACCAGGCAGGGGCAGACACCGTTAGTAGGCCCTAACCAAAGTTGAAGGCCAAATGCAGTTTAATATCTGATACTATAGGCCGAAAGCCAGAAGGTGAAAGCTCAGCTTTATTCAGTTGAGGGCAAACACCAGGGAGGGGCAGACACCGTTAGTAGGCCCTAACCACCAATTTTTAAAAGCATAGCACTTAATGAGAGCCAGAAGGTTGAAGCTCAGCTTTATTCAGTTGAGGACAAACACCAGGGAGGGGCAGACACCGTTAGTAGGCCGTAACCAAAGTTGAAGGCCAAATGCAGTTTAATATCTGATACTATAGGCCGAAAGCCAGAAGGTGGAAGCTCAGCTTTATTCAGTTGAGGGCAAACACCAGGGAGGGGCAGACACCGTTAGTAGGCCCTAACCACCAATTTTTAAAAACACAGCACTTAATGAGAGCCAGAAGGTTGAAGCTCAGCTTTATTCAGTTGAGGACAAACACCAGGCAGGGACAGACACCGTTAGTAGGCCCTAACCACCAATTTTTAAAAACACAGCACTTAATGAGAGCCAGAAGGTTGAAGCTCAGCTTTATTCAGTTGAGGACAAACACCAGGCAGGGGCAGACACCGTTAGTAGGCCGTAACCAAAGTTGAAGGCCAAATGCAGTTTAATATCTGATACCATAGGCCGAAAGCCAGAAGGTGGAAGCTCAGCTTTATTCAGTTGAGGGCAAACACCAGGGAGGGGCAGACACCGTTAGTAGGCCCTAACCACCAATTTTAAAAAACACAGCACTTAATGAGAGCCAGAAGGTTGAAGCTCAGCTTTATTCAGTTGAGGACAAACACCAGGGAGGGGCAGACACCGTTAGTAGGCCGTAACCAAAGTTGAAGGCCAAATGCAGTTTAATATCTGATACTATAGGCCGAAAGCCAGAAGGTGGAAGCTCAGCTTTATTCAGTTGAGGGCAAACACCAGGGAGGGGCAGACACCGTTAGTAGGCCCTAACCACCAATTTTAAAAAACACAGCACTTAATGAGAGCAAGAAGGTTGAAGCTCAGCTTTAGTCAGTTGAGGACAAACACCAGGCAGGGGCAGACACCGTTAGTAGGCCGTAACCAAAGTTGAAGGCCAAATGCAGTTTAATATCTGATACTATAGGCCGAAAGCCAGAAGGTGGAAGCTCAGCTTTATTCAGTTGAGGGCAAACACCGTTAGAAGGCCCTAACCACCAATTTTTAAAAACACAGCACTTAATGAGAGCCAGAAGGTTGAAGCTCAGCTTTATTCAGTTGAGGACAAACACCAGGGAGGGGCAGACACCATTAGTAGGCCGTAACCAAAGTTGAAGGCCAAATGCAGTTTAATTTCTGATACTATAGGCCGAAAGCCAGAAGGTGGAAGCTCCGATTTAGACAGTGGAGGACAATTTGAAATAGGGACTGCAGACAGACTTAGTAGGCTGTCCCCTGTGGACCATACATCCACCACATTAACCCATTGCGCCTTAATGGACACGTAATCTTCCGTGGCCATGCCTACAGGTCCATGCGTCTGTTGTCAGGTGCACCTTTGTACTCACAGATTGCCAGAGTGCATAGACAATGCGGTCTTTTACATGCTGGTGGAGCGTTGGGATGGCTTTTCTCGCAAAAGAATTGTCGACTGGTTAGCTTGTAGTGTGGTACAGCGTAGTCCATCATGGCCTTATTAATAGTAAATAAAATATATAACTAGGCTCTATGAACTTTTAAATAGGTTCCAGGGGTACACGGGCAGCATTGGTGTGGTCAGTGGAGGAGTATTGCAAGTAGGGGCCGCAGACAGGCTAATAAAGGCCTAAAATAACAAACAATAGGCAGGCATGGCAGTTTTAAATCGGTTACATGGATACACAGGCAGGCACTCCAGGCAGCATTGTGGTCAGTGGAGGAGTATTGCAAGTAGGGGCCGCAGACAGGCTATCAAAGGCCTAAAATACAAACAATAGGCAGGCATGGCAGTTTTAAATCGGTTACATGGATACACAGGCAGGCACTCCAGGCAGCATTGTGGTCAGTGGAGGAGTATTGCAAGTAGGGGCCGCAGACAGGCTATCAAAGGCCTAAAATAACAAACAATAGGCAGGCATGGCAGTTTTAAATCGGTTACATGGATACACAGCCAGGCAGCATTGTGGTCAGTGGAGGAGTATTGCAAGAAGTGTCTGACACAGATAGTACTCCCAAAAAATAAATAGATGTTAATGTCTCGCAAAACAACTATAAATAAAAAAAGGGGTGGCATGCTTAGGTACAGGGGTGGGCTCATCTGCAGAGGTTATGACAAAGTAATTTGGCAGTAAATTAGTATTTACTGGTGTCAATATAGGACACTGACCCAGACTACTGTAACTATCATCATAGATGTCAACAAATTGGTATTGATTGTCAGTGCCAGGCATTGAATGATGTCAGCGCATAGACTAAACATTGGTGGAGCTGTGCGAGATAATTTGGCACGTGGTAGAGCACAGTTTGAGCTGGGGGGGGAACTCTCTTGTGGCCGGCGGTACCGCCCCAGGGCCCCTCATGTTACAACGGTGTGTCTGACGTTGGGTGCGCACCACCACCGCCAGAGACACTACATTGTACTATGAGGGACCCAGTGGCAGTGCCGTCGACCAAAAGCGAGCACACCCACCTCTTCTGACAAACAGCACTGTAACTAACGGGTGCTTGCGCCAAGTGTCGAGAGTGAGACAACGGCCCCGTGGGGGGAGTTTTCCCATTGGGGGAGGTGTAAACATGTCGTATGCTGGTCAAACAGCTGCTGCAAATTAAGAGATTTTAACACTCAGTAAGACCAGTCCACAAGCAAGACCTTTCTATAGGAAAGCTAGGAGTCAGCCGGGAAAGGTGGGGCAAAATAATTTGAAATCCAGGAGTGGTTCATTTTAATGAAGGTGAGATCATCCACATTTTGGGTAGCCAGACGAGTCCTTTTTTCGGTTAATATTGAACCAGCAGCACTGAATACTCTTTCTGATAGCACACTAGCTGCTGGGCAAGCAAGCTCCTGCAATGCATATTCTGCCAATTCAGGCCAGGTGTCTAATTTGGATGCCCAGTAATCAAATGGGAATGACGGTTGAGGGAGAACATCAATAAGGGCTGAAAAATAGTTAGTAATCATACTGGACAAATGTTGTCTCCTGTCACTTTGAATAGATGCTGCAGTACCTGTCCTGTCTGCGGTCATTGCGAAATCACTCCACAACCTGGTCAGAAAACCCCTCTGTCCAACGCCACTTCTGATCTGTGCACCTCTAACACCTCTGCCCTGTAGCCCCCTGCAGCTCGTGTGAGAACCATCACCGGCGCTGGGTGCTGGGAATGCCTGAATCAAACGGTCTACAAGAGTAGCTTGTTTGGTTGCTAATATTTGTTCGAGGTTCTCATGTGGCATAATATTTTGCAATTTGCCTTTATAGCGAGGGTCAAGGATGCAGGCCAACCAGTAATCGTCATCGCTCATCATTTTAATAATGCGTGGGTCCTTTTTGAGGATACGTAAGGCATAATCCGCCATGTGGGCCAAAGTTCCAGTTGGCAAATCTGCGGTTGTGCTGGTTTGAGGGGCAGTTACAGGCAATTCTACGTCACTTGTCTCCCTTACAAAAATAGAACCCGGCCTTGCAACGCCACTAATTTCTGTTGGCCCAGGAGAAGCTTCCTCAGTAAAAAAGTACTCATCCCCATCATCCTCATCGTCCTCCTCCTCCTCTTCGCCCGCTACCGCGTCCTCTACACGGCCCTGACCAGACAATGGCTGACTGTCATCCAGGTTTTCCTCTTCCTCGGCTGCAGATGCCTGCTCCTTTATGTGCGTCAAACTTTGCATCAGCAGACGCATTAGGGGGATGCTCATGCTTATTATTGCGTTGTCTGCACTAACCAGCCGTGTGCATTCCTCAAAACACTGAAGGACTTGACACAGGTCTTGTAGCTTCGACCACTGCACACCTGACAACTCCATGTCTGCCATCCAACTGCCTGCCCGTGTATCCTCCCACAAATACATAACAGCACGCCTCTGTTCGCACACTCTCTGAAGCATGTGCAGTGTGGAGTTCCACCTTGTTGCAACATCGATGATTAGACGATGCTGAGGAAGGTTCAAAGAACGGTGATAGTTCTGCATACGGCTGGAGTGTACAGGCGAACGGCGGATATGCGAGCAAAGTCTGCGCACTTTGAGGAGCAGGTCGGGTAACCCCGGATAACTTTTCAGGAAGCACTGCACCACCAGGTTTAAGGTGTGAGCCAGGCAAGGAATGTGTTTCAGTTGGGAAAGGGCTATGGCAGCCATGAAATTCCTTCCGTTATCACTCACTACCTTGCCTGCCTCAAGATGTACAGTGCCCAGCCATGACTGAGTTTCTTTCTGCTAGAACTCGGACAGAACTTCCACGGTGTGTCTGTTGTCGCCCAAACACTTCATTGCCAATACAGCCTGCTGACGCTTGCCACTAGCTGTCCCATAATGGCACACCTGGTGTGCAACAGTGGCAGCTGCGGATAGAGTGGATGTGCGACTGCGGTCTGTGGACGAGCTCTCGCTTCTGCAGGAGGAGGAGGAAGAGGAGGAGGGGGGGGGCGAACGCCTACAGCCAACTCTTTCCTTGACCGTGGACTAGGCAGAACTGTCCCAATATTGCTGTCCCCTGTGGAGCCTGCATCCACCACATTCACCCAGTGTGCCGTGATGGACACGTAACGTCCCTGGCCATGCCTACTGGTCCATGCATCTGTTGTCAGGTGCACCTTTGTAGTCACAGACTGCCTGAGTGCATGGACGATGCGGTCTTTAACATGCTGTTGGAGGGCTGGGATGGCTTTTCTAGAAAAGAAGTGCCGACTGGGTAGCTCGTAGCGTGGTACAGCGTAGTCCATCAGCGCTTTGAAAGCTTCGCTTTCAACTAACCGGTAGGGCATCATCTCTAATGAGATTAGTCTAGCAATGTGGGCGTTCAAACCCTGTGTACGCGGATGCGAGGATGAGTACTTCCTTTTCCTAACAAGAGTCTCATGTAGGGTGAGCTGGACTGGAGAGCTGGAGATCGTGGAACTAGCGGTGGTGCCGGTGGACATGGGTGGGTGAGAGAGGGTTGGAGATGGTATTCTTGCCGGTGCCCTACATGCAGTGTTTCCTACTACTAACCTGGTGATTCCCTGACTGCTTTGGCCTGGCGACGAAAGCTGCACAGATACTGCAGGTGGTGTGGGAAATGGTCGGCTTACAGGGAGGGAAGGGATGTAGCGTTGCTGACTAGCTTCATTGGCCGAGGGTGCTGCAACCTTTAGGGAAGTTTGGTAGTTAGTCCAGGCTTGCAAATGCATGGTGGATAAATGTCTATGCATGCAACTTGTATTTAGACTTTTAAGATTCTGCCCTCTGCTTAAGGTAGTTGAACATTTTTGACAGATGACTTTGCGCTGATCATTTGGATGTTGTTTAAAAAAATGCCAGACTGCACTCTTTCTACTATCGGATACCTTTTCAGGCATTGCAGACTGAGCTTCTTTAACCAGATGGCCACGCTGTCCTCCAACTGGTTTAGGTTTTGCCATGCGTTTTTGGCCAGATACGGGCCCGGTAGATGGAACCTGTTGTGATGTTGATGCCTGCTGTGGATCCTCCTCCTCCGCTTCAGAACTACTGCCACCTGCACCCTGTTCCCCCAATGGCTGCCAATCGGGGTCCACAACTGGGTCATCTATGACCTCTTCTTCTATGTTGTGTGCAACTTCGTCTGTGTCACCGTGTAAGCCGGTGGTATTGCATTCGTGACGGAGCACCATAGTCTCCGCTGGTTTTGATTCTGCCTCAGTACACTGCGAGGGCAATGTTCTGGTCTGAGTCAAAGGAACAGCATAGTAATCTGGCTGTGGCTGTGCATCTGTGCACTCCATGTCTGATTCAACTTCTAATGGGCATAGCCTGTTAACTGTTTCACTGTGTAACCCAGGAACGGTATGTGTAAAGAGCTCCATGGAGTAACCTGTTGTGTCGACTGACGCATCCTTCTCTGTTGTTTTTAGTGAAGGACACAAGGAAGCGACTTGTTCCTGACCGGGAGCATCCACTGACGATGCACTGCTCTGACATTTGGCACTTTCCGAGGAGGAGGCGAAAGAGTTAGAGGCAGAGTCAGCAATGAAAGCCAATACTTGTTCCCCCTGCTCCGGCTTCAAAAGTGGTTTTCCTACTCCCAGAAAAGAGAGCGTTCGAGGCCTTGTGTAGCCAGACAACGAACCTGGCTCAACAACTCAAGACTTAGGTGCTGTACTGCTTTTACCACGACCACCTGATGCTCCACCACCACTACCATCATTACCAGCTGACAATGACCGCCCACGGCCACGACCTCTTCCACTAGACTTCCTCATTGTTTGCAAAACGTAACCAAAGTAACGCTATTTGTTACTGTAAAACAACTTATCAGGTGAACTCAAACTTCTGTAGGATTTATATATACCTTTATAGGTGCCTGACACTGAAAGGAAAATCAGGCCCAATGTTACACACTAGGTTTTCTGTGCCCCAAAAATTTGAGACAGATGGCACACACAGGACCAGCACTCAAGCAGAAATGCCAATCTTAATCTCCCACTATTTTTTTTTTTTTCTGGGAGAATTTACCCTAAAAAAAAAAAATGGCCAAGTATTACACAGTGTTTTCGGTGGCACACAATGAGAGACAGATACCACACACAGCAATGGCACGGAGGCAGACTTGCCAATATTTATCTCCCACTAAATTTTTTTTTGGAAAAGGGAGAATGTACCCCCCAAAAAAAAAAAAATGGCCAAGTATTACACAGTGTTTTCGGTGCCACACAATGACAGACAGATGCCACACACAGCAATGGCACGGAGGCAGACTTGCCAAAATATTTATCTCCCACTAAATTTTTTTTTGGAAAAGGGAGAAGGTACCCCCCCCCAAAAAAAAATGGCCAAGTATTACACAGTGTTTTCGGTGTCACACAATGACAGACAGATGCCACACACAGCAATGGCACGGAGGCAGACTTGCCAATATTTATCTCCCTCTAATTTTTTTTTGGAAAAGGGAGAATTTAGCAAAAAAAAAAAAAAAAATGGCCAAGTATTACACAGTGTTTTCGGTGCCACACAATGACAGACAGATACCACACACAGCAATGGCACGGAAGCAGACTTGCCAATATTTATCTCCCACTAAATTTTTTTTTGGAAAAGGGAGAATGTACCCCCCCCAAAAAAAAATGGCCAAGTATTACACAGTGTTTTCGGTGGCACACAATGAGAGACAGATACCACACACAGCAATGGCACGGAGGCAGACTTGCCAATATTTATCTCCCACTAATTTTTTTTTTGGAAAAGGGAGAATGTACCCCCCCCCCAAAAAAAAAATGGCCAAGTATTACACAGTGTTTTCGGTGCCACACAATGACAGACAGATGCCACACACAGCAATGGCACGGAGGCAGACTTGCCAATATTTATCTCCCACTAATTTTTTTTTGGAAAAGGGAGAATTTAGCAAAAAAAAAAAAAAAAATGGCCAAGTATTACACAGTGTTTTCGGTGCCACACAATGACAGACAGATGCTACACACAGCAATGGCACGGAGGCAGACTTGCCAATATTTATCTCCCACTAATTTTTTTTTTGGAAAAGGGAGAATGTACCCCCCCCAAAAAAAAATGGCCAAGTATTACACAGTGTTTTCGGTGCCACACAATGACAGACAGATGCTACACACAGCAATGGCACGGAGGCAGACTTGCCAATATTTATCTCCCACTAATTTTTTTTTTGGAAAAGGGAGAATGTACCCCCCCCCAAAAAAAATGGCCAAGTATTACACAGTGTTTTCGGTGCCACACAATGACAGACAGATGCTACACACAGCAATGGCACGGAGGCAGACTTGCCAATATTTATCTCCAACTATTTTTTTTTTGAAAAGGGAGAATGTACCCCCCCCCAAAAAAAAATGGCCAAGTATTACACAGTGTTTTTGGTGCCACACAATGACAGACAGATGCCACACACAGCAATGGCACGGAGGCAGACTTGCCAATATTTATCTCCCACTAATTTTTTTTTTGGAAAAGGGAGAATGTACCCCAAAAAAAAAAAATGGCCAAGTATTACACAGTGTTTTCGGTGCCACACAATGACAGACAGATGCCACACACAGCAATGGCATGGAGGCAGACTTGCCAATATTTATCTCTAACTATTTTTTTTTTTGAAAAGGGAGAATGTACCCCCTCAAAAAAAAATGGCCAAGTATTACACAGTGTTTTCGGTGCCACACAATGACAGACAGATGCCACACACAGCAATGGCACGGAGGCAGACTTGCCAATATTTATCTCGCACTAATTTTTTTTTTGGAAAAGGGAGAATGTACCCCCCCCCAAAAAAAAATGGCCAAGTATTGCACAGTGTTTTCGGTGGCACACAATGAGAGACAGATACCACACACAGCAATGGCACGGAGGCAGACTTGCCAATATTTATCTCCCACTAATTTTTTTTGGGGAAAAAGGAGAATGTACCCCCCCCCAAAAAAAAATGGCCAAGTATTACACAGTGTTTTCGGTGCCACACAATGACAGACAGATGCCACACACAGCAATGGCACGGAGGCAGACTTGCCAATATTTATCTCCTACTAATTTTTTTTTGGAAAAGGGAGAATTTAGCAAAAAAAAAAAAAAAATGGCCAAGTATTACACAGTGTTTTCGGTGCCACACAATGACAGACAGATGCCACACACAGCAATGGCACGGAGGCAAACTTGCCAATATTTATCTCCCACTAATTTTTTTTTTGGAAAAGGGAGAATGTACCCCCCAAAAAAAAAGAAAATGGCCAAGTATTACACAGTGTTTTCGGTGGCACAGAATGAGAGACAGATACCACACACAGCAATGGCACGGAAGCAGACTTGCAATATTTATCTCCCACTAATTTTTTTTTTTGAAAAGGGAGAATGTACCCCCCCCCAAAAAAAAATGGCCAAGTATTGCACAGTGTTTTCGGTGGCACACAATGAGAGACAGACACCACACACAGCAATGGCACGGAGGCAGACTTGCCAATATTTATCTCCCACTAATTTTTTTTTGGGAAAAAGGAGAATGTACCCCCCCCCCAAAAAAAAATGGCCAAGTATTACACAGTGTTTTCGGTGCCACACAATGACAGACAGATGCCACACACAGCAATGGCACGGAGGCAGACTTGCCAATATTTATCTCCTACTAATTTTTTTTTGGAAAAGGGAGAATTTAGCAAAAAAAAAAAAAAAATGGCCAAGTATTACACAGTGTTTTCGGTGCCACACAATGACAGACAGATGCCACACACAGCAATGGCACGGAGGCAAACTTGCCAATATTTATCTCCCACTAATTTTTTTTTTGGAAAAGGGAGAATGTACCCCCCCAAAAAAAAGAAAATGGCCAAGTATTACACAGTGTTTTCGGTGGCACAGAATGAGAGACAGATACCACACACAGCAATGGCACGGAAGCAGACTTGCAATATTTATCTCCCACTATTTTTTTTTTTTGAAAAGGGAGAATGTACCCCCCCCAAAAAAAAAATGGCCAAGTATTACACAGTGTTTTCGGTGCCACACAATGACAGACAGATGCCACACACAGCAATGGCACGGAGGCAGACTTGCCAATATTTATCTCCCACTAATTTTTTTTTTGGAAAAGGGAGAATGTACCCCCCCAAAATAAAAAATGGCCAAGTATTACACAGTGTTTTCGGTGCCACACAATGACAGACAGATGCCACACACAGCAATGGCACGGAGGCAGACTTGCCAATATTTATCTCCAACTAATTTTTTTTTTGGAAAAGGGAGAATGTACCCCCCCCAAAAAAAAAAATGGCCAAGTATTACACAGTGTTTTCAGTGGCACACAATGAGAGACAGATACCACACACAGCAATGGCACAGAGGCAGACTTGCCAATATTTATCTCCCACTAATTTTTTTTTGGGAGAAGGGAGAATGTACCCCCCCCAAAAAAAAAAAAATGGCCAAGTATTACACAGTGTTTTTGGTGCCACACAATGACAGACAGATGCCACACACAGCAATGGCACGGAGGTAGACTTGCCAATATTTATCTCCCATTAGTTTTTTTGGGGGGAAAGGGAGAATGTTCCCCCCCCAAAAAAAAATGGCCAAGTATTACACAGTGTTTTTGGTGCCACACAATGACAGACAGATGCCACATACAGCAATGGCACGGAGGCAGACTTGCCAATATTTATCTTCCTGCAGTTATCTCAGAAAAGTATGGCAGGCAGCTATAAAAAGGACTACTGCACACAAAAGTGTGGACAAACACACAAGATAGCTGTGCAGAAAGGAAGGAAAAACAGGATTTGTGCTTTGAAAAAAGCAGTTGGTTTGCACAGCGGCGTACACACAGGCACAGCAACGCAGCTATCAGGGTCAGGGAGGCTTCTAGTGCAGCCCAATGAGCTACAGCGCTGAGGGAAAAAAAATGTAGCTTCCACTGTCCCTGCAATCAAAAGGTGGTGTTGGACAGTGGAAATCGCTACAGCACAAGCGGTTTGTAGCTTTATGTACCCTGCCTATCACTATCCCTGCTTCCGAAGAAGCAGCAGCAACCTCTCCCTACGCTCAGATCAGCAGCAGTAAGATGGCGGTCGGCGGGAACGCCCCTTTATAGCCCCTGAGACGCCGCAGAAAGCAAGCCAATCACTGTAATGCCCTTCTCTAAGATGGTGGGGACTGAGAACTATGTCATCACGCTGCCCACACTCTGCGTCCACCTTCATTGGCTGAGAAATGGCGCTTTTAGCGTCATTGAAACGTGACTTTGGTGCGAAAGTTGCGTACCGCATGGCAGACCCCACACAGGGATCGGCTCAGTTTCATGAGACGCCGACTTTGCCAAAAGTCGGCGACTTATGAAAATGAACGATCCGTTTCGCTCAACCCTAGTGATCACTACTATTAGTCCCGTTTCATGTCTATGGTAAACCGTTTATAGTCTGAACTTGTGTGGTATTGCTTTTCTTTTAAGGGAGTAGTTTCACTCACAAATTTGCCTAAGAACATTGCCATGAATAAAGAATAGTATCTAAACATCCTCCAAAGCAACTTCTCTCAACAATTCAGAAGCAATTGGGTGACCAATGCATAAGCACCATGTCAAAGCAAAAGTGGAAAAAAGTTAAAAAAATTTGGGACAATGGCTAAGTAACTTCCCAGATCTCAATTCTTGTTGTCAATCCTCAATCTGGGTGGACAAACAAGAACACAGGAATAATAATAAACTCCAAGCATGAATTAGGCAAGAATGGGCTGTCATCAGTCGGGATTTAACCCCTTTCTGACCTTGGACGGGATAGTACATCCGAGTTCAGATCCCCTGCTTTGATGTGGGCTCCGGCGGTGAGCCCATATCAAAGCTGCGGCATGTCACCTGTTTTGAACAGCTGACATGTGCGCACAATAGCGGCGAGTGGAATCGCGATCCACCTGCCGCTATTAACTAGTTAAATGCCGCTGTCAAACGCTGACAGCGGTATTTAACTACCGCTTCCGGCCCCGCGGCCAGAAATGCGCTCATCGCCGACCTCCGTCACATGATCGGGGTCTGCGATGCGTCGGCATAGTAACCAGCGGTCTCCTTGAGACCTCTATGGTTACTGATGCCGGCTTGCTGTGAGCGCCACCCTGTGGTCGGCGCTCATAGCAAGCCTGTAATTAAGCTACATAGGAGCGATCTGATGATGGCTGCTATGTAGCAGAGCCGATCAGGCTATGCCAGCTTCTTGCCTCCCATGGAGGCTATTGAAGCATGGCAAAAGTTAAAAAAAAATGATAAAAAAATAAAAAATAAATAAAAAAAATATAAAAGTTTTAATCACCCCCCTTTTGCCCCATTCAAAATAAAACAATAAAAATAAAATCAAATATATACATATTTGGTATCGCTGCATTCAGAATCGCCCGATCTATCAATAAAAAAAAGGATTAACCTGATCGCTTGACGGTGTAACGAGAAAAAAATTTGAAACGCCAAAATTTAATTTTTTTGGTCGCCGCGACATTGCATTAAAATACAATAAAGGGCGATCAAAAGAACGTATCTAAAATCCAAAATGGTATCACTAAAAACGTCAGCTTAGCTCGCAAAAATAAGCCCTCACATGGCCATATTGATGGAAAAATTAAAAAGTTATGGCTCTGGGAAGGAGGGGAGCGAAAAAAGAACACAGAAAAATGGAAAATCCCAAGGTCATGAAGGGGTTAATACACATATTCCGATAAGCTGATATTTAGGATTCCAGGACAAATTGCAGAAGTCTTAAAAAATAAAGATCAGCATTGTAAATACTCTTTACATAAATGTCCTGTATTTCTCAATAAAAGTTTAAAAAGGTTGTCCAATACTTTTTCATTGATGCCCTACAGTGGAATGTAAATGTTTTGGCACCCTTGGTCAAAATTACACTTATTATGAACAGTTAAGCAAGTTGAAGATTAAATGATCTCTAAAAGACCTAAAGTTAAAGATGGCACATTTCCTTTGTGTAATTTGTAAACTGTAAAAAATGACAGTATATTTTTTTTTTTTGCTGAAAATACAAAGGAAAATGTGCTGATGCAAAAAAGTTGGCACCCTTGGAGATTTGTGTGCTCAGATAACTTTCACCGAGGTTTCATACCTTAATTAGCCTGTAAGGGTATGTTTCCATGGTCAGTATTAGCAGCGCTTTGGATGCAGCACATGTCCGCTCCATCCAAAGAGCTGCCGGCTCTTGTACGTGCGGTGATTCCACATGTGTTCATTGAACCATGCAGAATCACCGCGTCCAATACATTGGACTGTGATATCTATTTTGCGGAGATGGAGCGTCTTTGCATGATAAATTGATATGCTGTGATCTAGAAATACCAGCCGCATGTGCTTATACGCATAGTGGAGATGGGATTTCATAAAATCCCGTACACTATTCTGTAACATCTGGCCGCTGCGGATTGGATGCTGTGGCTGTACGCGGCATCCAATCCGCAGCGTTTACTGACCATGAAAACATACCCTTAGGGTTATAGTTTGCACACTATCATTGTTAGGAAAGCCCAGGTAATGCTAATTTCCCAGCTTTATAAAAACCCAGCGTCCTCTAACCTTGTGCCACAAAACAGCAGCCATGAGTTCTTCTACACAGCTGCCTAGTACTGAAAATGGTGGAGGCCCACAAACCAGGAGAATGCTATAAGAAGATAGCAAAGCGTTTTCAAGTCACCCTTTCCTCAGTTCGAAATATAATTAAGAAATGACAGTTAACAGGAACAGTGGAGATCAAAGTAAGGTCTAGAAGACCATGCAAAATTTCAGTGAGAGCTGCTTGTGGAATTGTTAGAGAGGTAAATCAGGACCCCTACTGTCGAAAATATTTAGCAGCTCTGATCGGCGGCAAGTTAGTTACCACCAAAGAGCTGCGGTTCTTACGCTGTCAGATGACAGCGTGTGAGCCATCAGCTTTGACCATTAAAAAGGTTACAGCTGGTCACAGGCATCGACTGATGACAGAGTACTACTCTCATCAGTGTACGCCTGTTGTCGCTGAGGACAGAAAGAACAGGCACCACTGATAAGAGACGTGGGTTCTCTTTTATTTTTGACAACCAGTGCAGACAAAAGAGACAGCTGCGGTCTGCAACCCTCAGCTGTCAGCTTTATAAAGAATAAAGGTGTCCCATGCCAATTTTTTAAATAATTTAAATAATAATCTAAAAAACAGCCTAGTGCCCCCCTTTTTTGACAACCAGCCACACTAAAGCAGACAGCTGTGTGCTGATATTCCCAGACTAGTAAGGGACCATGGATATTGTGCCCCCCAACCTAAAAAAAGCCGACTGCAGCTGCAGTGCCCCAGAGTCCTGGTCGTTGCAGTAATGTTATTCTTCCACCAGGGGGAGTGCTGTTACGTCTGGGGTCAATAAAGGAGATCTTCTGTCCAGGTATCACAACCACACACAACACACTTCACACTCCAGGCCGCCAGGGGGAGCTAAGCTTCTATCTATTAGGGCACTCCTCACAGTTAGGTAAAACTGGCAGTTTGGATACGAAGTCAGGCAGTCAGAACCCAATGGAGTTTGGCAGAGGCTGGCTGGATTGAGCTCCAGCCAGATCCCGACTTCGGTCTGCGGAGGACGAGGGTCCACGGAGCTGCGCCTTCCCCATGTGAGGCAGCATCCAAAGAAAGAGACATTGAAAGGAAGTGTATTGCAGTGAGTGAGAAACGAAGTCATAGCAAAAGGAGAGGAAATCAGAAGGAGCTCTGTCCTGTGAGAGGCTGCCTCCTTCTGAAGCGCAGAAATCCCAGTGGCCAGAATACCGAGGGAGTAAGGATCTCTATGCTTTACTTCAGAAACTGGCAGGACAGTTAATTCCACGTTGGCTGCCCGACCTTATACCCAGGAGGCACGGTGGCAACTTGTGGGGGCCGGGGTGTCTCTAGGGTCCCTATAAAAAGCCTCAGGCCATCAGTCATACGGGTTTGTCCTATCCATACCATCTGGGGGACAGAGAGAGAAAGAGACTTAACATCTACAAGAGTTGTGAAGACCTTACCGAGTTGCTCAGCAGGGAGGTACTACAACACACAGGCGCTAGAGGAAGGCTACTGAATTCCACCTGGATAAGGGGACTCTGGATTTTCCTTCAGACCGACCGGACTCTGCCGACCCTGTAATCTGGAGCTCTGGACTGTAGACACTGAAGCCTTCAGTAAAGGTAAAGAGACTGCAACCTTGTGTTCTCGTTATTCTCTGCACCTTGCATCATCCATAATCACCATCTACACTCTGGGAAGCCCTGGGGATACACTTCTCCTGTGGGTGGGAAGGTATACCATATTGCTGCCATAACATCACCCCAGCGGACCTCTAAGCAGCGTCGGTCACCCTGACCGAATACCACAGGTGGCGTCACAAACACTTCCCCTTTAAAGACCTTTCCCCCAACCATAAAAACTCTTTTCTTTATTGGACACCCTCAAAGGACCACGGACCGGGTCGGGCCACCGTGACATCCCCTGAACTGAAGGACTCGACTATGTGCAGGCCAATATGCAGGCAAGTCACTATACTCTGGTCAGTCACACAATTCCAGTCCCATGTGTGGCAGAAACTAAGCTCATTAAGCCAGTTAATGGACTGAATGCCTACGCTGCCCCATATGTTCCTGCATTCCCGGGTCAAAGCACAGACTGTATGTGGAGCGCCCCCACTGCCGCAGGGCCGAGGGGTACCCGGTAACGGGCCTCTCTGTCGCAGTTCTGGGGTTGTCACGGTGGCTAGACCCGGCCCGTGACCCTGCTGAGGGGCGTCCAATGAAGGTGGAGAGTGATGTTGTTGTGGTGCGGTGCAGGTCGCAGTAAATAACGAGGACACCGGGTTGCAGTCTCTTTACCTCTTTACTGAAGGCTTCAGGATCCTCAGTCCGGAATACGGTTAAACGGGCTGCGTGAGTCCGGCCGGTCCGATGGCACCTCCAGAGTTCCCTTTGCAGGTGGAAATCTGTGCCTACCTTCTAGCGCTTGTGTGTTGTGGTCCTCCCCTGCTTTGCTTACGGGATAGTCCCCACAACTGTTGTGCCTGTTTCTGAAGTTCCCTCACAACTCGATTTTGATGTTCTTCTTCGTCCCCCCAGATGATATGGCTAGGACGCACCCGTATGACGGGTAGGCTCGGAGCTCTTCCAGGACCCTAGTGTCGCCCCTCTCCAACTGTTGCCCCCTATGTCTTCTTAGGTGATTTGAGACAGCCCGCCTATAACTGACTGTCCTGCCGTAGGTCTGGAGCTCAATACTTACTCGGCGTTTCCGGCCACCGGCTACGCGCCTCAGTAGGATGTTGCCTCGTCTTACAGCACGACTCCTACTGGTGTTTCTCCTTGTTGCGTTGATCTCGTTTCTCACTCAGCACAATAAACCTCGATTCTTGTCCTTTCTTGGGGTACCGCTGCGATAAAGTGCAGGCGCGGTCCCGTAATGTTCTTTCCTGTTCGCTAGGCCTCTGTCAGGATCCCACCCCTGACAGGGACCCCCCTGAATCTTCCCCTGCAACACCCTCTGCCACAGGATGTTGCCTAGTTCCAACCCAGTCAGCTTCTGACTAACTTCCTACCTAACCCCCAGTTTTACCAGATTGTGAGGAGTGGCCTAATACATAGCACCCTTAGCTCCCCCTGGAGGCCAGACTGTGAAGTGTATTGGTGTCTGTGATACCAGGTCAGGTGAACTCCTTCAGTGCCATCAGACGTATCATAGCCCCCTTTAGCGGCGGAGCATCAGTACTGCAACGACCAGGACTCTGCGGCACTGCATATGAACAATGCTACCCAGCCAGCAGCAATCCTTCCAAAATCAGAGATTGCTGATATGACTAGCTTTGCAAGGTACATGATTCGGCGTAATCTTAGTAAGACTGGTCTTACAAAGTTTGACGATAAACCTGAGAACTACAGGGGTTGGAAGTGTATCTTTAAAACCACAATCAGTGACCTCGGCATCACTGCCGCTGAAGAGCTAGACCTGCTAATCAGGTGGATTGGGCCATAATCCACGGTTCGGGTCAAGAGACTTAAATCCGTCTAAATCAGTAATCCTATCGCGGGTCTCACCGCTGCATGGAAGAGGCTAGAAATAAGCTATGGCAGTCCTGAGGCCATAGAAAAGGCCATGTTCAAGCGACCAGAGGATTTTCCAAAGGTATCTAGTAAGGACAGTACAAGGTTCCAAGAGCTCAGCGACCTTCTGTTAGAGCTTCAGCTGACCAAAGCAGACTCGTACCTGCCTGGCCTCAGCTACCTGGACACTGCTCATTGGGTAACCCCAATAGTTTCCAAGCTGCCGTCAAATATCCAAAATAAGTGGGCCATGCATGGATCAAAATACAAAAGGGAAATCCAAGTCTCCTTCCCTCCATTTTCCTACTTCTGCGAGTTCATCGAAGATATTGCAGTGTTTCATCTCCTAAACACTAGAGTACATGTCTTAACTACAGAAATCGCCGAGCTCCAATGTCCGTCAAGAAGACTGATGTTCTTCCCACACCTACAGTATCACAAGATAAGAGCAACAAAGGTTAGAAGATTGAGAATCCTAATCATATGTGTCCCATTCACAAGAAACCTCACCCCTTAAAGAAGTGCATCAGCTTCAGAGAGAAACCACTCCAGGAATGCAAAGAACTTCTGATGAACTTTGGGATATGTTACAGGTGCTGCGCTTCTACTGAACACTTTGCTAAGGACTGTAAAATATCTATTAAGTGTTTGGAGTGCGACAGTGAGGAGCATGTGCAAGCACTCCATCCATCCCAATCTAACACTGCAAAGCCTACACCTTCCCCCACCATGAGGCAAGGCTGGGAGGATGCTGTTCAAACAGTGAGTTCTATCACAATATCTTCTTCATGCACAGAAGTTTGTGGAGAAGGCCTCTGGGACAAGTGGGACAAGTCGTGTGCAAAGATATGTCTGGTGAATGTGTATCCCAAGGGTTGACCAGAGAAAACCACAAGGATATATGTTATCCTGGACGATCAGAGCAACCGGTCACTTGCAAGGTCAGCACTCTGATATGTTTGACTTAAAGGGAAACTCTCACCCCTACACCTGCAGCGGTGTTACGGAGGTCTCTGTGAGAAGAGCAAATTGACTCATGGTGTCTTCTCTTGATAACAATGTGGAGATACCCTTATCCACTCTGGTCAAATGCAACCAGATACCATCCAACAGACAGAAAATCTCAACTCCAGAGGCTGCACTCCATCACCCTCATCTAAGGAGTTTGGCAGGCAAGATATCAGCTCTCGACAACTGCGCAAACATTCTGATCTTGCTTGGCAGAGACATTCTGCGACTACACAAGGTACGTCAGCAAATCAACGGGCCACACAACGCTCCATTTGCTCAATGCCTTGACCTAGGCTGGGTTATTATAGGCGATGTCTGTATAGGAAAGATGAAGGGACCCATGAGGATTTCCTCATTTAAGACTCACATCCTACCAAATTGTCGCAGCACTTACTTTCAACCATGCCCACATCATTACTGGGTGAAAGAGAAGATAAGCGATAACAAGTGGCAGAAAGAAACCTCTGGTGACATGAACATATTCCTGTCCCGCAATGATGACCTCGGGTCAACAGTGTTCAACTCTACAAGAGAAAACAACCAGCTAGCACCTGCAAGGGAGAACAAAGAGTTCATAAAGATTATGGAAAAGGAATTCGCCCAAGACGATTCAAATAGCTGGGTAGCACCTTTACCTTTTCTTTCTCCAAGAACAAGACTACCTAATAATCTGCAACAAGCAACGGCAAGATTTTCATCCCTAAAACGCACCTTAAAGAAAAGGCCAGAGATGGAGAAACATTTTGTCGACTTCATGCAGAATATCTTGGACAGAGGTCATGCAGAACCCACACCCCCGCTAAAAGAAGGTAAAGAATGCTGGTATCTCCCATCCTTTGGTGCCTACCATCCTTGCAAACCCAACCAAATTAGAGTGGTGTTTGACTCCAGCGCTCAGTATGAAGGCATCTCCCTAAGTAGCCTGCTGCTCACTGGGTCTAATCTAAACAACAGACTTATAGGAGTACTGATTTGTTTCAGACAAGAACCTGTCACAGTAATGGCTGACATTCAACAAATGTTTCATTGTTTTATCGTGAGAGAAGACAGGAGAAACTACCTCAGATTCCTATGGCACAAAGACAATGACGTCCATAACAAGGTTATAGACTACAGGATGAATGTGCACATCTTCGGGAACAGCCCCTTGCCTGCAGTGGCCATTTGTGGATTAAGACGGACAGCACAGGAAGGTGAGAGAGACCATGGGTCTGATGCTCATCTATTTGTGGAAAGAAGCTTCTACGTAGATGATGGGCTTAAGTCTCTTCCCACAAATGAAGAGACAATCGATCTGCTCTCTAGGACTCAGGAAATGCTGTCAACAGCAAACCTTAGACTCCACAAGATCATCTCCAACAGTAAAAAAGGTAATGGAAGCATTTCCATCTGAGGTTCACGCTGCTGGTATAAGGGATCTGGTTCTGGGTTCTGACGTTCCTCCCATGCAACGCAGCCTCAGTCTGCTTTGGAATATTAAGCAGGACTCGTTCACTTTCCAGGTGTCAGCTCGTGATAAACCTTTCACTAAATTAGGAGTCCTATCTGTTGTGAACAGCATCTATGATCCTCTCGAGTTTATCGCACCCATCACCATCAAGGCAAGATACTACTGAGACAGTTGACCACCGAGAGTACGGATTAGGACAGTACGCTACCATCCCAGAAACAACAAAGGTGGGAGGTGTGGAAGAAGTCTCTGAAGATCTTAGAGCATTTCCAAGTCTCACATTATTCCCCAGGCACCCTTTCAGCCACCATCAGAAGAGAAATCCACAGTTTGACGCTCCTACAGAGGTTATAGCTGCTGTAGCCTACCTGAAGACCTTGGAAGAAGATAACAAGGTGCATTGTGGATTCTACACGGACAGTAAAGTGGTACCAGTAACATTAGACTCTGATGCACCAATGATCCTTACTCTTGCTACACTTCTTACTCAGAAGGTTGGAGCTGCCGCAATCCCTCCAGGGAAGTTTGTGGATGGGGACATTTACAGACATCAGTGGAAACAGGTACAACACTTGTCCAATGTCTTTTGGCACCGCTGGAAAACTGAATACTTGCACTTTCTTCAAAGCTGTCACAAATGACAGACTGCAAAACCTAATCTCCAAGAGGGAGACCTTGTCCTCCTTAAAGATAAAGAAGCTCATCACAACGACTGGCCAATGGGTCTTATCACCAAGGTTGCACCAAGCAATGACGGGAAGATCCGTAAGGTAGAAGTCAAGGTTACGAAGGGCGGTTCAACTCATATTTTCTTCCATCCTGTCACTGAGCTTGTGCTACTTATACCAAAGGAGGACATCACATAAAGTCGTTGTTTATGGACACAGCTCACGGCGGGGAGCCTACCGCCATATATTCCTCCAGCTGTGTTGGAACATTTCAACTTTATCCAGCGGATTGTTGGGTTGGTGGAAGTGTTTGCAAGTTGCAGCTTCCCCAATCTGAAGATGGGTTTACGTTTGGACTCGAACTATCCCGCTGTTTAGGACTTCATGCCTCCAACTGAAGATTGGACTATGCCAATTGGACTACAACTGTTGCTGTTGTTACTTGCATGCTTGTTTTCCTTGTGTTTTTCAGGTCTAGAGTGACATCCCCAGAGGACATCATAAGAATTATGAAATCTAAAGATTTCAGATGGGGAGTGTTATGTCCCATGAATGAGACATTTTACAGACTGTCCTGTACATTTTACATGCTGTATTGCAGTTTCTCATATTGTTTATTGCTGCTATGTATTCCTGTGTTTTGCATAGCTGAAATCCTTCCTTTCCATGAAGTTTGTCCTTTCTGTCTCCCTCTGCTGGGTGTCATGTCACTTCCTTCTTCTTCTCCCTGTGTCTCAGTCTCCATCTTGGCTTCATTAGAGGCACATGTGCTTTCAGCCTGTCTGAAAAAAGTATTTTTTACCTGCTGCTGTTTGTATGCATTCAACAAGAATTCTTAAAGAAATCAAAGTCTCTTCTGGATTCTTCAGAACATGTGTGCCTGCAGCTGAGTTAAGCTATCTGCGAACGTCACCAATTGTAAGTAGGGTGAAGAGATTCAGCATCTCACAGAGCCATATTTGCAGCTACAGGCCCCGGGGACAGAATAGTGCTTCTACTCAATACTGAGCAAAGGGTCTGAATACTTATGACCAAGTGATATTCCAGTTTTTCTTTTTTAATAAATTTGCAAAAATTTCTACATTTCTGTTTTTTTCAGTCAAAATGGGGTACAGAGTGTACATTAATGAGAAAAAAATTAACTTTTTTGAATTTACCAAATGGATGCAATGAAACAAAGAGTGGAAAATTTAAAGGGGTTTGAATACTTTCCGTACCCACTGTGTATATATATATATGTATATATACAGAATATATACATACATATAAACACAGAAGCACACCGAAAAATTAATTTTCATAATAAATTAATTCAGGAACTTATTGCAAAAATGAGTTCACCCCAATGAAAGACTTAGGAGCAAAACTAAAATTTAGACTGAAAAATTCTAATTAATAAGAATTAAGTAATGGGAAGCCTAATTATTCTTTAAACAGGTATCCAGCAGACAGTTGAGTATGAAAAGGTGTTTCTTAACAAAGAAAACCCCTTCCCATTTCATGCTGTTAGCTATGGCACCATGGAAGAGAAATGTCACAAGTCCTAAGAAAGAAAGATATTTCTTTATACAAGAAATGCAATGTCTATAAAACGATCAGAAAAGCTTTACTTATGAGTCAGTATACTATAGCAAAAGTGATGTAAAAATGTAACTAAAATGGAAGTGCATCCATCTCATGGAGACTTCCAGGCTGATGGAAATTTACCCTTAACAGGGTCATATTCTGATGAAAGAGGTGAACATAATCAAAGTGCACATTTATTGCAGTTAGCTAAAGAAGAAAGTCAAAACCAGCGTGTGTCTTCTGTGACACAATGCGAGATATACTGCAGAATTATGGCATTCATGGGTGTCATACATGAAAAAAGCCTCTCCTAAATCACATGCAAAAAAAAACACCTACAATTTGACAGGGCCCATGCTGAAAAATCAGAATACTGAGACTCTATACCCTGGAATGATAAGACCAAGAAAAATGCTTTTTGAACTGATGGCCTCAAATGGCTTCAAAACTGCAGTAGTGTCAAAAAGGTTGTGAGTACTAAGAAAAATGAAGGGTGTTTACAGTGAACCATGGTGGTAGAAGTGCCCTTATGTGGGGCTACATGAAAGCTGCTTGTGTCGGCAGCTAGGTTTAATTGATGGTATCTTGGATTCAAAGTTGTACTGCTCTATATTGAATATACTACCATCACTCTGTGCCCTTTATAGATGTGTACTTTTACAACATGACAATGATGCAAAACACACATCTGTTGCATTTCTGAAGAAAAACACAGTGAAAGTGATTCAGTGACCAATTATGTCTCCTGATCTGAACCCAACTGAAGACCTCTGGGGAATTCTGAAGAGACAAGTTGAGCATTACTCTTCATCCAGCATCCAGGCTCTAAATGGGGTCATTCCTTAAGAATTGAAACTGATAGTCATTGCAATTAGTCGTAAACTTGTTCATACTATGCCTAAAAGACTTGATACTGTACTTAAAAATCATGGAGGTCATGCACAATGCTAGATGTAGTAGTTTTTGAAGTGGGGTGGATTCATTTTTGCATCAACTAATTTGTGTAAAACTGAAGATTCTGGAATTAAATGGAACCTGTCACCAGGTTTGGCTGATATAAGATATGTCCCCCGCCTTTCAGGACTGGGCCTCTCTGAACTTTCCCGGTGCCTGAGCACTGTAGTACTTTGCTCTGCCCTCAGCAGGGCAGATAAGTATATCTGCGGAGGAGCATGATGCCAGGGAGCTATGAATCAAGCTGGAGGGCGGCGATCATAAGAAGATGGGAGGCGCTGGACCCGGACCTGCGACACCCATCAGACCAGACAGCCCAGCTGGTGAGTATAATTACAGTTATTTTTCTTCTCTTGCAGGTCGGATCGTGGGCTTATCTACAGTATTATAGAATGCTGTAGATAAGCCCTTAAAGGCAATGGCCGTATCTTATATCAGCCAAACCTGGTGGCAGGTTCACTTTGAAGTTATATTATTAACCTTATTTAATGTTATGTGTTTAAAAATGTTCTATTAAACTCAGTCTTTTGGAAATTGTTCTTCTGTTCAGTGAGAAATTGAATAAAATCTTACTTTGCAAAGGGGTGTAATCATTAAGGCTGAGTTCTGAGTGTGTGCACATTCTTGATATTATAGATAATTTTATATCCATGTAATGTTATCCAGTATATGGTTCTCAGGTTTGATCTTGTGTTATATTTGACTCTTACACGTCTGTAACTGTAAAATAAAATATCTCATGTTTAAGAACTGATAGAAGATGTGTAATGATTTGTCTTTCTCATCTGGCAGTCACATAATAGCAATATATACAGTAGATTGATGGCATGCCTAAAGAGAATATTAGAGGTTTGCTTATGAGGCTTTCCCATTACCTCCAAAGAAATAAGTTGCTCACATCTAGAAGCTAGCAAAGTGAAATTATCACACTTTCTTTGGATGCACTGGATTATTAATAATTCCTTACAAAGATACCCAGCTCAAATTCTGAGAATTGGAAAGATAATGTATTTTGTCCTATCTGAATTAGAATTTTTCACAAACTTAAAAGCCATAAAAGCATGAAGAAAATGTAACTGTCAATTCAAGAGAATTTGCAGTAGAATGTCTGATTGCTGTATGTGGAGTCGGGAAGGAATTTTTTTCCCCAATGTGGAGCTTACTCTTTGCCACATGGTTTTTTTTTGCCTTCCTCTGGATCAACATTTTAGGGCATGTTAGGTTAGGCTATGGGTTGAGCTAGATGGACTTAAAGTCTTCCTTCAACCTTAATAACTATGTAACTGTGTAACTATGTAATGTCTGTGTCTACTTCCCTCTTCCTCCTACTACGTCCCTCTCCATAGAACCTTATGAGCACCAGCTGCCATCTCATGCCTCAGCAATGAGAAAGTTTGTATTCATTAGAGAGAGCAGATTGACTTACACCTTAACACAAGCATTTTTTTATTCTTCAAACAATTACGGCATTTTAATACCTTTCTGTCTTATATTTTGACTTTGAAGAAAAATCCTAAAACTAAGGATAGGGTTTTATTTAAAAGTAAATAGAAAATGTCAAGTAGAGATCGAAGCAAAGTGATGGTGAGGGGCAACAGCAGCATTTCGGAGTGGTAGAGGCAGTTGCCTAGCACCTAAGGCTCCTTAAGACTATGTGCACACGTCAGGATTTCTGGCAGAAATTTTCCTGACAAAAACCGGACATTTCTGCCAGAAATCCACATGCGTTTTTACCGCGATTTTACCACGTTTTTGTGCGTTTTTTCCCAATATGTACATAGAAAAGCGGGAAAAACGTGAAAAAAACCGCAAAATTAATGAACATGCTGCTTTTTTTACCGCGATGCGTTTTTTTCACGGAAAAAAACGCACCATGTGCACAAAACATGCAGAATGCATTCTAAATGATAGGATGCATAATGTATGCGTTTTTAATGAGTTTTTATAGCGAAAAAATGCAAAAAAAACACGAAAAAAAACACAAAAAACCTGAACGTCTGCACATACCCTAAAAGATTTTTATTTTCATGTTATGCTCCCACAATACAGGGAGAATTGTCTTATATGTCTATTTTTATTGCTCCATGCATAAAAAAGCTCCACATTCAAAGAATGCAAACTCAACTGCCCAACTCATAGTGTGTTGTAAAAAAAATATTTTTACACACCTCCTTGTTGTAGTAGTTCAGTATTGGACCCAAATATGACACATGAATACATTTGCTGTCAACCACCTGCTACCATCCATTTTCATCTAGTCAGATAGTAATGTTCAAGTGATCTCATCCTGAGAGTGTGTTTGTTTAAAAAGAGGAGCATTGCAGCTTTAAGTCTCCTCACCTCGACATGCTTATCATGTCACTCTCCACAAGGAGAAACGATACTTCTTGGATCCCGGTCAGACGCCTCTCAATCAGCCAAACCAGATCTCCACTTTGCACTGACGAGGGGCAGTACCCCGAAACACAGAGTCTGCAAATTGAGATTCTGGTTTGGCTATTATCCTAAGTCATGTGACAAGGCTCCTTAAAGGGTCGACATTGACTGTTAGGATTGCTACTTCCAATAGGTGGCACTAGAGTTCTAGTCCTCTTCCTCTCTGAAGAGACAATTTGCATGTTTAAAAAGCTCAAAAGGGGTTCAATACAGCCCTATGAAACCTCAGAAAGATATGCACAGAGCTTTATGATTTCTAGGCAATTAGCTTATTTGTCATATTCAAATTCACGTATAATGTATTCTCCACAAATCAAATTTTGGGGATAAATTCAGCTAAGCTGGGAAATTTAAATTTCAAAAGATTCACTCACCTCTAAGCTACAGATGATTTACATAGAGAAATCACAGCAGACATATTTAGAGTGAACCTTTTTTTGTAAATTAAAGATAATCTGTGAAATGCCTATAGTAATATGTTTTGGCAGGCTTTGTCTGTGAATTCAGAATATTGAGAATATTGACAATGAATGATCGGTCCAAAATGAAAAAGAGCAGATTTCTCTGATAAGATTGACATAATACAATATTTCTTATTTTCATGTGTACTATTGATTTATGGAGAAAAATATTTAAAGGGAATCTGTCACCCCCTGGATGATTTTATCTATTACTAAGGATATATAGGTAATTGAATGGTTACACCAGTCTTAACTGTATGCCTCATAGCTGTGGTGTAGACATTGTGCAACTGATTTATAATATTTTGTTAATGATTTCTTCCAGGCTCCTTCAAGTGCCTAGAGGAAATCACTGCCTCCTCACTTCATTATACTATCACCCTCCCTCCCCTCAGCATCATATCGAGCTGGTCGGCGCTGCAATCCCACGCATGTGCTGTGTGATCACACAGTTATGCGAACACTGTCCACCCTTGTATGGGCAGTGTCTGAATTGATTTTCTGCTCAGGCGGGCAAACACACTGGGTGACATTGACAATGAGCTGCGGCGGTGAGTAAACCAGCCTCCCAGCATGCAGGGTGAAGAGGACATAATCCAGGGGAAGCAGTGTTACAGTACACCCTCTTATGCCCCTTTTCTTCAAACCCACGAGAACTCTATATTCAGAGAAGTTGGAGGCAGACCTTTTCACGGACTCCCATGATTTCTCATCAGGACCACGACATCCATCTGCTAGAAGAAAAGTGCCGCCTCTCAGCATCTTCACTACTAGAATGCTTCTCTCCATCAAGCCATCCTCAGCTTGGGACAAAGGGGGCATAGTGCAGGAAGATGGGCCGGGGGTACCTCTAAGGCGCCAGTCTTGGATCTGTTGGGGCCATTGTTCCTGGGGGGGAGAGATTTCTGGCCCGGACGGACTCTGACCTTGACAGCAGGGGACATGTCAGACATAAAAGGTGCTAAAAAAAGAGAAAAGACAGCCCGCTGCTCCACCAACACAAAACCACAACAACAATGGCCGCCACACAGCACCAACACCAAGTGTAAGGAGCAATGAAACTCACCTCCATCAAGCTCTTCAATGAGAGCAAAAATGGGCTAGCCCCCTTACCTTGCTGTCTCCTGCTAATTAAAATCACCTGTGCCAAATGGAAGGAGTGCACATCCGAAGAAAAAGAAGGACAGAACATGCAATATGCTGAAAAAAGAGAATGGACAGCACCTCCAAAAATCATACAATGATCTAATGCCTCTCGGCAAAAATATGTATAACTGAACTTGAGGTTCTTAGTTTAACATTCTGATCAGACTGTATGAAGCCCACTGCCACGTCACGGCAAACCTCGTAGTGGGTCCTACCACCCTAATGGAGCAGAGCCATGCGCTGACCACCGCCACAGCGACCATGCACCGGCAGGCAGATGGCCTGGGGTCTCTAGACTGCGCTGCTCCACCAACACAAAGCCACAGCACCAACACCAAATGAAAGGAGACCCCTCGCTCCCACAGAGTGGAGCTGTGTGCCGACCACCACCATAGCAGCAATGCAGCAGCAGGGCAGATGGCCTGGTGTCTCACAGCACTCATGCTGGAAGACGGAGTGCCCGTGATGCCAGACCACGCCTCCCCACCACCATAAAGCCACAGCAATAATGGCTGCCACACAGCACCAACACCAAGTGTAATGAGCAATGAAACTCACCTCCATCAAGCTCTTCAGTGAGAGCAAAAATGGGCTAGCCCCCTTACTTTGCAGTTTCCTGCTAATTAAAATCACCTGTGCCAAATGGGAGGAGCGCACATCCGAAGAAAAAAAGGACAGAACATGCAATATGCAGAGAAAAGGGAAAGGACAGCACCTTCAAAAATCATACAATGATCTAATGCCTCTCGACAAAAATATATATATAACTGAACACAAGGTTATTAGTTTAACATTCTGATCAAATTTTAAGAAGCTCACTGACACGTCATGGCAAACCTCGTAGTGGGTCCTACCGCCTGAATGGAGCGGAGCAATACACCGACCACCGCCACAGCGGCCATGCAGCTGCAGGGCAGATGGCCCGGGGTCTCCAGATCACGCTGCTCCACCAACACAAAACCACAACAACAATGGCCACCACACAGCACCAACACCAAATGAAAGGAGTCCCCATTTCTCCCATGGTGCGGAGATGTGCACCCACCACTGCAACAGCGGCAATGCAGCAGGGCAGATGGCCTGGTGTCTCAAGACAGAGTCCCCGTGACTCCAGACTGTGCTTCCCCACCACCACAAAACCACAGCAACAAAGGCCAGCACACAACACCACAGTGTAAGGAACAATGAAACTCACCATTGTTCTCATGAGGAGAGCTTTCTGGCCCGGACAGACCTCTGACCTTGACAGCAGGGAGCATGTCAGACATAAAAGGGGCTGTGCATGGGAAAGCAGGACAGTTGGCAAGAAGGCAGAGGGTGCAACAGGGGAAGGTTGTTGCTCTCCTCTGTGTGAGATGTGATAGTGCAGGCTCGTGCTGTATTCCCCTGGCCTTTGTGCAGATGAGCTGTGAGCAGCAGGTCGCTGTGAGCCTGCTTCCTCCCGTGACTGAGAAGCTGACCCACACCATCCCGCTAATTGGAGCTAGCGTGCGGCCTACTAAGACTGAACGGGTGATCCATACAGAGCTGGGTAGGTTCTGCCTCACTTACACTACATAACTGAGTCACACTCTAGCAGTGTCACAGACTGTGCTGCATCACACAGGATGAACCGTGAATGCAGGACCTCGCCTAGGACAACTTGGATACGCCGCCTACGTCGGGAGCCGGATCCTTAACATTTTCAGGACCATACCAGAGACTTCATGCGCCACTTGTGGGGGCCACCATGGAATTGCAAGCCTCAACAGCCAGGAGATCAACAGACTGATAAGTTTATTTGTTTCATTAATCATTGCTCCATTCTGTTCCTCATTTTCAACACCCCCTGGCTTTATCCATTACCTCCCTGCGTGGAGTATTCCCTGTAATAAATCCGTTAACTCTTGCTCTACCTCCAACCATTAGTGCATCCTGTGTTCCTGTGATTCTACACTTAGCGTACTTGGCAGGGTGCAGTCCAATAGAAAGGAGGTGGCAGACCAAGCATTTGGGATGGGCCCTAGGTCTAGTATCTCCCTGGGGGCAATGTTGAACAATCTACCCAAGTTTACAGGGAACAATACAATGCTGTGGAGCTGGACTGAGCGCATCAGAGGGATGATGAGGATGCATCCCATGACCCTTGCAATAGAAGCAGAGGTGGCCATAATGGCTTTAAATGGAGAGGCCACAGATTCAGTCATGTTATGACCTCCCAGAGAGCAAGACGCCTTTAACAAAGTGCTACAAATATTGGAGGAAACCCATGGGGACCCCACAGACATGGGGGAGTTATGTATGCATTTGTTTCGCCGGGACCAAAGGGAGGGCAAGAGGGTGATGCAGTACATGAATGTGCTTCAGGAGATGCATATTGCTATCATTAGAAAAGACAGCATAGGCATAGGGCCTACTGACGTTGTGCTGTGAGATCAATTGGTGACAAGTTTGAGAGACGTGCTGATGAAACAGGCTTTGCTGGAGCGTCTACGGGTAAATCTGTGCATGAACTTTTCTGAGATAGGGAGTGAAGTGCGCGAGCGAGAGCACGGGGTGACAGTCCCGATGGGGAAGGTCCGAAGTGGAGAGGTATCTGTAACACCTGCTAGGGCGTGGTCACAGCAGCAGTGACCTGGTCCATGGCCCTGGGCGTGCAATGAAAGGGATGAGGGAAATGTTTGCAGGGGATAGTTTGTGATCCAAAGGAAAAGGAGAAATTTGAGTTCCAGCTCCGTAAAATTCAAAAATTTAATAAAGTCCAAAATAAAATACAAACAAATGACTGTGCTCCCTCCGGTATAATCCCCAAATGTGAGGAGCAATAGGCGACGCGTTTCGATCCGAGGATCTTTCTCAAAGCCATACCTGAGTCTGATTGTGTTTCTCTATATAAAGAGGTCCACCAATCAGATTCAATCATTGAGTCACATGACATTTCTTAAGGTCCTAGTAAAAACATTAACAACAATTAAATGTACATTAAAAATATTCACTTTATATCAACAATAGTGCAGCATAGTCTCTGTGCGTTTGTTTAGTCCCTTCGGGTATCTAGTATTTAAATGGAAAATTAAATACGCCTCGCGTGTTAGGAGACGTCTTCTCATGTCACCGCCCCGACGAGGAACATTTACTTGCTCTATAGCCTGGATTTGAAAGTTGGCAGTATTGCGTGCATGACAGGTAACAAAGTGTTTAGATGCTGCTGACATATTTCTATTCCCACTTGTAATATTATTAATATCGTATAAATGTTCCCGGGCACGGGTTTTAAGTTTCCTTGATGTGCAGCCAACATATGATATATTACACTCTTTGCAGTTTAATTTTATATACTAGATTTGCAGAATTACAGTTAATGTATTGTTTAATATTAAAATTTGTTGTACCTTCCGCATTTTGAAAGGTTTTAGCCACTAGGGCATGTTTACACGTGCTGCAATTATTTGTACCGCACCTAAAGAAACCTGGGTAATTCAACCATGTCCTCTTTTGACCCGTTACTTGCGATTGAAATAGACTAGGGGATATTTGGCTCCCTATGGTTGGAGCCCTTCTCGACACCACATTAATACCCGATTTTAAAATGTCATTCAGTTGTTGGTCCTCATAGAGGATAGGCAGGTATCTATGGATAATATTTTTAATTTTATTGAATTGAGGACTGTATTGGAAACATATATACGGCTTTTTCGCCTTGTTTGATCTATCCTCTCTGATATTATTAGATCTTTACGATCTTTTTTTTCCACTATTTTTTTGGCTCTATTAATTACCCAGTTCGGATATTTTCGATGTTTTAATTTATTTTCAATCTGCCTGATTGTGATAGAAAGGGACCTAATCATAAGGGAGGGACAGAATTTGGGAGTATTAACCAAAAAACAAATAGAGTATATTACGGTAGATAACCCTATTCTCCCTATCATATATGGGGTACCCAAAATTCACAAAAAAGAAGGGATTCCTCCCATGCGACCAATAGTGTCGGGAGTAGGTTCATGTAATGAGAAACTTTGCCAGTGGGTCGATTCTCTCCTCCAACCACTGGTAAAACGAACTCCAGGCTATATACAAGACTCTAAGGAGGTATTGCGAGTTATGAACAATAAAATATGGCAAGCTGAGTACTCATGGGTGTATTGCGATGTTATCTCCCTGTACACGTGTATTCCTCACAGTGTGGCACTTAAAGCAATACAATACCATCTTGTCAAATTTAGTGAGTATTCCATGGACCTAATTAATTATTTGCTGATGGTAATTCAATTTTTATTATCCAATAATTTTTTTTCGTTTGATGGCCAATTTTATTTGCAAAAAACGGGAGTGGCTATGGGTGCTAAATACTCACCCTCCCTAGCAAATTTGGTCATGTCATTCTGGGAATTGGAACACGTTTTCTCGGCGGTTAATCCGTATTTTGATTGGATTGTGTGGTATGGCAGATACATAGATGATACCCTCATCATTTGGAGGGGTGATGTATCTGCCATACCACACTTTGTGGATTATTTGAATGCCAACCAATATAACATCAGATTTACATACAGGTGTGATAGGACAAAGATTTCTTTTTTAGATTTGGAACTTAATGGTTCTACTGAATTAAACATTACCACTAAAACTCATCATAAACCAGTTAGTGGCAATACCATCTTACATGCAAATAGTAGCCACAGTAAACATACAATTAAGGCAATCCCGGTGGGTGAATTCACCAGAATTAAGAGAAATTGTTCTATGGAGGAAGATCTTCAGGGGGAAATCAGGCAGATTGAAAATAAATTAAAACATCGAAAATATCCGAACTGGGTAATTAATAGAGCCAAAAAAATAGTGGAAAAAAAAGATCGTAAAGATCTAATAATATCAGAGAGGAGGATAGATTCAAACAAGGCGAAAAAGCCGTATATATGTTTCCAATACAGTCCTCAATTCAATAAAATTAAAAATATTATCCATAGATACCTGCCTATCCTCTATGAGGACCAACAACTGAATGACATTTTAAAATCGGGTATTAATGTGGTGTCGAGAAGGGCTCCAACCATAGGGAGCCAAATATCCCCTAGTCTATTTCAATCGCAAGTAACGGGTCAAAAGAGGACATGGTTGAATTACCCAGGTTTCTTTAGGTGCGGTACAAATAATTGCAGCACGTGTAAACATGCCCTAGTGGCTAAAACCTTTCAAAATGCGGAAGGTACAACAAATTTTAATATTAAACAATACATTAACTGTAATTCCGCAAATCTAGTATATAAAATTAACTGCAAAGAGTGTAATATATCATATGTTGGCTGCACATCAAGGAAACTTAAAACCCGTGCCCGGGAACATTTATACGATATTAATAATATTACAAGTGGGAATAGAAATATGTCAGCAGCATCTAAACACTTTGTTACCTGTCATGCATGCAATACTGCCAACTTTCAAATACAGGCTATAGAGCAAGTAAATGTTCCTCGTCGGGGCGGTAACATGAGAAGACGTCTCCTAACACGCGAGGCGTATTGGATTTTCCATTTAAATACTAGATACCCGAAGGGACTAAACAAACGCACAGAGACTATGCTGCACTATTGTTGATATAAAGTGAATATTTTTAATGTACATTTAATTGTTGTTAATGTTTTTACTAGGACCTTAAGAAATGTCATGTGACTCAATGATTGAATCTGATTGGTGGACCTCTTTATATAGAGAAACACAATCAGACTCAGGTATGGCTTTGAGAAAGATCCTCGGATCGAAACGCGTCGCCTATTGCTCCTCACATTTGGGGATTATACCGGAGGGAGCACAGTCATTTGTTTGTATTTTATGTTGGACTTTATTAAATTTTTGAATTTTACGGAGCTGGAACTCAAATTTCTCCTTTTCCTTTGGATTCTACTCGGCTTCCTGCTACGGAGTTCCGTGCACCTGTGATCATCTTTGGTGAGCTGGCTTACAACTTTTTTTGATAATTTGTGATGCCACATGTGGTGTTTGGCCAGAGATGGACATTGCTGCTTAAGGGGACTGCTAGGGCCAGTGGTGTTGCAGCTGATGTTTTGACTCCCCACAGGTTGGGCGGGGCCCCAGGGCTACCAGAACAGTCTATGAGGGGTTGTGGACGTTGGGATAAAAGAATAATTGGAGGATACAGGAACTGTAGTTTCTTTATCTTTAATTGTAGGTGCAGTCCTGAGCACAGGTAACAGGTGGTATTGGAGATCCGGGCAGCCTGGAAGCAGTTCAGTATTCCCATAGCCAGGTGGGGTTGGAAGCCTCCCTACTGCCCTGCTCTCTGGGTTCCTGATGCTTGTAGTTCTCCTGAAGTCCCTCTCTCAGTCTGTCCACTTAGTGACACGCTACCCGCACGGCAGGTAGCTTGAGCCTTTTCCAGGTGTCACTCTCTCGTGGTGACTCCTGGCTCTGATATGCGGCTGTGCCTTTGGGTATCAGTTGTGGCCAGGAGACCTGCAATCTCCTGTCCTCTGGATTTGGCTGCAGGGCCTGTAGTTCCCGAACAACCATGGACTCCGGTGTCCGCTCTGTTGTGCTCAATCCTGGGGTGAGCTCAGTCGCAGCTCCACTCCCAGGCTTTCCTCACATGATTCCTCTCCTTTCACTGTCTCACACTCCACTCTCTAACCCCACCTCCAGGCCAGAACTTATAGGGAAGCTACCCTAAAACCAGGTTTAGAGCTCCCCCTTCTGGTCTTGAGTCAGTAAAGGTGTTGTATGCCAGTGTACCTGCTAAGGGAATCCCTTCTTGCTTCCAGGTATGGCATCACGCCCTGTGAGGGAGGCGATGCCACTGTGGCAATCGGACTTCTGGGGTGCTACATATCTGTGACAATGGCCACCAAACCCCGGTGGGTGGAAGAATTATGGAAGGAAATCCAAAATATACAAGAAGAGTTGGCTGATGCAAAAAAGAAACCAGTAGGTACCTCAAATCTGCCTGGAGGCAGAGATGACCCTGAACCGCACCATGAAACAATACTGGGAAACTGGACATTTGGCTAGGGGATGCACATGAGGCTTCTGAGCTTGGAGGACGCTGCCCGGAGCCTGAACAGTCAAGAAGGGGTACCAGAAGTCCCATGAATCTAGTCTCTATGTGCCCTCTCGTCTGAGCCAAAATGGATGGTTGGGCTATACGTTGTTTGGTGAATACTGGCTTGCAGGTGACCACGATGCCTGAAACCTACTTCCGGCGACACTTTCCAGAAACAATGCGGGCCGGAATGGGGCCCATGGATAATATTAACAGCTGCCAATCACTTGCCCATCCCAGTCGCAGGGGTGGTCTGGATGCAAATAGCCATCTGCGGCAAAGATCTGGGTCGGAAGGGAGTGGTGTTGATCATGGCAGAAGCAGGTAATGGAAATGCTGTCACCCTGGGGATAAATATGTTGAAGGAATTCGGAAGACTTCTCATTAGTGAATCCACATGTGGTCTTGAAACAGTGGAGCCCACATACATAGGAGAGTATTCCAACAGTTAATTTGTGTGGCTCAAGCCCAGGAAACCTCCAGTGATGGAAAGATGCTGGGAAATGTGATCATCCCAGCCTCTGCCAGCCTTGTTTTGCTACCAGGGCAGACCGTGCTTACCCTGCACTTACGGGCTTGTACCCCTGTCATGGTTCCCAATGGCAGGGGAACGTCAGGACACATAAATAACGGACGAGCTCTTGGGTGATGGAATCTCGAGCTGACCGTGAGCTAAACCTACCACACAACTAATAGTGGCCGGGGGGCGTGCCTACGTTTTATCCCTAGACGTCTCTCGCCAGCCGGAGGACTAACTAACCCTAGTAGAGGAAAAAACAGACCTGGCTTACCTCGAGGGAAATTCCCCCGAAAAGGAGACAGAAGCCCCCCACATATATTGACGGTGAGTTCAGAGAAAAAGACATACGCAGTATGAAGGTAGGTTCAGCAAAGCGAGGTCCGCTTACTAGATAGTAGAAAGATACAAAAGGGAACTGCACGGTCAGCTGAAAACCCTTTTAAAATACCATCCTGAAATTACTTTAAGACTCATGTGTCAACTCATGACACCGGAGTGGTAATTTCAGCCCACAAGAGCTTCCAGCTACAGAGAATGATATAACTGTAAACTGGAACAAAAAATGCAAACAAACTTAGGACTAAGAGTCCAACTTAGCTGATCAGTAGTCTAGGAGCAGGAACATGCAACAGAAAGGCTCTGGTTACATTGATGGCCGGCAAGGCAATGACTGAAGAGCAGGAATAAATAGGAACTCCCCACTACTGATGAAAACAGGTGAACTGAGAAAGAAAACACACCCAAGTCACCAGTACCACTAGCCACCACCAGAAGGAGCCCAAAAGCAGATTCACAACAGTACCCCCCCTCAAGGAGGGGGCACCGAACCCTCACAAGAACCACCAGGGCGATCCGGATGAGCCCTATGAAAGGCACGAACCAAATCAGAGGCGTGAACATCAGAAGCAGTTACCCAAGAATTATCTTCTTGACCATAACCCTTCCACTTAACCAGATATTGTAGTCTCCGTCTGGAAATACGGGAGTCCAAGATTTTCTCCACAACATACTCCAATTCACCCTCAACCAGCACAGGAGCAGGAGGCTCGGTAGAAGGAACAACCGGCACCTCATACCTCTGCAACAACGACCGATGGAAGACATTATGGATAGCGAAAGATGCCGGAAGGTCTAAACGAAAGGATACAGGGTTAAGAATCTCCAAAATCCTATAAGGACCGATGAACCGAGGCTTAAACTTAGGAGAAGAAACCCACATAGGGACAAAACGGGAAGACAACCACACCAAGTCCCCAACACGAAGACGAGGACCAACACGACGACGGCGGTTGGCAAAATGCTGAGTCTTCTCCTGGGACAACTTCAAATTGTCCACCACCTGTCCCCAAATCCGATGCAACCTATCCACCATAGTATCCACTCCAGGACAATCCGAAGACTCCACCTGACTGGAAGAAAAGCGAGGGTGAAACCCCGAATTGCAAAAGAAAGGAGAAACCAAAGTGGCAGAACTAGCCCGATTATTGAGGGCAAACTCTGCCAACGGCAAAAAGGCAACCCAGTCATCCTGATCCGCAGACACAAAACACCTCAAATAAGTCTCCAAGGTCTGATTAGTTTGCTCCGTCTGGCCATTAGTCTGAGGATGGAACGCAGACGAAAAGACAAATCAATGCCCATCCTAGCACAGAATGCCCGCCAAAATCTAGACACGAACTGGGTCCCCCTGTCAGAAACGATATTCTCCGGAATACCATGCAAGCGAACCACATTTTGAAAAAACAGAGGGACCAATTTGGATGAGGAAGGCAACTTAGGCAAAGGTACCAAATGAACCATCTTTGAAAAACGGTCACACAGCACCCAGATGACAGACATTTTCTGAGAAGCAGGGAGATCAGAAATAAAATCCATAGAGATGTGAGTCCAAGGCCTCTTCGGAATAGGCAAAGATAACAACAATCCGCTAGCCCGAGAACAACAAGGCTTGGCCCGAGCACAAACATCACAAGACTGCACAAAAACTCGTACGTCTCGAGACAGGGAAGGCCACCAGAAGGACCTAGCCACCAAATCCCTAGTACCAAAGATTCCAGGATGACCTGCCAACGCAGAAGAATGAACCTCCGAGATGACTCTACTGGTCCAATCATCAGGAACAAACAGTCTACCAGGCGGGCAACGATCAGGTCTATCCGCCTGAAACTCCTGCAAAGCCCGTCGCAGGTCTGGGGAAACAGCAGATAATATCACCCCATCCTTAAGGATACCTGTAGGTTCAGAATCACCAGGGGAATCAGGCTCAAAACTCCTAGAAAGGGCATCTGCCTTCACATTTTTAGAACCTGGTAGGTATGAGACCACAAAATTAAACCGAGAGAAAAACAACGACCAGCGCGCCTGTCTAGGATTCAGGCGCTTGGCAGACTCAAGATAAATCAGATTCTTGTGATCGGTCAATACCACCACCTGATGTCTAGCCCCCTCAAGCCAATGACGCCACTCCTCAAAAGCCCACTTCATAGCCAAAAGCTCCCGATTACCAATATCATAATTTAGCTCGGCGGGCGAAAATTTTCGAGAAAAGAACGCACAAGGTCTCATCACGGAGCAGTCGGAACTTTTCTGCGACAAAACCGCCCCAGCTCCGATCTCGGAAGCGTCGACCTCAACCTGAAAAGGAAGAGCAACATCAGGCTGACGCAACACAGGGGCAGAAGAAAAGCGGCGCTTAAGCTCCCGAAAGGCCTCCACAGCAGCAGGGGACCAATCAGCAACATCAGCACCCTTTTTAGTCAAATCAGTCAAAGGTTTAGCAACATCCGAAAAACCAGATATAAAATCGACGATAAAAATTAGCAAAGCCCAAGAATTTCTGAAGGCTCTTAAGAGAAGTAGGTTGCGTCCAATCACAAATAGCCCGAACCTTGACAGGATCCATCTCAATGGAAGAAGGGGAAAAAATGTACCCCAAAAAAGAAATCTTTTGAACCCCAAAAATACACTTAGAACCCTTCACACACAAGGAATTAGCCCGCAAAACCTGAAAAACCTTCCTGACTTGTTGGACATGAGAGTCCCAGTCATCCGAAAAAATCAAAATATCATCCAGATACACAATCATAAATTTATCCAAATATTCACGGAAAATGTTATGCATAAAGGACTGAAAGACTGAAGGGGCATTTGAAAGACCAAAAGGCATTACTAAATACTCAAAATGGCCCTCGGGCGTATTAAATGCGGTTTTCCACTCATCCCCCTGCTTAATTCGCACCAAATTATACGCCCCACGAAGATCAATCTTAGAGAACCACTTAGCCCCCTTTATTCGAGCAAACAAATCAGTCAGCAGTGGCAAAGGATACTGATATTTGACTGTAATTTTATTCAAGAGTCGATAATCAATACACGGCCTCAAAGAGCCATCTTTTTTAGACACAAAGAAAAAAACGGCTCCTAAGGGAGATGAAGAAGGACGAATATGTCCCTTTTCCAGGGACTCCTTAATATACTCTCGCATAGCAACATGTTCAGGTACGGATAAATTAAACAAACGACCCTTTGGAAATTTACTGCCTGGAATCAGATCTATGGTACAATCGCAATCTCTGTGAGGAGGGAGTGAACCAAGCTTAGGCTCCTCAAAAACATCACGATAATCAGACAAAAATGCCGGAATCTCAGAGGGAATAGATGATGAAATGGAAACCAAAGGTACGTCCCCATGAGCCCCCTGACATACCCAGCTTAACACAGACATTTCTTTCCAGTCAAGGACTGGATTATGAGATTGTAACCATGGCAATCCGAGCACCAAAACATCATGTAGATTGTACAACACAAGGAAGCGAATCACCTCCTGATGGTCTGGAGTCATACACATAGTCACTTGTGTCCAGTATTGTGGTTTATTACTAGCCAATGGCGTAGAATCAATACCGTTCAGAGGTATAGGGACTTCCAGAGGCTCTAGATTAAACCCACAGCGCCTGGCAAAGGACCAATCCATAAGACTCAAAGCGGCGCCAGAGTCGACATAGGCGTCCGCGGTAATTGACGATAATGAACAAATCAAGGTCACAGATAGAATAAACTTAGACTGTAAAGTGCCAATTGAAACAGACTTATCAACCTTCTTTGTGCGTCTAGAGCATGCTGATATAACATGAGTTGAATCACCACAATAGAAGCACAACCCATTTTTTCGCCTAAAATTCTGCCGTTCGCTTCTGGACAGAATTCTATCACATTGCATATTCTCTGGCGCCTTCTCAGAAGACACCGCCAAATGGTGCACAGGTTTACGCTCCCGCAAACGCCGATCAATCTGAATAGCCATTGTCATGGACTCATTCAGACCTGTAGGCGCAGGGAACCCCACCATAACATCCTTAATGGCATCAGAGAGACCCTCTCTGAAATTCGCCGCCAAAGCGCACTCATTCCACTGAATAAACACAGACCATTTACGAAATTTTTGGCAGTATATTTCAGATTCATCTTGCCCTTGAGACAGGGCCATCAAGGCCTTTTCAGCCTGAATCTCTAAATTAGGTTCCTCATAAAGCAACCCCAAAGCCAGAAAAAACGCATCCACATTGAGCAACGCAGGATCCCCTGGTGCCAATGCAAAAGCCCAATCTTGAGGGTCACCTCGCAGCAAGGAAATTACAATCTTAACCTGCTGTGCGGGATCTCCAGTGGAGCGAGGTCTCAGAGAAAGAAATAATTTACAATTATATTTGAAATTCAAAAAACGAGATCTATCTCCGGAGAAAAATTCTGGTATAGGAATTCTAGGTTCAGATATAGGAGCATGTATAACAAAATCCTGTAAATCTTGAACTTTTGTGGCAAGATTATTCAAACCTATAGCCAAACTCTGAGGATCCATTTTAAGCAGGTGAGATCAGAGCCATTCAAGGGTTAGAAGGAGAGGGAGACAAAGACTGCAATTAGAGCTGAAATGCAACTGATTCAACTATAGAGCAAGCACCAAGGAAAAAAAAATAAATTTGCAGACTTCTTTTTCTCTCCTTTCTTCTGCCAACAGTTTTAACACTTGGCCGGCCATACTGTCATGGTTCCCAATGGCAGGGGAACGTCAGGACACATAAATAATGGACGAGCTCTTGGATGATGGAATCTCGAGCTGACCGTGAGCTAAACCTACCACACAACTAATAGTGGCCGGGGGGGCGTGCCTACGTTTTATCCCTAGACGTCTCTCGCCAGCCGGAGGACTAACTAACCCTAGTAGAGGAAAAAACAGACCTGGCTTACCTCGAGGGAAATTCCCCCAAAAAGGAGACAGAAGCCCCCCACATATATTGACGGTGAGTTCAGAGAAAAAGACATACGCAGTATGAAGGTAGGTTCAGCAAAGCGAGGTCCGCTTACTAGATAGTAGAAAGATACAAAAGGGAACTGCACGGTCAGCTGAAAACCCTTTTAAAATACCATCCTGAAATTACTTTAAGACTCATGTGTCAACTCATGACACCGGAGTGGTAATTTCAGCCCACAAGAGCTTCCAGCTACAGAGAATGATATAACTGTAAACTGGAACAAAAAATGCAAACAAACTTAGGACTAAGAGTCCAACTTAGCTGATCAGTAGTCTAGGAGCAGGAACATGCAACAGAAAGGCTCTGGTTACATTGATGGCCGGCAAGGCAATGACTGAAGAGCAGGAATAAATAGGAACTCCCCACTACTGATGAAAACAGGTGAACTGAGAAAGAAAACACACCCGAGTCACCAGTACCACTAGCCACCACCAGAAGGAGCCCAAAAGCAGATTCACAACATACCCCACTGGAAGAAGTCAATATACAGATCAAACCGGTTGCAATGGAACAACTACCTCCAGGGCTCCTTGTAGCATGAACACTAGAAATTGTACATGACGGGATGGTCCCAATACGATGTGTCAATTTGGGAGAAGGTAATATCACGCTCCCTCCCAGAAGTGACGTAGTGCGGATTCTGGGCATGCCAGAAGAATTGATATCCCACAAGCCCTACAATTGACAGTGAAACAAGGAGATCTTTGGACTGTGGCCATAGATATGTCTCTGACACCAGAATCTCAGCATATACAAGAGGGGAGCCGCATATTAGAGCAAAAGCGGGCCGAGTTGACAGACCTTACCCCACTACAGATCCAGCAGGTGGAAGCTCTATTTGTTATGGCTAGCAGAACACACCGAATAAATAGAGATGTTTTATTGATATTGGTTGGTGCGTTCGCAGCCCGGGGTCCACCATGCAGGAGTACCTGCTGCTAGCAACGGCGGCACGATATGGCGGTATGGACTAACTCAATTACTTCACCGAGTAGTCGTGAAAGAAAGGCACTGTGCCCTGTTAGGCTTCACAGAGGCACAGGCTAACTGCCCACACAGAGAGCAGTCAGTGGTCATGCATGCACACAAAACTCCTCGTTGGAGGTGCCAGCATTCTAGGGGCTTATTTCAGCCGGGTCCCTGAACACATTCAAACACATACTCCTCGCCGGAGGTGCCAGCATTCTAGGGGCTTATTTCAGCCGAGTCCCTGAACACATACTCTCGTGACCACACTGGCGCAAAGCACTTAACAAAGAACAATACTAGCGCATGGCCGTGCGGTCATGCGAACCTTAAATAGCTGCAGAATGTACAGGACCTTCAAAGGAGAACCAATGGGAAGCTACACCAGAGCGTGAGCACCTACAGGACCTTCCTGAAGGAGCCAATGACCTTAGCTGCAGTATCAGATCATGTGACCCTCGATCTCCACTGAGAGATCTTACTCTGGGCATGCTCACAACGAGCAAAGCAGGACTTAGACCCAGAAGCGTTTGCTCGCCGCTGCCCAGCACCGACTTCAATGGCAGAAGCAGGAAAGGCAGCAGTAACTCTTAGCACAGAGTCAGACTGAGCGAGACGCTGGGACTGACGTCTCCGCTGAGCAGGCTCCACTGCGGCAGGAAAAGCATGGAAGACCGCAGCGGAGATGGACCGAGATTCCCCCTGTACAGAGGAGGGAACTCGACCCCTAACACTATTAGGGTGATATCAGGATGTGTTTGCACGATATGAGGACAATTTCGGCTGCACTACTGCAATATCACATGAGATTCCAACTGGAAATACTGCACCCATAACAGAATGGTACCGGCAAATTCCACCACAACTTTACTAAGAGGTGAAAGGTATGCTGACCCAGATACCACAGAATGGCATCATACGGGAGAGTCAAAGTCCATGGGCCGTCCCTATCATGCTAGTATGAAAAAAAAATGGCATGTTGCGTTTTTGTGTGGACTATCGCAAACTCAATGTCTGCACTGTGCGAGATTCCTATCCATTACCTAGGATTGAAGAATCTTTGTCTGCACTAGGAAGCGCCAAATTCTTCTCATTGTTGGATCTAGCCAGTGGTTTTTGGCAAGTACTGATGTCAAAGCAAGATCGAGCAAAGATGGCCCTTATACTCCTCATGGGGTTGTATGAATTTAACCAGATGCCGTTTGGTCTGACCAATGACCCTGGTACTTTTCAGCGGTTTATGAAGAGGTGTTTAGGTGACTTGAACTTAGAGACCACGCTCATCTATTTAGACAATATAATCGTGTATGCCGCTTCGGTTGAGGAACACCTACAAAGGTTAGAACAGGTGCTGAGCCATCTTCAAAGACACGGTTTAAAAGTGAAACCTCAGAAATGTCATCTGTTTCGCAGTGAAATTGAGTATCTGGGTCATGTCGTCTCTGTTGAAGCAGTGAAACAGTCCCAAGAAAATATTGCTGCAGTTCAAGATTTGCCTACCCTGAAGACCGTGAATGATGTCCGAGCATTTTTGGGGCTGACCGGATATTATCGAACTTTACCCGAATAGTGAGCCTGCTGTTAGAACTGTTGAAGAGAGTGCCCTCAGGTACAAAGAACTGGCCTATCAAGTGGGGAGAATTGCAGGAAGAGGTGTTTCGAGCTCTAAAGAAATCGGTGACTGAAGCACCCGTGTTGGCCTACGTAGACTTCTCCAAACCATTCATTCTCCACACCGACGGAAGCTTGCATGGACTTGGGGCTGTCGCAGATGCAGAACGAAAGAGAGAGGGTGATCGCCTATGCGAGTCGGTCCCTTCACGATTCTGAATAAAACCCCGACAATTATAGTTCCTTCAAGCTAGAGCTGTTGGCATTGGTGTGGGCTATGACGGAGAAGTTCACAGAATACTTATCCGGGTCTGAAATATTGGTGTTCACCTATAATAACACGTTGGCCCACCAGGAGAATGCAAAACTGGGAGCTCTGGAGCAATATTGGGTGGCTAGGATGGTAAATTACGATATAAAATCACCTACCAGAGAGGAGCTGAAAGTACCCATGCTGATGCCCTATCCAGAGGGACACATGGAATACCAGGGCAAAATTGAGAAGAGGAATTAGAATCCGAAGAGGTTCCTGATTCTTGAGATTCTACCAGGACGATGGCTACACAGGAATAGATACAGGTGACGGTCCGAGAGTGTGTTTTGGAATGAAACCGAGATAAGTGGGTGCGGTTACAGCAAGAGGATGAGGAACTCGCCCGAATGAGAGGATGGGTTTCGACAAAGCATCTTCCCAGTCAGAAAGAAAGGGATGCACTGTCCCCGGGAACCCTGCAGATTCTTCGGCAGTGGAAAATGCTCCAAATGAGAAATGGATTATTGTACCGGAAGGTCCAGCTTTGGCGGGAACTGGGTGTCACCTGGCAAGTGGTAATTCCAGAAGTGCTGTTATCCAAGGTGGCCACAGAGGAACATGAAAGAGGAGCTCACTTCAGCCAAGAAAAAACTTTTCAGTGGCTGCAAAGATTAGTTTATCATTCTCGGCTGAAGGCTGTAGTGGAAGAGAACTGCAGGCAATGCCAAAGTTGCAAGTTAGCGAAACTTTCAGAATAAAGGGCTCCCACACAAACCATTGTGACTTCTGCCCCTCTAGAAGTGCTGATGATAGACTATCTCATTATTGGGCTGGCTTATCAAGGATATGACCATTGCCTGGGAATGACGGACCACTTTACGAAGTTTGCCGTCGTAAACCCAACATGTCATCAGACTGCTGATTCCGCTGCACATGCCATTTAAAATTTTCATTCAAGTGTATGGCTGTCCGAAGTGAATCAGGGTGCCTGTTTTCTTGGATAAGTGATGGAAGAGCTACACCGTTTGTGCCAAATCGAGAAATCTCACACAACGCCATACCACCCTCAGGGAAATGGGGCTTGTGAATGGTTCAACCGTATCCTAATCCAGATGTTGAGACCACTGGAGGATGACCAAAAGGCCCGATAGCCTGAGTTCATTGCTGAACTAGTGTGGGTGTACAACAACTAAATCCATCGAACCACCGGGTATACTCCATATACCCTGCTGTTTGGCTGCCCAGGGAAAGAGATTACTGAACTGGATGGTTTCCACCTGGGTCTGAGAACATCGTCAATGCCTACAGGCTCTACATTGACTGATTCAGACCAAATTGCAAGAACTGGAACATTCAGAAATAGTTCCTCTGTGAGGAACAGTTCTCCAAGCTGGGTTCCGCCTCGTAGTTGGAGATAAATGTCCTTGATATAAACTGGAAAATCGATGGGAAAAGACCCCATATCGGGTAAAATGGAGCCTGAAGGAGAAGAGAATGCTTCCACTCGAATAGCTCACCAGAATATGCTACGACCCTGTCTGTCAAAAGATTCTGATCAAGTGGAGGAGAAGCAAGATGTTGCGGAGGCACCACTGCCGGTTATAGTAGATTATGAAGAGGAAGAATACCCTGTACAGCCGCCTGAAGATTTGAGGGAGAGACAAGGGCCTGAAGTTCCTGAAATACCTGTCCTGGGGAAAGCAGACGCCCACCCTCACCTATACAGCTTGACTCGACCACCCAATGCGACTCGGCTACTCCTTCTGACTTAGGGCGTTCAGAGTGAACAACAGCCAGAATATCCCCCAATCAACAATCAATACAATCAGGATCAATTTATTTGGTAACAACTCATACAAGGTATAGAAGAGTGGCAACACGTATTACAAGAACTATCACACGTGGAATGGTGAGCAAAAGGAGAGGGGGAGTGTAGGAAGGTGGACTGGACCGGAGGTACCTCTCTGGCGCCGGTCCCGGTACTGTCGGGACTGTCACCATTGTTCCAGTGGGGAAATCTTTCTAGCTGACCTTGACAGCAGGGGGCATGTCAGACAAAAAAGGGGCTGTGAACGGGAAAGCAGGACACTTGGCGTTAAGGCAGAGCGCACGGCAGGGGAAGGTTGATGCTCTCCTCTGTGTGAAGTGTGATAGTGCAGGCTCGCACTGTATTCACCCGGCCTTTGTGCAGACGAGCTGTGAGCAGGAGGTGGCTGTGTGGGAGACATCCTCCCATGACTGAGAAGCTGACCAGCACGTCCCGATAATTGACGTTAGTGTGCAGCCTAAGACTGTAAGGGTCACCCCTTCTAAGACTAAACGGGTGATCCATACAGAGCCGAGTAGGTTCTTCCTCACTTACACTGCCGAACTGAGTCACACTCCGGCAGTGTAACAGACTGTGCCATATCACACAGGATGAACCGTGAATACAGGACCTCAACTAGGACAACCCGGATACACCGCCTACATCTGCAGCCAGATCCCTAACATCTTCAGGACCATGCCAGAGACTTCACACGCCACTTGCATGGGCACCACCATGGGTTTGCAAGCCCCAACAGCCAGGAGATCAACAGACTGATAAGTTTATTTGTTTCAATAATTGTTGCTCCTTTCTGTTCCTCATTTTCAACACCACCTTACTTAATTCATTATCTCCCTGCATAAAGTATTCCCTGAAATAAATCCATTAACTCTTGCTCTACCTCTGACTATTACTGCATCCTGCATTCCTGCAATTCTACAATAGTACCAGGAATTAGACATTGCAAAGTATCTCTCTGTACGCTGAGATCAGCTACCACCCTGAAGTATTCAAGGACCAAATGGAATTCCTCTGCCTGGTAGATGGATTTCAGAAACTTGGAAGATGCCACCACCTTGACGTTATCTTCTCCAGACCTATTAGAGGCTGAAGATTAGTGTTGAGCGATACCGTCCGATACTTGAAAGTATCGGTATCGGATAGTATTTGCCGATACCCGAAAAGTATCGGATCTCGCCGATACCGATACCCGATACCAATACAAGTCAATGGGACTCAAGTATCGGAAGGTATCCCTTATGGTTCCCAGGGTCTGAAGGAGAGGAAACTCTCCTTCAGGCCCTGGGATCCATATGAATGTGTAAAATAAAGAATTAAAATAAAAAATATTGATATACTCACCTGTCCGGAGGCCCCTGCACCTTACCGCTGTTAACCGGCAGCTTCCGTTGCTTAAAATGAGCGCGTTCAGCACCTTCCATGATGTCACGGCTTCTGATTGGTTGCGTGCCGCTCATGTGACCGCCACGCGACCAATCACAAGCCATGACGTCATTTTCAGGTCCTAAATTCCGAATTCTCATTTTCTCAATGAACGCGCTCATTTTAAGCAAAGCTGGCTGCCGGTTACTACCAGGGCGCGTCAGAGGGTGAGTATATCCCTATTTTTTATTTTAATTCTTTATTTTTTACATGGATATGGATCCCAGGGCCTGAAGGAGAGTTTCCTCTCCTTCAGACCCTGGGAACCATACACTGGGAACTTCCGATTCCGATTCCCGATACCACAAAAGTATCAGATCTCGGTATCGGAATTCCGATACCGCAAGTATCGGCTGATACCCGATACTTGCGGTATCGGAATGCTCAACACTACTGAAGATACCTATTCTGGGTCCATCTGCTGCCGAATCTCCAAGGAGATACATCCAAGAGGCGGGGAGGTTCCTGGAGCCAGATCATTGGAACAATTGTCGGGACTGTGTGGGAACATTGCGTCCACTTCCCTTTCTTTGGAGACACTAGCATGCAGCGACTCAGTATCTAGCAGACCTTGTTGAGAAAATGACGACACTGCTGGCTGACCTGGATGTATGGGGACGAGACAACTCTTGTGACTCGACTGTCCCCAATGAGGAACTAAGCTTGGTCTCCAGTCTAAAACAAACTAAAAGCAGATAGGATCAGGCTCAACCACTGTTAGGTGCTCAGAGGTAAAACAGTAAGACAATACAAAAGATCTAACCCTGGAACACTCCAAATATGTGACGACAGAACTGTTCCTTTCAAAGTTTTTCTAATTTATCTTTTGCAAAAGAGAATGGTTTCCAACATTTCAGCTCAAGCATGAGACTTCGTCAGGAAGACAATCTGTTCATGCATAATAACAAAAAAGCATATATTACAACCAAAATCAAAAGAATAATAAACAAAAGAAAACATAGGTACATGTTTTAATTATCTCACGTATTCTACATGATATTACTATATAACGTTATCTGGTGTGCATGCTGAAACCGCTTTTTAAAGTTAGATGGTGTTGTAGTGCTTGGGTGGGGAAACAAGAGGATTGAAAAGAAAAAAAGGTCATAGATTCTAAGAAATGGTGTTATAATGGAGCAGATAGAAAAGCACATAAATAGAGGTAAGGGAATACATGGTACGGTCCACCTTATGGTAGTTATATTGAATGTACAGTAGGTCCCGGGCTCTCTGATTGTCCTATGGAAGTCTGTCAAAAGTGGTCTATATGAAAGAAAGGAGGTTACCTATCCATTTGCTTTTCTTACATTATTTACATTGCTCTCATAACTGCCTTGATTGGCCAGCAGAATGGAATTAAATGAAACCGTTCACATCCATAGTGGACTATCCTGTTAGACAAAGGTAAGTGAAGGATTTAAGACAATTATCTCTAGCTTTTTTGGAGTGTCTACATATGAGAGAGGGATGGTTACCTTTGTTATCAATTGCTAGGAATACAGATGTATTGAGGTAGACAGGCTGGTTTCACACTTGCGTTTTTGTCTGCAGCGTTTTTTGCACAAAAAACGCATGCGTTTTTTCCCCCTATGTTTAACATTGAAAACGCATGCGTTTTTTTGCACGCGTTTGGTCGCGTTTGTAAACGCATGCGTTCATTTTCAAAAATGCAACCTGTAGCATTTTCTTGCGCGTTTTTTTGCCGCGAAAAAACGCATGCGTTTTTTCGCGGCAAAAAAATGCATTGCTGTCTATGTAAACGCATGCGTTTTTAAGCACATGCGTTTGTTTGCGTTAAAAACGCATGCGTTTTTATAGAAAAAAAACAGAAAACACACTGAAAAGCCACCCACCACCATCAAGATGATAAAGGGATCCAAACCCTAACCCTAACTCTACCCCTAACCTCACCCCTAACCGTTTAATGAATATTTTCTGACAGTCATAGTGCCACGTATTTAAGTGCCACGTATCACGTATTTCAGTGCCACGTATTTAAGTGCCACGTATTTAAGTGCCACGTATTTAAGTGCCACGTATCACATATTTCAGTGCCACATATCACGTATTTCAGTGCCACGTATTTAAGTGCCACGTATTTCAGTGCCACGTATTTCAGTGCCACGTATTTCAGTGCCATGTATTTCAGTGCCACATATTTCACTGCCACGATATTTAAGTGCCACGTCTTTCAGTGCCACGTCTTTCAGTGCCACGATATTTCAGTGCCACGTATTTAAGTGCCACGTACTGTAAATACTATAACTACGTGGTTATACGTGGCACTGAAATATCATGGCACGCAAATACGTGGCACTTAAATATCGTGGCACTGAAATACGTGGCACTGAAATACGTGGCACTGAAATATCGTGGCATTTACGTGAAATACGTGGCACTTAAATACGTGGCACTTAAATACGTGGCACTTAAATACGTGGCACTTAAATACGTGGCACTTAAATATGTGGCACTTATATACGTGGCACTTATATACGTGGCACTTATATACGTGGCCACTGAAATATCGTGGCACTTATATACATATATACGTATATACGTATATAAACGTATTTCAGTGCCACGCATTTCAGGTTAGGGTTAGGGTTAGGGGTAGGGTTAGGGTTTTTTGTTTTTTTCTTGTTTTCTTGTGTTTTTCTATAAAAACGCATGCGTCTAAAAAACGCATGCGTTTTACCGTGTTTACATGCGTTTTTTCACACATGCGTTTTTTAAAAAAACGCATGCAGATAAAAACGCAAGTGTGAAACCAGCCTTAGCCTTTGTATCTAGAGATTAGAAATATATCATGTACGTAAGTATAGCAGTTCATGGGTATAGGTAATATGGTCAGTATACTGTGGGTTGGTAAAAATTATTATTTATTTATATAGCACCATTGATTCCATGGTGCTGTACATCGGAAGGGGTTACATACAAATTACAGATATCACTTACAGTAAACTAACAATTACAGACTTGCGGGATTACATTCTACAGGATGGTGGGGAAGGAGACAATAGGTTGAAGGTTGCAGCAGCTCTGGGGTTGGTGAGACAGTAGCTCCAGTAGTGATGAGGAGGTAGCGGGGCTCAGTGCAGGCTGTAAGCTTTCCTGAAGAGGTGGGTTTTCAGGTTCCGTCTGAAGGATCCGAATATGGTTGATAGTCGGACGTGTTGGGGAAAAGAATTCCAGAGAATGAGGGATATTCGGGAGAAGTCTTGGTAGGCGGTTGGGGAGGAGCGAATAGGTGTGGAGGAGAGAAGGAGGTCTTGGGAGGACCGGAGATAACGTGAGGGAAGATATCAGAAGATTAGTTCAGAGATATATGGAGGAGACAGGTTATGGATGGCTTTGCAGGTAAGTATTAGTAATTTGAACTGGATACGCTGAGGGAATGGGAGCCAGTGAAGAGATTTGCAGAGGGGGGAAGCAAGGAGTATCGAGGAGAGAGATGAATTAGTTGGCAAGCAGAGATAAGGATGGACTGGAGAGGTGCAAGGGTGTTAGCAGGGAGGCCACAGAAAAGGATTTTGCAGTAGTCAAGGCGGGAGATGATGAGGGCATGCACAAGCATTTTAGTAGATTGACGGTTGAGGAAAGGATGGATTCTGGAGATATTTTTGAACTGGAGTCGACAGGAGGTGGAAAGAGCTTGGATGTGCGGATAGAATGACAGGGCAGAGACAAAGGGTTACTCCGAGGCAGCGGACTTCCGGTATGGGGGAAAGCGTGATGTTGTTAATTGAGATAGATAGATCAGGTAAGGAAGATCTATGAGATGGAGGAAAGATGATGAGTTCAGATTTGTCCACATTGAGTTTGAGGAAGCGAGAGGAGAAGAAGGAGGATATGGCTGATAGACACTCCGGGATTCTGGACAACAGAGAGGTGACATCTGGGCCAGAAAGGTAGATTTGAGTGTCATCAGCATAAAGGTGGTACTGGAATCCATGAGACTTTATGAGTTGTCCCAGGCCAAGTTTATAGATTGAGAAGAGTAGGGGTCCTAGAAGCCTTGGGGGAATCCAACACAGAGAGGGTGGGATGAGGAGGTAGTGTGGGAGTGGGAGACACTGAATGTGCAGTTGGAAAGGTATGAGGAGATCCAACATAGAGTGAGGTCTTTGATGCCAAAGGAGGAGAGGAGTTAAAGGTTTTGAATAACTGTTTGGAGTTGTAGGATAGGGAAGATACGAGGGTTATGAAGTAGACCTGTTTAGCAGAGGTGAGAGCAGATTTAAAAGCAAGTGTTGCCTGTTTGAATGCAGTGAAGTCATCTTGCGAATGTGTTTTTTTCCAACACCATTCTGCAATGCTGGACACCTGCCGGAGCTTTTTAGTGGTGTTATAGTTCAAGGGTTGTCTATTGATTCGTCACACTCTGCCATGAACGAGAGGGGCAACCATGTCAATAGCTGATGCGAGAGTGGCACTGTAGAATGCAGTTTCACTGTCTGTGTTGGGGAGTGAGGATATGGATGCCAGTGGTAGGATAGAGTCAGAGAGTATGTGGGCATCTAGGTGTACAAGGTTTCTGTGGGGGTGTGCATGTTGCTGGACATGGGTAACCGGTGAGGAGACGGGTGAAGACCAGGTCTAGTGTATGTCTGTCTGTGTGGGTGGCTGTGGAGGACCACTGAGTAAGTCCAAAATATGAAGTAAGGGACAGAAGTTTTGAGGCTGTTGACTGAAGGGTATCAGTGGGGATGTTGAAGTCATCCATGATGATGGTGGGAATGTCAACAAAGAGAAAGTGAAAAAGCCAGGTGGAGAATTGGTCAATAAAGGCAGTGGCCGGGCCCGGAGGTCGGTATATGACAGCCACTTGGAGGTTGGAGGGAGAGTAGATGCGGACAGAGTGGACTTCAAACGTTGGAAGGATAAGGGAGGGTAGAGGTGGGATTGGATTAAAGGTGCAGTTTGAAGAAAGGAGAAGACCCACTCCTCAACCATGTCTATTGCCAGGGCGAGGGGTGTGGGTGAAGTGGAGGCCGCTGTAACACATCGCAGCAAGGGAGGCGGTGTCAGAGGGTGTTAGCCATGTTTCTGTGAGGCCGAGGAAGGCAAGCTTGTGAGAGAGAAAAAGATCATGAATTGCATGAAGCTTATTGCAGATTGAGCAGGCATTCCAGACTGCTCCAGAGAGAGGAAGTAGGGGTGTGGGCGTCAGGGGCACGGGTTTTAAGTTGGAAAGATTGCAGTAGTTCGTATTAGATAGAGTGCGGTAAGAGGGGGTAGAAAAGGGAGGTATGAGCTGTGGGGGTCCAGGGCTAGGAGATATGGCGCCATCAGTGAGAAAAAGCAGAGAAAGGGAGAGCAGGTGGGAGAAGGAGAGTGACCGGCTTGTTTTATGTTTTATTAAGACAGATTTGAGGTTGAGGAGCAGGTCAGCAGAGGAGGACAGGTGGGTAGGTAAGAGGGAAGGGGAGATGATTAGTTGGTTAGAGGGTGCTGGGGTTTGGGGATAGCGAAGGAGAGTGAAGATTAATGGAGCAAACACCAAAAGAGACAGATACATAGAGTGGGGTCCTGACTCCTGCTGTGACTAACTGCCATTGAAATAACTCAGCACCGATCTTTACACCAAACCCACGGACCGGAATAGCCTCCTCAGCTTCTCCAGTCAACATCCACCATTAAATGAATTGTTGCAGGATGACAGGCAGCAGATGACAGCAAGCAGAGAGTGTACCATTAAAAGAATTGCTGCAGGATGATAGGCAGCAGATGACAGCAAGCAGATATTGTACCATTAAAGGAATTGTTGCAGGATGATAGGCAGCAGATGACAGCAAGCAGAGATTGTTCCATTAAAGGAATTGTTGCAGGATGATAGGCAGCAGATGACAGCAAGCAGAGATTGCACCATTGAAGGAATTGTTGCAGGATGATAGGCAGCAGATGACAGCAAGCAGAGATTGTACCTTTGTGAAGAGAGGAGATGGATGTTAATTCCCGGCCGTTGAAATAACTGCGGCATCTCAATACTTAGCTGCCGTGATGCTTTGATGCAGGGGTGCGCGTGCCTGACCCCTCACGCGTACACCGCTTAAGATGCTACTAAATTTATACAGTAGGAAAAAAGTGAGTCAAGTTACCTTTCAAAAGTAATGGAATGCGCCTAAGGTATTGTAAGAGGTAGTTAGACCACAATGAGCTTTACTCACTGTTCTGTATAAAAGAAAAAGGGAGAAAACCTTTTTGTGGATGCTACATCTATATATACTGTGTATCTATATGGGGCACATACCATTGGGAAGGCTGTAGCTGGCATGTGGCTCCCACCCTAGTAGCAGGAGAAAAGGCAGAGAAGGCATTAGCTATTGCAAAGGGATATTATAGTAGTGTTGCAGATCCTTAAGTGAAGGTAGACAGTACCTGTGTCCTTGTTAGTGACCGCTTCAGTGTGGAGGCAAGGAGCACTGTGTGCTGGCCATAGCATCTATTTATAGTGGGTGATACTTCCTGAATGGGCGGAACCACCCAGATGAGACAAAAATTAAGGACTTTGGCATTAAAGGTACCATCACACTCAGCGACGCTGCGGCGATATAGACAACGAGCCGACCTAAACTAGATCTCTGGAGCGTCGCTGTTTAGGTCGCTGTAGAGACGTCAAACACAGCAACTCCAGAACGATGCAGGATCGATCCAGTGACGTAACGGTGACTCACTTCTCGTTCTCGCTGGTTGATAGCTCCATGTCAAACAGCCGGAGTGTACCGACCCGACACACATCTAGGGGCATTGCAGTGTAGCCAGATAGGCATGTTTCTCCACAGGGAGACACCCAGGATGTGACGTCCCGGCATCCCAGAATATAAACCGCGACTCTACAGCGATTCAGTCTTTCCATATTTTTTGCGAGCTGCGTCTTCACGTTCTGCCTTTCCAGCATCCTGTCTGGAACGACCCTCCGCCAGCTACGATCCTCTTCTCCCGGGAGCGTCCTGTCCGGAAACGCCATACTCAGTATACTGCAGGCATTTTCATCGGATCTTTTCTTGCTCATCAACGGTATGAAATATCTTTGAGTTGTTGTTTGTTTCTTCTGTGTATAGTTATGGCTATGCAGCAATGCTTATCTATGTACTTGGTAAAATGATGTATAAAACATCTCTGGCAGCCATCTTGTGCATCTGACAAGCGGACGCACAAGATGGAGGCACTTTAGGAGGCGGTTAGTAAACACTTTTGCGCTGGCAGCCATTTCTGCGTAAAATATATGGAAAGGTAAACCAACTCTTTTGCGCTGACAGCCATTTTGTGCGCAGACTATATGGAAAGGTAAACCAACTGTTTTGTGCCTGCTTTGGCTTGGCTGGCCCTGGCCTGCTCCGCTAGTTAATTATATCAGCACACAACATAACGGTAATATAATAACACATTTATTAGAAAAAAGATGAAAAAAATAAACAAAACTTCCAGGAAATAACCAATAAAATAAAAGTTCTAAGAAGTATAAAATAAAATGGAAAAAAAATCAAAACCTCCCACGGCGGTGGGCCAACAGATGGCGTAGCGTGCGTCCCTGGAGCTTGACCTGCTGTGCAAGATCTGTTGCGGCCTCCAGCAGGCGCGCTGACGTCTTCTCCAGGCGCTTCTGCCTGGACAGCAGCTCTTTCGCGGTGTGCGTTTCTGTGGATAGAAGAGGTAGCAGTAAGGGTATGTAGACACATGGCGTATTTGCAGCGTTTTCTATGCTCCGTGTAGCATCCGCAACTGCTTTACCTCATTTCTATGCGTTTTTGGCCGGGCCATAGGACTCCATGTTATAAAATCAGTTGCGTATACGGTGCTAAAATTGACATGCTGCGTATGCAAAATACGCACTTGTGTTCAAATACGCAGCGTATTTTCGTACGCAGTGTGTGAACTATATTTTTGTCCTGCGTACAGAACGGACGGAGATTACGCTGCAAATACGGCATGTGTGAACATACCCTGAGATTTACTACACACTCAATTTGGTCCTGTCACAGAGGGCGAGAACGTTGTCACACACAGCGAGATCGCTGCAGATCTTGCTGCAAAGTGTGATGTCGTGACCCCGTGATGTCACTGCCGCGCGGTCGGCTTGTATGGCCGTGATGCAGTGCCGCTCCTGCGATGCGGGGAAGACGCCGGCAGCGATGCGCTCGCTTTCAGCGTCTTCCCCGCATCGCTGACTGTGACGGGGCTATAGGCTATGTACGGTACAACCTTTCTTCAGCGGGCAGTGACGGCGCAGCAGGGGGTGCCTTCGCTGCTCGCTGTCACACACAGAGCAAAATAATCACTAAGCAGCGAGATTGGCTGCGATCTCACTGTGTGTGAAGCCACCCTTTTTTTTCTCGCTGTCAAATGTGACATCCCACCGATAACCCCTCCCACTGTCTGTCTACTTACGGAGAAGGGATGCCGGTTGCTCATCCCCGGAAGAGCTGCTAACCTCCCAACCCCTTGCTTGTGCCGCACCGACTAAGGAAGCAAATACATATCTGGTTAACAATTGAACACGCTGTGGGGAACCGCTCGCAGTTTTGGTCACTTACCAATTGATCCACTGCTCACCTCTGGGGAGAACACCGCTGACCCGGAGGAAGAAGGCAAGTGGCGGAAGAAAGGTGTCGAGGATGGTGGAGGGGTTCTACCGCGCCTGGTCCTAACTGCATCTGTAATGTATACAATATTTCAGCTCCCCTCTAATGTCCCGTATGCAGTAATAAAGTCGCAATGAATGATGGTTAACATACGTGACGGGCTGTGGGCTGCCGCTGGTGGCGGATGATGGGCACTCTGTGCCAGTGCTGGCAGATGACGACCCCTGTTCCCGGCGCCGTATCTCTACACAAAAATTAAAGAACTGCAATGTTTAGACACCAAAAGTACAGGGCTCCAGATAAAAAAAAAATACCTAGGCACCATTGGCGTCAAAAGTTAGGAGCCAAATGAAATTTTTAGTCGCCAAATGTACGTACATATATTGCAAATAGAGATCACTCTTTCCAGTGATGCTATACTCTGCATTGTCTGGGGGCTCTGGTGTTCAATCCTATACAGAGGGCGCATCACCGCGACTGAAGGTAACTATAGGTCATTGACCTACATTACCTTCATTCCCAGCTGCATTATAGCAGAGCTCCTGCCTGTAAAATAGAGATGGATTTACATCGTGGGACGTCACAGATCTACGGAAGGTATGTATATTGTTGGTTTATTATTTTTAATTTGTTACAGATCGATGGTCTTCAGGTGGATTGAGAGAGCAATAAAATATTACAACAACCTGTGTGTTTATTTCATTAAAATACTTTGCAATATTGTGTGTGTGTTTTTTTTAACCATTTCATACAATTGGATTAATAATGGATAGGTGTCATAATTGACGCATCTCCATTATTAACCTGGCTTAATGTCACCTTGCAATAGCAAGGTGACATTAACCCTTCATTACCCCATATCCCACTGCTACACGGGAGTGGGAAGAGAGTGGCCAAGTGCCAGAATAGGCGCATCTTCCAGATGTGCCTTTTCTGGGGTGGCTGGGGGCAGATGTTTGTAGCCAGGGGGGGCCAATAACCATGGACCCTCTCTAGGCTATTAATATCTGCCCTCAGTCACTGGCTTTACCACTCTGGCGGAGAAAATTGCGCGGGAGCCCATGCCAATTTTTTCCGCCATTTACCCCTTTATTTTACACGCTACAGCGCCCACATATCGCACATACACACTACTAACATTAGTAGTGTGTAATATGCAAAAAAAAAAGGGATATGAGATGGTTTACTGTATGTAAACCATGTCTCATATCCTGTCGGGTTTGTGAAGGAGAAATGAAAAGCTGGCAATTGAATTACCGGCTTTTCACATATCTCTAAATACAGTATATATATATATATATATATATATATATATATATGTGTGTGTCTCAATGACAATTATAGTTAGGTCCATATATATTTGGACAGAGACAACATTTTTCTCATTTTGGTTATAGACATTACCACAATGAATTTTAAACAAAACAATTCAGATGCAGTTGAAGTTCAGACTTTCAAGCTTTCATTTGAGGGTATCCACATTAAAATTGGATGAAGGGTTCAGGAGTTTCAGCTCCTTAACATGTGCCACCCTGTTTTTAAAGGGACCAAAAGTAATTGGACAGATTCAATAATTTTAAATAAAATGTTAATTTCTAGTACTTGGTTGAAAACCCTTTGTTGGCAATGACTGCCTGAAGTCTTGAACTCATGGACATCATCAGACGCTGTGTTTCCTCCTTTTTGATGCTCTGCCAGGCCTTCACTGCGGTGGTTTTCAGTTGCTGTTTGTTTGTGGGCCTTTCTGTCTGAAGTTTAGTCTTTAACAAGAGAAATGCATGCTCAATTGGGTTGAGATCAGGTGACTGACTTGGTCATTCAAGAATATTCCACTTCTTTGCTTTAATAGACTCCTGGGTTGCTTTGGCTTCATGTTTTGGGTCATTGTCCATCTGTAGTATGAAACGACGACCAATCAGTTTTGCTGCATTTGGCTGGATCTGAGCACACAGTATGGCTCTGAATACCTCAGAATTCATTTGGCTGCTTCTGTCCTGTGTCACATCATCAATAAACACTAGTGACCCAGTGCCACTGGCAGCCATGCATGCCCAAGCTATCACACTGCCTCCGCCGTGTTTTACAGATGAGGTGGTATGCTTTGGATCATGAGCTGTACCAAGCCTTCACAATACTTTTCTCTTTCCATCATTCTGGTAGAGGTTGATCTTGGTTTCATCTGTCCAAAGAATGTTTCTTCCTGAACTGTGCTGGCTTTTTTAGATGTTTTTTATCAAAGTCCAGTCTAGCCATTTTATTCTTGACACTTATGAGTGGCTTGCCATCCCTGACACAATGGGCCTCCCGGGCGGGTCTAACAGGTTTTTGTGCACCTTAGGTAATAAGTAAAAGGTGGCCAGTTTTGGTTGTAATTTGCTAATCACTTCCACCATTTTTTTAGGAACAATACCATCTTCATATGCGGTCTCCAAGATGCTGATCAATTCATCCTGGAATTCCGGTAGAGGGTTATATTGAAGTTTCTTATAGCAATTACTATTACCCAAGATTTTCTTAGCCTGTTTCTCATATAAGGCATTCGGCCAAATAACCGTATTGCCACCTTTGTCGGCCTGTTTTATTACCACATTTTTTAACTCTTGTAGTTCTTTCAATGCCTTATTTTCTACCATAGTTAGATTAGATACCCACCCAGGAACCACCGGTAATTTTTCTACCTCCTCAGTGACCATTTTAACAAAAATTTCCACCGCTGAACATGTATTCAGACTGGGAAATTTACTGCTTTTACCTAACACATGGTTTGGAAACTTACCCTCCTCATTCAAGGTGTTTTCCTCCATAAGATCTTCCAAATTTTTCAGAGCTTCTTTTTCAATCTCTGTAGGAAACATCTGATCCAAATCACTTCTAAAGTGAAGTGCAGGAAGTCCATGTTTCACTTCTGTGAGGAGACGCATGGACCGGCGCATGCGCAGTGTGATACCGGTGATACGGACATTGCAGACAGCTGTGACCGCTAGTATATTTAGACCGTAGCTGCACCATTAACACATATGCCCCCTGTTGAGGAAGCCACATGGCGAAACGGCGCTGTCGGGATGTCCGCGGTAGTACATACGAGGTTTAAAGGTGTAAAAGTCACATGTAAGTAGCATGCCTTAATACTGCGTATCTGATATAGGCTGCTGTATGTTGGTACTTTTTGCAATCAGCATGGCCATCCTACAACTAGGATTCTGACATTGAGCAGTTTCTATTGAGAGTTATTTGGCACACAGACATACAGCATTGCTTTTGTTCTTTATATGTTTTTTGCCATTTTTAACTAGGACTCTGACATTGAGCAGTTTCTATTGAGAGTTATTTGGCACACAGACATACAGCTTTGCTTTTGTTCTTTATATGTTTTTTGCCATTTTTAACTAGGACTCTGACATTGAGCAGTTTCTATTGAGAGTTATTTGGCACATAGACACACAGCTCTATTTTTGCCTGTTATATGTTTTTTGCACGGTCACTTTAAGTATAGGATTCTGCTATTTAGTAGTTTTCTACCCTGGTTTATAGGCAACCATTTATCAGGCTAATCGGGCATTTCAGCATTGCTTTATTACATTAGGTGTGTCCTTTTTTCCTTAATACATATAATTTTTGTACTATCCTCGGAACTTCTGGTGATGTTCTCTTGTCAATTTTAATTTTTGTGTATGAAATAAATTAATAAATTTTATAATATACCCGTAATTTTGGCTGTTGCCTCTAATTTTCCCTTCATTAATGATGAGGGGTGTTGTTCAGTCTTTTATCTGCTTAGTTGAGAATGACATAATGAAGGGATTGCCCACACCTGTCCATGAAATAGCCTTGGAGTCAATTGTCCAATTACTTTTGGTCCCTTTAAAAAACAGGGTGGCACAGGTTAAGGAGCTGAAACTCCTAAACTCTTCATCCAATTTTAATATGGATACCCTCAAATGAAAGCTAAAAGTCTGAACTTCAACTGCATCTGAATTGTTTTGTTTAAAATTAAATTGGGGTAATGTCTATAACCAAAATGAGAAAAATGTTGTCTCTGTCCAAATATATAAGGACCTAACTGTATATATACAGTTAGGTCCATATATATTTGGACAGAGACAACATTTTTCTAATTTTGGTTATAGACATTACCACAATGAATTTTAAACAAAACAATTCAGATGCAGTTGAAGTTCAGACTTTCAGCTTTCATTTGAGGGTATCCACAATAAATTGGATGAAGGGTTTAGGAGTTTCAGCTCCTTAACATGTGCGACCCTGTTTTTAAAGGGACCAAAAGTAATTGGACAATTGACTCCAAGGCTATTTCATGAACAGGTGTGGTGTTGTGAATTTACCTTTTGGCTCCCTCTAGTGGCTACTAGTGTTTTTACTCTGGGTATGTCTATCATCCCTTGTATGCTCACCTGGGTCGTTAGGTCAGGGGTGTTGCTATATTAGCTCCCTGGACCTTCAGTTCTATGCCTGGCAACGTTGATATTAGAGCTAATCTGTAGTGCTCTTGTCTACTGATCCTGGTTCCTGCTTGATTAAGCTAAGTCTGCTTTCTTGCTTTTTGCTATTGTTTTTGTTTTGCATTTTTGTCCAGCTTGTACATAATCTGTATCCTATCCTTGCTGGAAGCTCTAGGGAGGCTGGAGTTCTCCCCCCGGGCCGTTAGACGGTTCGGGGGTTCTTGAATCTCCAGTTTGGATTTTTGTTAGGGTTTTTGTTGACCATATAAGTTATCTTACCACATTCTGCTATTAGTGAGTGGGCCTCTCTTTGCTAAACCTAGTTCATCTCTGTGTTTGTCATTTCCTCTTACCTCACCGTTATTATTTGTGGGGGGCTTGTATCCAACTTTTGGGGTCTATTCTCTGGAGGCAAGAGAGGTCTTTGTTTTCCTCTTCTAGGGGTAGTTAGTCCTCCGGCTGGCGCGAGACATCTAGCGACCAACGTAGGCATGTTCCCCGGCTACTTCTAGTGTTGGCGTTAGGAGTAGATATATGGTCAACCCAGTTACCACTGCCCTATGAGCTGGATTTTTGTACTTCGCAGACTTGCTGATATCTCTGAGACCCTCGCCATTGGGGTCATAACAGTTTGCCAGGCCAGTATTAAATGTTAAATGCATTGCAGAAGCGGGATTATAAGAAAGAAAGTTCTGAGTTTTTTTTTCTCTCTCTCATTTTTTTTTTCTTTTCCCCTTTACCTCTGAGTGGCTTGTGATTGCTGCAGACATGAATGTCCAGACCTTGATTACAAGTGTGGACCAGCTTGCTGCTCGGGTGCAGGGCATACAAGATTATGTTACCAGAAATCCTATGTCAGAACCTAAGATACCGATTCCTGAACTGTTTTCCGGAGACCGATTTAAGTTTAGAAATTTCAGGAATAATTGTAAATTGTTTTTGTCCCTGAGACCCTGTTCCTCTGGAGACTCCGCTCAGCAAGTGAAAATTGTTATTTCTTTTTTACGGGGCGACCCTCAGGATTGGGCTTTCTCGCTGGCGCCAGGAGATCCGGCATTGGCTGATATTGATGCGTTTTTTCTGGCGCTCGGTTTGCTTTATGAGGAACCCAATCTTGAGATTCAGGCAGAAAAAGCCTTGCTGGCTATGTCTCAGGGCCAGGACGAGGCTGAAGTGTATTGCCAAAAATTTCGGAAATGGTCCGTGCTGACCCAGTGGAACGAGTGTGCATTGGCTGCAAATTTTAGAAATGGTCTTTCTGAAGCCATTAAGAATGTGATGGTGGGTTTTCCCATTCCCACAGGTCTGAATGATTCTATGGCCCTGGCTATTCAAATCGACCGGCGGTTGCGGGAGCGCAAAACCGCAAATTCCCTCATGGTGTTGTCTGAACAGGCACCTGAATTAATGCAATGTGATAGAATCCTGACTAGAAATGAGCGGAAAATTCATAGACGCCAGAATGGCTTGTGTTACTACTGTGGTGATTCTACACATGTTCTCAGCATGCTCTAAACGTCTTACTAAGGTTGTTAGTCCGGTCGTCATTGGTAATTTGCAACCTAAATGTATTCTGTCTGTAACTTTGATTTGCTCACTGTCATCGTATCCTGTCATGGCGTTTGTGGACTCAGGTGCTGCCCTGAGCCTTATGGATCTGTCATTTGCCAAGCGCTGCGGATTTGTTCTTGAGCCATTGGAAAATCCTATCCCTCTTAGGGGTATTGATTCTACGCCATTGGCAAAAAATAAACCGCAGTTTTGGACACAGGTTACCATGTGCATGACTCCTGAACATCGGGAGGTAATACGTTTTCTTGTTCTGCATAAAATGCATGATTTGGTTGTTTTGGGTTTGCCATGGTTACAGACCCATAATCCAGTCTTGGACTGGAAGGCTATGTCAGTGTCAAGTTGGGGCTGCCATGGAATTCATGGAGATTCCCTGCCCTTGTCTATTGCTTCTTCTACGCCTTCGGAAGTTCCGGCGTATTTGTCTGATTATCAGGATGTCTTCAGCGAGTCTAAGTCCAGTGCACTGCCTCCTCATAGGGAATGTGACTGTGCAATAGATTTGATCCCTGGCAGTAAGTTTCCTAAGGGGAGACTGTTTAATCTGTCGGTACCTGAACATACCGCGATGCGATCATATATCAAGGAGTCTCTTGAGAAGGGGCATATCCGTCCTTCTTCTTCCCCTCTTGGTGCGGGATTCTTTTTTGTGGCCAAAAAGGACGGATCTTTGAGGCCTTGTATTGACTATCGGCTTTTAAATAAGATCACTGTCAAATTTCAGTATCCTTTGCCGTTGTTGTCAGATTTGTTTGCCCGGATTAAAGGTGCCAAGTGGTTCACCAAGATAGACCTTCGTGGTGCGTACAACCTTGTGCGCATTAGGCAGGGCGATGAATGGAAAACCGCATTCAATACGCCTGAAGGTCATTTTGAGTACTTGGTGATGCCATTTGGGCTCTCTAATGCACCTTCAGTTTTTCAGTCCTTCATGCACGACATTTTCCGGAAGTATCTGGATAAATTTTTGATTGTTTATCTGGATGATATTCTGTTTTTTTCTGATGATTGGGACTCGCATGTGGAGCAGGTCAGGATGGTTTTTGAGATTTTGCGTGAGAATTCTTTGTTTGTAAAAGGCTCAAAGTGTCTCTTTGGTGTACAGAAGGTTCCCTTTTTGGGGTTCATTTTTTCCCCTTCTGGTGTGGAGATGGATCCAGTCAAGGTCCGAGCTATTCATGATTGGACTCAACCCTCGTCAGTTAAGAGTCTTCAGAAGTTCTTGGGTTTTGCTAACTTCTACCGTCGTTTTATCGCAAATTTCTCTAGCGTTGTTAAACCGCTGACGGATATGACCAAGAAAGGCTCTGATGTAGCTAACTGGGCTCCTGCTGCCGTGGAGGCTCTCCAGGAGTTGAAACGCCGGTTTACTTCGGCGCCTGTTTTGTGCCAGCCTGACGTCTCACTTCCCTTTCAGGTTGAGGTGGATGCTTCGGAGATTGGGGCAGGGGCCGTATTGTCGCAGAGAGGCCCTGGTTGCTCTACTATGAGACCTTGTGCCTTTTTCTCTAGGAAGTTTTCGCCGGCAGAGCGAAATTATGATGTGGGCAATCGGGAGTTATTGGCCATGAAGTGGGCATTTGAGGAGTGGCGTCATTGGCTCAAGGGTGCTAAGCATCGGGTGGTGGTCTTCACTGATCACAAAAATTTGATGTATCTCGAGTCTGCTAAACGCCTTAATCCTAGACAGGCCCGCTGGTCATTGTTTTTCTCCCGTTTTGACTTTGTGGTCTCGTATTTACCGGGTTCTAAGAATGTGAAGGCCGATGCTCTGTCTAGGAGCTTTGTGCCTGATGCTCCTGGAGTCGCTGAACCTGAGGGTATTCTTAAGGAAGGAGTTATCTTGTCAGCGATTTCTCCAGATCTGCGACGTGTGTTGCAGAGATTTCAGGCTGGTAGGCCTGACTCTTGTCCACCTGACAGATTGTTTGTGCCTGCTAAATGGACCAGCAGAGTCATTTCCGAGGTTCATTCCTCAGTGTTGGCAGGGCACCCGGGAATTTTTGGCACCAGAGATCTGGTGGCCAGGTCCTTTTGGTGGCCTTCCTTGTCAAGGGATGTGCGGTCATTTGTGCAGTCCTGCGGTACTTGTGCTCGAGCTAAGCCTTGCTGTTCTCGTGCCAGCGGGTTGCTCTTGCCCTTGCCTGTCCCGAAGAGACCTTGGACGCACATCTCTATGGATTTCATTTCAAATCTCCCGGTGTCTAAAGGCATGTCTGTCATCTGGGTGATATGTGATCGTTTCTCCAAGATGGTCCATCTGGTTCCTTTGCCTAAGCTGCCTTCCTCTGCTGATCTGGTTCCTGTGTTCTTCCAGAACGTGGTTCGTTTGCACGGCATTCCTGAGAATATTGTGTCGGACAGAGGATCCCAGTTTGTTTCCAGGTTCTGGCGATCCTTTTGTGGTAGGATGGGCATTGATTTGTCGTTTTCGTCCGCTTTTCATCCACAGACTAACGGACAAACGGAACGAACTAATCAGACTCTGGAGGCGTATTTGAGGTGTTTTGTCTCTTCTGATCAGGATGATTGGGTGACCTTCTTGCCGTTGGCTGAATTTGCCCTTAATAATCGGGCTAGTTCTGCCACCTTGGTTTCGCCATTTTTCTGCAACTCCGGTTTCCATCCTCGTTTTTCCTCGGGACATGTGGAGCCTTCTGACTGTCCTGGAGTGGATTCTGTGGTGGATAGGTTGCAGCGGATCTGGAATCATGTGGTGGACAACTTGAAGTTGTCACAGGAGAAGGCTCAGCGTTTTGCCAATCGCCGCCGCGGTGTGGGTCCCCGACTTCGTGTTGGGGATTTGGTATGGCTGTCTTCTCGATTTGTTCCTATGAAGGTCTCCTCTCCCAAATTTAAGCCTCGATTCATTGGTCCTTACAAGATATTGGAGATCCTTAATCCTGTATCCTTTCGCCTGGATCTTCCGGTGTCGTTTGCCATTCACAACGTATTTCATAGGTCCTTGTTGCGGCGGTACGTTGTGCCTGTGGTTCCTTCTGCTGAGCCTCCTGCTCCGGTGTTGGTTGAGGGCGAGTTGGAGTACGTGGTGGAGAAGATCTTAGATTCTCGTCTCTCCAGGCGGAGGCTTCAGTACCTGGTCAAGTGGAAGGGCTATGGTCAGGAGGATAATTCCTGGGTGGTCGCCTCTGATGTGCATGCGGCCGATTTAGTTCGCGCCATTCACGCCGCTCATCCTGATCGCCCTGGTGGTCTTGGTGAGGGTTCGGTGACCCCTCACTAAGGGGGGGGGTACTGTTGTGAATTTACCTTTTGGCTCCCTCTAGTGGCTACTAGTGTTTTTACTCTGGGTATGTCTATCATCCCTTGTATGCTCACCTGGGTCGTTAGGTCAGGGGTGTTGCTATATTAGCTCCCTGGACCTTCAGTTCTATGCCTGGCAACGTTGATATTAGAGCTAATCTGTAGTGCTCTTGTCTACTGATCCTGGTTCCTGCTTGATTAAGCTAAGTCTGCTTTCTTGCTTTTTGCTATTGTTTTTGTTTTGCATTTTTGTCCAGCTTGTACATAATCTGTATCCTATCCTTGCTGGAAGCTCTAGGGAGGCTGGAGTTCTCCCCCCGGGCCGTTAGACGGTTCGGGGGTTCTTGAATCTCCAGTGTGGATTTTTGTTAGGGTTTTTGTTGACCATATAAGTTATCTTACTACATTCTGCTATTAGTGAGTGGGCCTCTCTTTGCTAAACCTAGTTCATCTCTGTGTTTGTCATTTCCTCTTACCTCACCGTTATTATTTGTGGGGGGCTTGTATCCAACTTTTGGGGTCTATTCTCTGGAGGCAAGAGAGGTCTTTGTTTTCCTCTTCTAGGGGTAGTTAGTCCTCCGGCTGGCGCGAGACATCTAGCGACCAACGTAGGCATGTTCCCCGGCTACTTCTAGTGTTGGCGTTAGGAGTAGATATATGGTCAACCCAGTTACCACTGCCCTATGAGCTGGATTTTTGTACTTCGCAGACTTGCTGATATCTCTGAGACCCTCGCCATTGGGGTCATAACAGTGTGGGCAATCCCTTCGTTATGTCATTCTCAATTAAGCAGATAAAAGGACTGGAGTTGATTTGAGGTGTGGTGCTTGCATTTGGAAGGTTTTGCTGTGAAGTAAACATGCGGTCGAAGGAGCTCTCCATGCAAGTGAAACAAGCCATTCTTAAGCTGCGAAAACAGAAAAAAACAAGCCGAGAAATTGCTACAATATTAGGAGTGGCAAAATCTACAGTTTGGTACATCCTGAGAAAGAAAGAAAGCACTGGTGAACTCATCAATGCAAAAAGACCTGGGCGCCCATGGAAGACAACAGTGGTGGAGGATAGAAGAATAATCCATGGTGAAGAGAAACCCCTTCACAACAGCCAACCAAGTGAACAACACTCTCCAGGAGGTAGGCGTATCAATATCCAAATCTACCATAAAGAGAAGACTGCATGAAAGTAAATACAGAGGGTTCACTGCACGGTGCAAGCCAATCATAAGCATCAAGAATAAAAAGGCTAGACTGGACTTTGCTAAAAAACATCTAAAAAAGCCAGCACAGTTCTGGAAGAACATTCTTTGGACAGATGAAACCATGATCAACCTCTACCAGAATGATGGAAAGAGAAATGAATGGCGAAGGCGTGGTACAGCTCATGATCCAAAGCATATCACATCATCTGTAAAACACGGCGGAGGCAGTGTGATGGCTTGGGCATGCATGGCTGCCAGTGGCACTGGGTCACTAGTGTTTATTGATGATGTGACACAGGACAGAAGCAGCCAAATGAATTCTGAGGTATTCCAAGACATACTGTGTGCTCAGATCCAGCCAAATGCAGCCAAACTGATTGGTCGTCGTTTCATCCTACAGATAGACAATGACCCAAAACATGAAGCCAAAGCAACCCAGGAGTTAATTAAATCAAAGAAGTGGAATATTCTTGAATGGCCAAGTCAGTCACCTGATCTCAACCAAATTGAGCATGCATTTCACTTGTTAAAGACTAAACTTCAGACAGAAAGGCCAACAAACAAACAGCAACTGAAAACCACCGCAGTGAAGGCCTGACAGAGCATCAAAAAGGAGGAAACTCAGCGTCTGGTGATGTCCATGAGTTCAAGACTTCAGGTAGTCATTGCCAACAAAGGGTTTTCAACCAAGTACTAAAAATGAACATGCTTTGTGCAAAAAGAAAAAAAAAAAAAAGAGCATGAACCGCACATCCCAAAATCATACGTTGATCTAAAGCCGCTAGGCAAAAATTTAAATACTGAACATGAGGTTTTCAGTTTAACATTCTGATCAGACTGTATGAAGCCCACTGCCCCTTCACGGCAAACCTCGTAGTGGGTCCTAACGCCCTAACGGAGCGGAGCCGTACGGCGACCACCGCCGCAGCGGCCATGCACCAGCAGGGCGGACGGCCTGTTGCCCCACAGCACCCATGCTGCGAGACTGAGCCCCCATGACTCCAGACCGCGCCGCCCCACCAGCACAAAGCCACAGCAACAATGGCCGCCACACAGCACCAGCACCAAAATGAAAAGGAGCATTTAAACTCACCTTCCTCCAGCTCTTCAGTGAGAGCCAAAATGGGCTAGACCCCTTACTTTGCAGTCTCCTGCTAATTAAAATCACCTGAGCCAAATGGGAGGAGTGCTGGTCCAAAAAAAGAGACAAGTACATGCTTTGTGCAAAAAGAAAAAAAAAAAGAGCATGAACCGCACATCCCAAAATCATACGTTGATCTAAAGCCGCTAGGCAAAAATTTAAATACTGAACATGAGGTTTTCAGTTTAACATTCTGATCAGACTGTATGAAGCCCACTGCCCCTTCACGGCAAACCTCGTAGTGGGTCCTAACGCCCTAACGGAGCGGAGCCGTGCGGCGACCACCGCCGCAGCGGCCATGCACCAGCAGGGCGGACGGCCTGTTGCCCCACAGCACCCATGCTGCGAGACTGAGCCCCCATGACTCCAGACCGCGCCGCCCCACCAGCAACAAAGCCACAGCAACAATGGCCGCCACACAGCACCAGCACCAAAATGAAAAGGAGCATTTAAACTCACCTTCCTCCAGCTCTTCAGTGAGAGCCAAAATGGGCTAGACCCCTTACTTTGCAGTCTCCTGCTAATTAAAATCACCTGAGCCAAATGGGAGGAGTGCTGGTCGAAAAAAAGAGACAAGTACATGCTTTGTGGAAAAAGAAAAAAAAGAGCATGAACCGCACATCCCAAAATCATACGTTGATCTAAAGCCGCTAGGCAAAAATTTAAATACTGAACATGAGGTTTTCAGTTTAACATTCTGATCAGACTGTATGAAGCCCACTGCCCCTTTTTCGACCAGCACTCCTCCCATTTGGCTCAGGTGATTTTAATTAGCAGGAGACTGCAAAGTAAGGGGTCTAGCCCATTTTGGCTCTCACTGAAGAGCTGGAGGAAGGTGAGTTGAAATGCTCCCTTCATTTTGGTGCTGGTGCTGTGTGGCGGCCATTGTTGCTGTGGCTTTGTGCTGGTGGGGCGGCGCGGTCTGGAGTCTTGGGGACTCAGTCTCGCAGCATGGGTGCTGTGGGGCAACAGGCCGTCCGCCCTGCTGGTGCATGGCCGCTGCGGCGGTGGTCGCCGCACGGCTCCGCTCCGTTAGGGCGTTAGGACCCACTACGAGGTTTGCCGTGAAGGGGCAGTGGGCTTCATACAGTCTGATCAGAATGTTAAACTGAAAACCTCATGTTCAGTATTTAAATTTTTGCCTAGCGGCTTTAGATCAACGTATGATTTTGGGATGTGCGGTTCATGCTCTTTTTTTTTTTTTTTTTTTTTTTTTGCTTTTTACTAAAAATGAACATTTTATTTAAAATTATTGAATCTGTCCAATTACTTTTGGTCCTTTTAAAAACAGGGTGGTACATGTTAAGGAGCTGAAACTCTTAAACCCTTCAGCCGATTTTAATGTGGATACCCTCAAATGAAAGCTGAAAGTCTGAACTTCAACTGCATCTGAATTGTTTTGTTTAAAATTCATTGTGGTATTGTCTATAACCAAAACTAGAAAAATGTTGTCTCTGTCCAAATATATATGGACCTAACTGTATATATATATATATATATATATATATATATATATATATACACATACTGTATATATGTTTTAACGAACATTTGAGCACATAAATCCATTAGATGTCGGTTTTGCAAGCCTGCGAGAAAATCTCGGCATACGGATGCCATACGGATGTCACACGGATGTCAAAAGGATCATTTGATGCGAGGAAATCGCATCCTCGCACTGCACACGGATCACTGTTTTGGAAACATTTGTGCGATTCTCGTCCGTGAAAAACGGACCGATTTTTTAAACGTTATGTGTGTCCCCGGCCTAAGTGACAGCGCCGCATGTGGACCAGACAGTGGCTGCAGAAGAGGAATCAATTGTCCCATATGGGCCTAATAAGGGAACTGCAGGAGAACAACCCCCATGATTTCAGGAACTACCTGCGAATGTCGGAGGATTCCTTTAATGTGCTACTTGCTGCTGTGGAACCTTTTATCAGGCGGCAAAATGCCAGGATGCGAGCTGCTGTCCCTGTGGATGAGAGACTGGCTGTCACGCTGCGGTTCCTGGCGACTGGCAGGTCTATGCAAGACTTGCATTACTGCGCAGCTATTTCCCGATCCCTGCTCAGCGTCATCATCCCAGAGACATGTAATGCAATCGTCTCAGCTTTACACCGCACTTACATGCCTTTCCCGGAGACCCAGGATGATTGGAAACAGATTTCCCATGGATTTCAGCAGCAATGGCAGTTCCCTTATTGCAGTGGGACCTTGGATGGGAAACATGTCCGCATCACCCAACCACCACACTCCAGCTCATTTTTCTACAATTACAAGGGTTATTTCAGCGTTATTCTGATGGCCCTCGTTAATGCAAACTATGAATTTATAAGTGTGGATGTAGGGATCAATGGGAGAGTATCTGATGGCGGAGTTTCTGAGCACACCGATTTTGGGGACCGCTTGAAAGAACACAAACTGTCCTTTCCGCCCAACAGCGACACTACTGAAAACATGAACTTTGTGTTTGTCAGAGATGAGGCGTTCCCACTGCATCCCAACCTTCTGAAGCCCTTCTCCCAGAAAACTCTGACACCAGAGTGACGAATTTTTAATTACAGACTTTCCAGAGCTCGACACGTTGTGGAGAATGCTTTTGGTATTATGGCAAACCGATTTCGGGTTTTCCACACTCCACTCAATATGAAACTCTCGTGTATTGACTCTGTGGTGCTTGCCTGCTGCGTCCTGCACAACTCTCTACGCCGCCGTGATGCCACTGCATACAGCCCTCCACAATATGTAGACTCTGTTGACCCTGCAAATGTACCCCAGGGCGAATGGCGTCTCGACGAGCACAGGGTTTCAGGCTTGGAAAGTCTTGGATCTGGAAGGAACTCTGATGATGCGATGATTTGCAGGGAGAAATACTGTGACTTTTTCAATGGGCCAGGGGCTGTCCCATGGCAGCATCTCCAGCAGCAGCGCAACTGTTGCCATTTCCTTGTTCCATGTATTATGGAATACATTTTTTTTGGTTGATGTGCTCTCGTGTACCATTTTGTTGATCACCCATGCAATTCCTTTTTCTATCTCAATGTCTACATAAATATATCTATCTATGCACATACTCTAGTTCTGTAGCAAACATACAAATCCTGGGAGTCCGCAGCATCCTCTGCCCTAGCGCATTCCTGAGATATATATATATATATATATATATATATATATATATATATATATATATTATATTCACTTATACATTATGTGAATATGTAAACAATAAATCTAAAGAAAAGAGACCATGTGAAGCTAATAAAGTTTATTGACATATTAAACCAGCAACAAGTGACAGTAACGGGAAATTCGAGGCCATGCGAACCAAATGTTAAGATCGAGCAGTTAACTGGTTCCTCAACACAAACAGTAACGATACATGCAACAAATCGTTTATTTACAGATTTTCTATGAATTTCTGTACGTATACACACTAGGCCGGCAACTCGCTGTGATTAACCACGGCCGTAAATACGGGAGGAGCCAGCATCAGCAAAAGGAACGCATATGCGTCCCTCTGCTGATGAAAGCTCCTCCCGTATGTACGGCCATGTTTTCCTACGAGTTGCCGGCCATGTGTATACGGACCACAATTTTCTATGAATTTTGGTCCGTATACACACGGCCGGCAACTCGCTGTGGTTAACCACGGCCGTACATACGGGAGGAGCTGACATCGGCAGAAGGAACAAATATGCATCCCTTCTTCTGCCGATGTCAGCTCCTCCCGTATGTATGGCCGTGGTTAACCACAGCGAGTTGCCGGCCGTGTGTATACGGACCAAAATTCATCGAAAATTATGGCCCACAAAACTACCGGTAAATGTGAACGCATGAAGTGCTTAGGAAAAAGAAGTCTCTATCGTTTTCAGTCCAAGAACACTACAGATGTTGATAGTAGGTGTCCATCTCGCTGTACTGGTGTGTGGGCGTAGAAGGTCCTTGCGAAAAGTCACCAAAAGGGGGTGTAGGTGGTGGCCGGAACTGGAAATGATGTGGGGCCGGTCTGCGGACAGGAGTGCTGTGCATGGGCTCTTGCTGGTGTCCCCAAGAAAACTGGCCACTGGGCTGACGGTCGCTGCTGGTCAATGTTGTTGTCTCAGTCAGTTTGCCTGCGGCTGCCGTGTTCAAAACCTCAAACATCACTCTCTCCGCGTACGTTCTCTGGGTAATGTCCAATCTATTTAAGCGTTCCGCAACGAAGGATGAGAATACGGTGAGCTGGGTTGAGGCATGCTGGCTCATTATGTTGCTGGCCAGTGCCAGGAGATCCACAGGTGTGCCCGCAGTCGCCTTTCTTTTGCGAGATGGGCGCTGTGGACGTGTCTGCTCCTCGACACACGGGCTTATGGAGGACTGAGGGGTCTCGTCATCGTTGCCTTCCGGTGTTTGGAGATGTTCAGGAGGCACCTGCGAGTACAGGAAAAAAAAAAAAAACAGTCAATAACATACAAACACATCAGCCCTAGAGAACCCCCACCTCCCCAACACTTCTATGCCCGTCCGTGGGAAGCTATGAGGAACAGTCATCTAGGTAGCAAACCACAGGGGTTACAGAGCCGGGCTAAACTACTTTTGCTGGCTATACTGTATGAATCTGCGGAAGACACAAAATTTTATTTTATTTTCGACTTTTGAAATAAGACAGCATTTAAAGGTAGGGAAGGACTGTTTGGACTATACTTATCTGAACAGGAAGTGGCAACTGTTATTATCTGGTGGATTAAACATGAAAAATGGGAATTATTATTATTGGAAACCGTGCAGTATCATAAACATACAAGACACAGGGCATGCTACAAGCAGGGAAGCTAGGGGGTACTTACATGCTCATCAGGAGACTCGGGCAGGATCTCTTCAGCAGATGGCGCACAAAGGTTTGTCACGGTCTTGGACGGGCGAGGGATTTCCTGGTCCCGAGTGAACGCCAGCAGGTCATAGTACCACAACTTGGGCACATACACGTCGTTGGTTCCGGCCCCAGACTTCACGGACTTTTCCACCTTGTTCAGTTCTTTTTTGTAGACTGTGTGGAGAGCCTGGATCTTCTTACACACAATGTTTTCATCCACCGTCTCAGTGGGATGATGCTGCTTGTAGAGGGCAACCAGTTTCTCGTACGCAGCTTTCTTCTTGTAGCGGTTGCTGTAATCCGCAGACTGGATCTTCCACAAGCAGGGCAGGGAGTGGTACATGTCGATGAGTTCCCGAACAAACTCCTGGTCATTGGCAGACATCTGAAAGAAATAGTAAAGTTACAGCAAGCAAGAAAGCGAAAGCTCAAAATGGCTGCCAGCCAGCGCAAAAGCGTATTTGTTTACCTTTCCATAAAGCGAATGTTCAAAATGGCTGCCAGCCAGCGTAAAAGCGTATTTGTTTACCTTTCCATAAAGCGAAAGCTCAAAATGGCTGCCAGCCAGCGCAAAAGCGCATTTGTTTACCTTTCCATAAAGGGAACGCTCAAAATGGCTGCCAGCCAGCGCAAAAGCGTTTTTGTTTGCCTTTCCATAATGCGAATGCTCAAAATGGCTGCCAGCCAGCGCAAAAGCGTATTTGTTTACCTTTCCATAAAGCGAAAGCTCAAAATGGCTGCCAGCCAGCGCAAAAGCGTATTTGTTTACCTTTCCATAAATCGAACGCTCAAAATGGCTGCCAGCCAGCACAAAAGCGTTTTTGTTTACCTTTCCATAAAGCGAACGCTCAAAATGGCTGCCAGCCAGCGCAAAAGCGTATTTGTTTACCTTTCCATAAAGTGAAAGCTCAAAATGGCTGCCAGCCAGCGCAAAAGCGTATTTGTTTACCTTTCCATAAAGCGAACACTCAAAATGGCTGCCAGCCAGCGCAAAATCGTTTTTGTTTACCTTTCCATAAAGCGAATGCTCAAAATGGATGCCAGCCAGCGCAAAAGCGTATTTGTTTACAAACTTGCAAGCTCAAACAGATCTCTGCAGGGATGTAGTATACATCACTCTACAATACACATAAATTAGCATTGCTGCATGTCAGATGAAACAAACAGCACAAAGATATTACTAACCGTTGAAAGCTGAAAGAGATAGAGGACAAAGACGTCGGGAGTATGCAGAGTTCCGGACAGGATGCTCCCGTGAGGCTCGTAGGTGGCGGAGGGACGTTCCGGGCAGGACGCACAAGTGATCGCAAAGGAAGGACTGAGTAGAGTCGCGGTTTATATTCTGGAACGCAGCTACAGATGATCCCGCTGTGGTCTATCAGCATTCACAGGAAGACGGCGTCACAGCCACTCATTTCCGCCCAGCTAACAACCATTGTTCCTGCTGCAAGTTCCCTCTCAGGTCGTCGCGGCTGAGGGCGTCTCCTTTTGTAATGTAACACGCCTACCTGGCTAGAAGGAGACGCTGTGATGCCCCCTATGCTCGTTGCTAGCGTCGTTGCTTTTGATGTCAAACATGATGATACACGCCGACCTGGCGACAAAATAAAGTTCTGGACTTCTAGCTCCGACCAGCGATGGCACAGTAGGATCCAGATCGCCGCTGCGTGTCAAACACAACGAGTGTGACGGTACCTTAACTCAACTCGCCGTGTTTGGAAGAAGCATACAGCCACAGCCAAGGCAACAAAGGAGTGGCTCAAAAAGAAACAAGTTAAGGTAATGGAGTGGCCTAGCCAGTCTCCAGACCTGAATCCCATAGAAAACCTATGGAGAGAGTTGACGCTCCTAATGATTTAGAGATGATCTGCAAAGCGGAGTGGACCAAAATTCCTCCTGACATGTGCGCAAACCTCATCATCAACTACAAAAAATTTCTGACTGTATGTCTTCCAACAAGGGTTTTGCCAGCAAGTATTAAGTCTTGTTTACCACAGGGATCAAATACTTATTTCTCACTGCAAAATGCAATAAATTTATATAATTTATACAATGTGATTTTCTGGTTTTTATTTTCGAAATTCCATCTCTCAATGTTAAAATTAACCTACCCTTACAATTATAGACTGCTCATGTCTTTGTTAGTGGGCAAACTTACAAAATCAGCAAGGGATCAAACATTTATTTTCCCCCATTGTATGTATATATATATATATATATATATATATATATATATATATATATATATATATATATATATATATATATATATACATATATGTATATATATATATATATATATATATATATATATATATATATATATATATATATATATACATATATACACTCACCGGCCACTTTATTAGGTACACCTGTCCAACTTCTTGTTAACACTTAATTTCTAATCAGCCAATCACATGGCGGCAACTCAGTGCATTTAGGCATGTAGACATGGTCAAGACAATCTCCTGCAGTTCAAACCGAGCATCAGTATGGGGAAGAAAGGTGATTTGAGTGCCTTTGAACGTGGCATGGTTGTTGGTGCCAGAAGGGCTGGTCTGAGTATTTCAGAAACTGCTGATCTACTGGGATTTTCACGCACAACCATCTCTAGGGTTTACAGAGAATGGTCCGAAAAAGAAAAAAAATCCAGTGAGCGGCAGTTCTGTGGGCGGAAATGCCTTGTTGATGCCAGAGGTCAGAGGAGAATGGGCAGACTGGTTCGAGCTGATAGAAAGGCAACAGTGACTCAAATCGCCACCCGTTACAACCAAGGTAGGCCTAAGAGCATCTCTGAATGCACAGTGCGTCGAACTTTGAGGCAGATGGGCTACAGCAGCAGAAGACCACACCGGGTACCACTCCTTTCAGCTAAGAACAGGAAACTGAGGCTACAATTTGTACAAGCTCATCGAAATTGGACAGTAGAAGATTGGAAAAACGTTGCTTGGTCTGATGAGTCTCGATTTCTGCTGCGACATTCGGATGGTAGGGTCAGAATTTGGCGTAAACAACATGAAAGCATGGATCCATCCTGCCTTGTATGGAGCATCTTTGGGATGTGCAGCCGACAAATCTGCGGCAACTGTGTGATGCCATCATGTCAATATGGACCAAAATCTCTGAGGAATGCTTCCAGCACCTTGTTGAATCTATGTCACGAAGAATTGAGGCAGTTCTGAAGGCAAAAGGGGGTCCAACCCGTTACTAGCATGGTGTACCTAATAAAGTGGCCGGTGAGTGTATATATATATATATAGACTTGGCCCTACCCTGGATCTCCTCATACCTAACAGACCGGACATTCAGCGTCTCCCACTCACACACCACCTCCTCACCTCGCCCCCTATCTGTCGGAGTCCCACAAGGTTCAGTCCTTGGGCCCCTGCTCTTCTCCATTTACACCTTTGGCCTGGGACAGCTCATAGAATCTCATGGCTTTCAGTATCACCTCTATGCTGATGACACACAGATCTATATCTCTGGACCAGATATCACCTCCCTACTAACCAGAATCCCTCAATGTCTGTCCACTATTTCATCCTTCTTCTCCGCTAGATTTCTCAAACTTAACATGGACAAAACAGAATTCATCATCTTTCCCCCATCTCACGCGACCCCCCCAACAAACCTATCCATTACAGTAAATGGCTGCCCACTCTCCCCAGTCCCACAAGCTCGCTGCCTCGGGGTAATCCTTGACGCTGATCTCTCCTTCAAACCACATATCCAAGCCCTTTCCACTTCCTGCCGACTTCAACTCAAAAATATTTCACGAATCCGTTCATTCCTCAACCAAGAATCTGCAAAAACCCTAGTCCATGCCCTCATCATCTCTCGCCTCGACTACTGCAACCTCCTGCTCTGTGGCCTCCCCTCGAACACTCTCGCACCCCTCCAATCTATTCTAAACTCTGCTGCCCGACTAATCCACCTGCCCCCCCCACTATTCCCCGGCCTCTCCCCTCTGTCAATCCCTTCACTGGCTCCCCATTGCCCAGAGACTCCAGTACAAAACTCTAACCATGACGTACAAAGCCATCCACAACCTGTCTCCTCCATACATCTGTGGCCTCATCTCCCGGTACTTACCTACACGCAACCTCCGATCTTCACAAGATCTCCTTCTCTACTCCCCTCTTATCTCCTCTTCCCACAATCGTATATAAGATTTCTCTCGCGTATCACCCCTACTCTGGAACCATCTACCACAACACATCAGACTCTTGCCTACCATCGAAATTTTTAAAAAGAGCCTGAAGTCCCACCTCTTTCGACAAGCCTACAACCTGCAGTAACCACCGATCGACCAAACCGCTGCATGACCAGCTCTATCCTCACCTACTGTATTCTCACCCATCCCTTGTAGATTGTGAGCCTTCGCGGGCAGGGTCCTCTCTCCTCCTGTACCAGTTATGACTTGTATTGTTTAAGATTATTGTACTTGTTTTTATTATGTATACCCCTCCTCACTTGTAAAGCGCCATGGAATAAATGGCGCTATAACAATAAATAATAATAATAATATATATATATATATATATATATATATATATATATATACATATATATGTGTGTGTTAGGGCTAGCGGAACGCACCAAATAATTAGAGAGATGGTATAAGGTGCGTTCGCAGCCCGGGGTCCACCGTGTAGAGATGGAACCTGCTGCTGAGTAATAACGGACTATATGGCAGTTAACTTCACCCTGTGTGAAGGATGCAAACCCTGTTGCATCACAGGGCCACGGTACCGCACCAAGAGCGCAAGCAAGAAGTCTCAGAACTCTATCCCCAGACACAGGATTAGAGTTCGTCTAGACCTCTTGCGCTCGACACCGCAACTGGGGTGTCAGATTAACTGCAAAAATAGCTTAAAGGGAACCTGTCACCCCCCCTTCCCCAGTCGTTTCAAACTAAAAGAGCCACCTTGTGCAGCAGTAATGCTGCATTCTAACAAGGTGGCTCTTTTAGTTCTGGTTGCTGTAACTAGAGAAATATTCCGTTTTTTAATTTGTCAGAAGTACCTTGTCTTCAGTCAAGGAGGCAGGCGTTTCTCCTCTGCTTCAAAGGGACCATCGCCCGACCGCCCCCTCCTACCTCTGTGTAGTGTATTTCTATGGAGTTTTGCACCTGAGTAAGGGGCTTAGGCTACTTTCACACACAGCATATTTGCTGCGTATTTTTACGCGCGCGTATTTTGCTGCTGCTTTACCTGCGTTTTTTTACGCAGGCAAAAAACGCAGCTGCTTTCACACACAGCGTTTTTTGCTGCGTTTTTTGCAGCTGCGTTTTTTTCAGCATTGTGTACTGAAAATAAAGTTTGTTTGAAAAAAAAAAAAAGGGGAAAAAAAAAAAGAGAGTCATTGAGGTCATTTCCTGTCTTTATGACTCAGAATACAATACACACTGGAGTTAACATCATGTCGATTCTGCCAGCTGCAATGGCCTTGAGCCAAAGACGCCTCAGCAAGCGGAACAGACATCAGCTGGGGTTTACTAACCCCACTGTCACTAACCCCAGGTTACTAGGGCAGGTGTCAGTCAGACGCCCCCCCTCGTAACCCTGTACGGTAAGGGTATGTTCACACGATCCTGATTTCAATCCTTTTTTTTCAGGACAAAAACCGCAGCTCTTGGCAGAAAACGCAGGTGCGTTTTTGGTGCGTTTTTGATGCGGTTTTTGATGCGGTTTTTAGTGCGGTTTTTTATGCAGTTTTCTCTGCAGATTGTCTGTGTTTGACACAAATAAAGCTTTAACTGCAGTGGGGGAAAAAAAAAAGAAATGATGTCATTTCCTTGTCCAACCCTTTTCTTCTTCCATCCTCCATTTTGGGACTAAACACCAAAATGAGTGGACGTGTTTTGAATGACAGCGCTCCGCAGAGTGCTGAGCGTAGGCCAGATCACAGCCCGCGGATCCAGCTCTATCCAGCTATTTAAATCTACGTTCACATTTGCGGTCTGCGCCGCAGCGTCGGGCGCCGCATGCGTCATGCGCCCCTATATTTAACATGGGGGCGCATGGACATGCGTCGCACTTGCGTTTTGCGCCGGCCGCATGCGTCACTGCAGCGCACGCATCCGGCCGCAGAGGACGCAGCAAGTTGCATTTTTGCTGCGTCCAAAATCAATCAAAAAAAGGACGCATGCGGCGCACAACGCAAATGTGAACATAGCCTAAGTGCCACGTATTTAAGTGCCACGTATTTAAGTGCCACGTATTTAAGTGCCACGTATTTAAGTGCCACGTATTTAAGTGCCACGTGCCACGTATTTCAGTGCCACGTGCCACGTATTTCAGTGCCACGTATTTCAGTGCCACGTGCCACGTATTTCAGTGCCACGTGCCACGTATTTAAGTGCCACGTGCCACGTATTTCAGTGCCACGTATTTCAGTGCCACGTATCAAAGTGCCACGTGCCACGTATCAAAGTGCCACGTGCCACATATTTCAGTCCCACGTATCAAAGTGCCACGTATCAAAGTGCCACGTGCCACGTATTTAAGTGACACGTGCCACGTATCAAAGTGCCACGTGCCACATATTTCAGTGCCACATATTTCAGTGCCACGTGCCACGTATCAAAGTGCCACGTATCAAAGTGACTGAGCGCCGGCCCTAAAGTGAAAGTGAAAGCAGAGCGGTGACGTCACCGCTCTGCTGTTAAGGCCGGAGCTCAGTCAGTGTCAGGAAGCGGAGGCTGGGGGACGCGCAGGTGAGCATGTACTGTTTTTTTTTTTTTACTTTCACGCTGGTAACCAGGGTAAACATGGGGTTACTAAGCGCGGCCCTGCGCTTAGTAACCCGATGTTTACTCTGGTTACCCGGGGGCCTCGGCATCGTTGGTCGCTGGAGAGCGGTCTGTGTGACAGCTCTCCAGCGATCAAACAGCGACGCTGCAGCGATCGGCATCGTTGTCGCTATCGCTGCAGCGTCGCTACACACACACACACACACACACACACACAAACACACACACACACACACTGCTTCACTGGGGGGCGGGGGCTTCCCTCTTCCTGTCCGACGTCACGTCCGGTCCTGGGTGTCAACCCCTCCGTACAAAGACGCCGACACCCAGGACAAAGGCGCTGTGTGTGCACGTTAATATGGGGCCCTAGGGGGATACGCAGACACGCCGCTGCGTAAAGAATTGACATGTCAATTCTTTTTACGCCGGCGTGTTTGCAGACAAAAGCGCCGCGTTTTTTTGCGGTGTGTCTGAACGGCAAAGTGAATTTCTCATTCACTTTGCCGGCAGACGAAAATGACATTGCGCATTTTTGAAAAGCGCCCGCAAAATAGCGCTCAAAAATGCGCTATGTCTGAAAGTAGCCTTACTCCAACTATATTTACAACGTTATTTCCCATAATCATTTGTCTGATGAAGGTCAAAATGACCGAAACGTTACATTGAAATGTACTGGGACATGAAATAAATATATACATTAAGAAATTCTTCTTTGAGTGCCGGATTTTTTTCATATTTTTCTCCTCTGCTTCAGACGCCGCACAGCCGGCACTCAAATCTTCTTGGCGCCGGGCGCCGCCTCCTCAGTGCTGTTTTGAAAATAGCCGGCGCCTGTGCTCTTTTTTCCTGCCTGGTGCAGGCGCAGTGAGCGCTGCCCATCTTTCCTCATATGCAGTCTCAGTGACTGCGCCTGCGCGGCCACCCTGCTTGTGAATCCCAGACCCGCAGTGACTTATGATTTATTCACACTGTGGGGCTGGGATTCACAAGCAGGGCGGCTGCACAGGCGCAGTCACCGAGACTGCATATGAGGAAAGACGGGCAGCGCTCACTGCGCCTGCACCAGGCAGAAAAAAAGAGCGCAGGCGCCGGCTATTTTCAAAACAGCGGTGAGGAGGCGGCGCCCGGCGCCGCCAAGAAGATTTGAGTGATGGCTGTGTGGCATCTGCTGCAGGGGGGAAATGCCTGCCTCCTTGACTGAAGACAAGATATTTCTGACAAATTAAAAAACAGATTATTTCTCTAGTTACAGCACCCAGAACTAAAAGAGCCACCTTGTCAGAATGCAGCATTGCTGCTGCACAAGGTGGCTCTTTTAGTTTGAAACGACTGGGAGGGTGACAGGTTCCCTTTAAATGCACAAGAGTACGTGTAGTGCCACTCTGGCGGACGCCACTAACCACCCAGACTTGGGATAGAAAAGTGCTCTAATAGGGCACGGCGCCGCACTGGCGGTCACAGTAATTAGATGTTGTTTTGTGTGTTTATTGCTGATAGCTCAGCCGGGCACTAGATAGCAGACATCCACCTTACACGAGCAGTCATACACAAGGGAGGGGATGATTAATGAATGACTTTCACTCATCAACACACACACATTTTCAAGTATACACTAGCGCATGGCCGAGCAAGCATGCAAACCTTTTATAGCAGCAGTGCTACAAGACCTTCCAGATGGACCAATAGGAGCCGCAACAGGACCTTAGCATGAGACCCCCGACCTACAATGGGAGGTTGTCCCGTGGGCATGCTCAGTATGGGAAAAGCAAGACTTAGTCCCAGAAAGACCTGCTCGCTGCTGATCATTGCTGGCTGCAAAAGCAGAGCCTGGAAGGGCAGCAGGAACCGGTCATCCAGTATCAGCCTGAGCTAGACGCCTGGACCAACGTCTCCGCTGCGCCTGGAGAAGAATGGGAGACCACAGCAGAGATGGCTTGAGATTCCCCCTGTGCAGAGGTGGGAACTTGACACCTAACACATATATATATGTGTATGTACGGCTCTGGCAAAAGTTAAGAGACCACTGCAAAATGTTCAGTTTGTCTAATTTTTCTCTTTATAGGTATATTTTTGAGTAAAATGTAAATTGTTTTTTTATTCTATAAACTTCTGACAACATGTCCCCGAATTTCCAGGCAATAATTTTGTATTTTTTTTCTGAAAAGGACAAATGGTCGAAATAAAAAAAAATTAACCAGTGCTTTCAGACCTCAAATAATGCAAAGAAAACAAGTTTGTAATCATTTAGAAACAACAATACTAATATTTTAACTCAGGAAGAGTTCAGACATCAATATTTTGTGGAATAACAATGATTTTTAATCACAGCTTTCATGCGACTTGGCATGCTTTCCACCAGTCTTTCACACTGTGCAAAAAATGTAAGCAGTTCTTCTTTATTTAATGGCTTGTGACTATCCATCATCCTCTTGATCACATTCCAGAGGTATTCAATGGGGTTCATGTCAGGAGATTGTGTTGCCCATGACAGTGTTTTGATGTGGTGTATATATATATATATATATATATATATATATATATATATATATATATATATATATATATATACATACAGTATAGTGGGTTCGGAAAGTATTCAGACCACTTTAAATTTTTCACTCTTTGTTCCATTGCAGCCATTTGGTAAATTCAAAAAAAGTGCATTTTTTTCTCATTAATGTACACTATGCACTCCATTTGGACTGGAACAAAAAACAGAAATGTAGATATTTTTGCAAATTTATTAAAAAAGACAAAAATGAAATATCACATGGTCATACGTATTCAGAAAAAAAGGGAAAAATCCAGCTTCCAAAAAAATTCCAGATTTATTGAGTATTAAATGCAAAGTCCAGACAAATAATTCACATAATAGTGAGTAGCAGGCAACGTGTTTCGAACAATAGCATGTTCTTTATCAAAGCTGCTATGTAAGACATCACAGCTCACAGAGCATGTCAGACCAAATGAGAATCATGAGGTCAAAGGAACTTGCCACTGAGCTCAGAGACAGAATTGTGACAAGGTACAGATCTGGCCAAGGCTACAAAACAATTTCTGCAGTACTCAAGTTTCCTAAGATTACAGTGGCATCCATAATCGTTAAATGGAAGAAGTTTGGGTCCACCAGAAGTCTTCCTACACCTGGAGGTTTAGCCAAACTGAGCAGTCATGGGAGAAGAGCCTTGGTGAGAGAGGTAAAGAAGAACCCCATGATCACTGTAGCTAAGCTCGAAAGATTTAGTAGGGAGATGGGAGAAAGTTCCACAAAGTCAACTATCACTGCAGCCCTCCACCAGTCAGGCCTTTATGGCAGAGTGGCCCGACGAAAGCCTCTCCTCAGTGCAAGACATATGAAATCCCACATAGGTTGCTAAAAAACATATGAAGAACTCCCAGACTATGATAAATAAGATTTTCTGGTCTGATGAGAGGAAGATAGACCTATTTGGTGATAATTCTAAGCGGTATGTGTGGAGAAAACAGGCACTGCTCATCAACTGCCCATTACGATTCCCAACAGTGAAACATGGTGGTGGCAGCATCATGCTGTGGGGGTGCTTTTCAGCTGCAGAGACAGGATGACTGGTTGCCATTGAAGGGAGTTTGAATGCAGTCAAGAACAGAAATTTCCTTCATGAAAACGTCTTCCAGAGTGCTCTGGACCTCAGACTTGAGTGAAGGTTCACATTCCAACAAGACAATGACCCTAAGCACACAGCTAAAATAACAAAGGAGTGGCTTCAGAACAACTCTGTGACCATTCTTGACTGGCCCAGCCACAGCCCTGACATAAACTCAATTGAGCATCTCTGGAGAGACCTGAAAATGGCTGTCCACCAACGTTCACCATCCAACCTAACGGAACTGGAGAGGATCTGCAAGGAAGAAAGTCAGAGGATCCCCAAATCCTGGTGTGAAAAACATGTTGCATCATTTCCAAGAAAACTCATGGCTGTACTAGCTCAAAAGGGTGCTTCTACTCTATACTGAGCAAAGGGTCTGAATACTTATGACAATGTGATATTTCCGTTTTCTTTTTTAATAAATTTAAGAAAGATTTCTACATTTCAGTTTTTTTCCAGTCAAACTGGGGTGCAGAATGTTAGGGGTCAAGTTCCTGCCTCTGCACAGGGGGAATCTCGATTCATCTCCGCTGCAGTCTCCCATGCTTCTCCTGCCGCAGTGGAGCCGGCTCAGCGGAGGCGTCATGTTGTGAACTCTATTTTTAGGCTCCCTCTAGTGGTCACAAGCGGTACTGTGTAGTGTTGTCTTCTGCAGGTTGGCTGCATCAGCTGGTTCGTTATCCTTGGTTAGTTTCCTATTTAACTCACCTGGATACTCAGTTCCTTGCCTGCTATCAATGTATTCAGTGCTCTTCAGATTCCTTGTGATTACCTTGCTCCCAGCCTCTCCAAGACAAGCTAAGTTTTTGTCCGTTCATTTTTTGATTATCAGCATTCATCATGTTTCTTGTCCAGCTTGCTAAGATGTGATCTCCTCGCTTGCTGGTTGCTCTAGGGGACTGAGTTTTCTCCCCCCACACCGTTAGTTGGTGCGGGGTTTCTTGAAATCTCAGTGTGGATATTTTGTTAGGGTTTTTTACTGACCGCACAGACCCCTTAATATTTTCTGATATCTAGTATTAGTGGGCCTCATTTGCTGAATCTGTTTTCACCCCTGTGTATGTGCCTTCCTCTTACCTCACCGTTATTATTTGTTGGGGGCTTCTATATCTTTGGGGATTATTTCTCTGGAGGCAAGAGAGGTCTTTCTTTCTCTCTAGGGGTAGTTAGTTCCTCAGGCTGGCTCGAGACGTCTAGGATTTTTTAGGCACTTTCACCGGCTACTTCTAGTGTGTTTGGATTTCAGATTTGTGGTTAGTCCAGTTTGCCACCTCCCTAGAGCTTGTCCTATGTTTGTTACTTAGCTGGAGTAATTCGTGATCCTCAACCACTAAGGATCATAACAGCGTCAGTCCCAGCATCATGCTCAGTCTGACACTGTGCGAAGGGTTACTGCTGTACTTCCAGCTTCTGCCATTGTGGCCTTTACTGGTCAGCAGCGAGCAGACGTCTTTGGGACTAAGTCCTACTTTTCCTCTTCTGAGCATGCCCAGGGTAAGATCTCTCATTGGAAATCAAGGGTCACATGCTCAGGTACTGCAGCAAATCCTATTGGTCCTCTAGGAAGGTCCTGAAGGTGTTCAACATCTGTGGCAGTCTCTCATTGGTCCTTCTAGGAAGGTCCTGTACTTGCTGCAGCTATAAGAGGTGCGCATGACCGCACGGCCATGCGCTAGTGTCAATTTATGTACGAGCTCTGCGCCAGTGTGGTCATGTTTGTGTGTGTATTCAGGGACCCGGCTGAAATAAGCCCCTAGAATGCTGGCACGTCCAGCGAGGAGTTTGGTGTGTGTGTATTCAGGGACCCGGCTGAAATAAGCCCCTAGAATGCTGGCACCTCTGGCGAGGAGCTGCGTGTTTGCATTTGACTGCATGACCACCATCTGCTCTACTAAGTAGCTGTGTTCCTCTGTGAGCCAAACAGGGCACAGCGTTATCCTTGCTAACAGACTCTGTGAAGTAACAGAGTCTGTTTATATTACTAAATTGTACTGCCATATCTAGCTGCAGGTGCTTTCCTGCACGGTGGATCCCGGGTTGAGAATGCACCAACTTCTTCTAATAAATATATATATTCGGTGCATTCCGCCAGCCATGTTTTGGGATGGGTTTGTAAATAAGTAGGTAAGAGATGGGCGGGACGCCTGCTCAAGATATCTCCACATCAATGGTGTGGCTGGGATGTTAAATGTACAGCCACTGTTGTTTTTCTCTGTGTAGTAGTTTGGAGAAGAGAGACTCTAGACGTGGCTCCAGGTAGAGTTGAAGACGCATAGTAGTCTGAGCAGCGAACCCCTCAGTCATATGGAATTTGCTATATGTTATATTTTTGCTTTGCTCTTATGCCAGAAAGGCAGTGTTTACTTTGCTGAACCCTGCTGTGGTTTATGCTGTTCCATAATAAACCAGCAGGTGATTTGCCACAAGTTCCCATTATTATTAATTTTGTACTCCTATACTTTTTGCCCATGAAGTGAATGCAATTCCTGCTCTAAATTTGGATGCACCCCAATAACCCTTTGAACAGACGTCCTAGATGGCCACCTGAAAACATTGTTCCCATTATTCGAAATTTGGTACTCCCATACTATTTGCCAGGATCTGGCTAGTTATGGCGGACACACAGCAATCCATGCGGTACATCCAGCAGCTGGAGGGTAGGTTGGCGGCTCTCGAGCGCATAACCTCAGCTGTGGACGTAACCACAGTTGCTGTACAGGCTGCTAGCGTGGCTGCAGCAACCATGTCCACTGCCACCCCTGTTCCGACTCTCTCTCGCCTCCCGCTGCCAGAAAAATTTTCGGGTGATAGTAAATCTTGTAGGGGTTTTGTGAGCCAGTGCTCTATACATCTCGAGCTTCTGGCCCACAGAGCGGGCTAAGGTGGAATTTATTGTGTCTCTCCTGTTGGACAGGGCGTTGGAGTGGGCTACGCCGCTGTGGGAGCGTGGCGATCATGTGGTTCCTGAGCACTCTGAAACAGGTCTTTTTAGGACCTCGTGTCACCCATGATACTGCGCTCCAGCTGTTGGCATTGACTCAGGGCTCGTCCTTGGTCAGCCATTTTGCCATCCACTTTCCCACCCTAGTATCTGAGCTGGAGTGGGCGGATAAGGCCCTTATTCCGATATTTTGGAGGGGGCTGGCTGACCACGTGAAGGACGCTCTGGCCACTAGGGAGATTCCCGCCACACTGGAGGAGTTAATAACTGTATCCACTCATATTGACCTCCGTTTTCACGAGCGGAGGTTAGAGCAAGCCCAGTGTAGGCAGAGGTTTCGGCTGGCTCCCACCTTTGCCAAACCTCTGGAATCTCCGGTCCTGGTCCCTGAATCGCATGAGGCCATGGTAGGGTCACGAGCGGGATCTAAGTCCCGGACCGCTCGTGCACTCCAGGCTTGTCATGTTTGCCAGCAGTCAGGACATCTTGCCACCAGATGTCCTCAACGGTCGAGGGAATGTCAGCATCTAGTGGTAGTAGGTGGAGGTACACTAGACACGGCGACGTTTGCCTCCAAATTGTCCTTTAAGGGGACAATTACTAAAGGCTCATTTACCCACTCGGTAGAGCTCTGCGTGGATTCTAGGGCGGAGGGCAATTTTATGTCTTCTGCCTTCGCCCAACTTCACGCAATTCCCCTGGTAATGTTAGCTCAACCAGTAACAGTACGTGTGGTAAATGGGTCGACACTGCCCTCACAGATTACACACCAGACCATCCCTTTCAATCTCTCCTTGACGCCGTCTCATCAGGAGATTATTTCTCTGCTCGTCATTCCTGAAGGAATTGATGAGGTCCTGTTAGGGATGCCTTGGCTACGGTACCACTCTCCTCATATCGAGTGGTCCACAGGCAGAATTTTGGGATGGGGTGAATCTTGTGGGGGTAGATGTCAGAGGGAGAGCGTTCAGGTTGCTACAACAGAGGTACCCGCAGATCTTTCCTCTCTGCCCAAGCAATATTGGTCCTATGCTGACGTGTTCTCCAAAAGGGCTGCGGAGACCCTTCCGCCTCACCGCCCCTATGACTGTCCCATTGACCTATTGCCTGGTGCTGAGCCTCCCCGGGGTCGAGTCTATCCGTTATTTCTCCCGGAGACAGAGGCAATGTCTCAGTACATCCAGGAAAATCTGGCAAGAGGGTTCATTAGAAAGTCAGCATCACCTGCAGGGGCTGGGTTCTTCTTCGTGCAGAAGAAGAGTGGAGAACTGCGTCCATGCATAGACTACAGCGGTTTTTAAGCCATCACCCTTAAGAATAAATATCCTCTGCCCCTGATATCTGAGCTTTTTGATAGGCTTCGGGGTGCAAGGGTGTTTACTAAACTAGATCTGCGTGGTGCTTACAACCTGATTCGCATCCGTGAGGGGGACGAATGGAAGATGGCTTTTAACACCAGGGATTGGCACTATGAATATCTAGTGATGCCCTTTGGGCTCTGTAATGCCCCAGCCGTTTTCCAAGACTTTGTAAACGATATCTTCCGGGATATGCTCTCCACCTCGGTCGTAGTCTATATGGATGATATTCTCATCTACTCTCCAGATATTGACTCCCACCGGAGAGATGTTTGCAGAGTCTTTGACCTCTTATGAACTAACTACCTCTACGCCAAGTTGGAGAAATGTGTGTTTGAGTAGGAGTCCTTACCTTTCCTGGGCTATATCATCTCCGCCCAAGGATTGGCTATGGATCCTGCCAAATGCAGGCTGTGATGGACTGGCAAGAACCCCATTCCCTTAAAGCGGTGCAGCGCTTTATGGGGTTCATTAACTATTATCGCCAGTTCATTCCTCAATTCTCAACCTTGGTAGCTCCCTTGGTAGCCCTCACCAAGAAGGGAACAAATCCCAAATTGTGGTCTGTACGAGCTCTGCGCCAGTGTGGTCATGTTTGTGTGTGTATTCAGGGACCCGGCTGAAATAAGCCCCTAGAATGCTGGCACATCCGGCGAGGAGCTGCGTGTTTGCATTTGACTTCATGACCACCATCTGCTCTACTAAGTAGCTGTGTTCCTCTGTGAGCCAAACAGGGCACAGCGTTATCCTTGCTAACAGACTCTGTGAAGTAACAGAGTCTGTTTATATTACTAAATTGTACCACCATATCTAGCTGCAGGTGCTTTCCTGCACGGTGGATCCCGGGTTGAGAATGCACCAACGTCTTCTAATAAATATATATATTCGGTGCGTTCCCCCAACCCTAACACAGAGTGTACATTAATGAGAAAAAAATGACCTTTTTTGAGTTTACCAAATGGTACAATGAAACAAAGAGTGAAACATTTAAAGGGGTTTGAATACTTTCTGTACCCACTGTATATATATTGTGACAGGGTCACTGGCACTGTATGTGAGGGGAGATATGTAAGGGAGATTGCTTTCTTCCATGATGTAGAAACCTATAAGTTTCTTTTCAGGATGCTATGTGCTGAGGGAGTTAATCAGCCTATGCATTGAATGCAATATTTGCCTATGCATTGAATGCAAGGCCTACCCTGCCCCAAAGTTACACGCACCCCAAAAACCCTTTGAACTGACATACTAGATGGCCAAATGAAACCAAAGTTCCCATTATTATTAATTGTGTACTCCCATACTGTTTGCCCATGAAGTAAATGCAAGGCCTGCTCCAAATTTGGATGAACCCCAATAACCCTTTGAACAGACGTCCTGGATGGCCACCTGAAACCATTGTTCCCATTATTCGAAATTTGGTACTCTCATACTGTTTACCTATGCATTGAATGCAAGGCCTGACCTGTCCCAAAGTTACACACCCCCAAAAAACCCTTTGATCTGACATACTGGATGGCCACATGAAAACAAATTTCCCTTTTTTATTAATTCTGTACTTCCATACTGTTGGCCCATGAAGTAAATGCAAGTCCTGCTCCTAATTTGGATGAACCCCAATAACCCTTTGAACAGACGTCTTGGATGGCCACCTGAAAGCAATGTTCCTATTATTATTATTATTATTATTATTTATTGTTATAGCGCCATTTATTCCATGGCGCTTTACATGTGAGGAGGGGTATACATAATAAAAACAAGTACAATAATCTTAAACAATACAAGTCATAACTGGTACAGGAGGAGAGAGGACCCTGCCCGCGAAGGCTCACAATCTACAAGGGATGGGTGAGAATACAGTAGGTGAGGATAGAGCTGGTCATGCAGCGGTTTGGTCGATCGGTGGTTACTGCAGGTTGTAGGCTTGTCGAAAGAGGTGGGACTTCAGGCTCTTTTTGAAAGTTTCGATGGTAGGCAAGAGTCTGATGTGTTGTGGTAGATGGTTCCAGAGTAGGGGTGATACGCGAGAGAAATCTTGTATACGATTGTGGGAAGAGGAGATAAGAGGGGAGTAGAGAAGGAGATCTTGTGAGGATCGGAGGTTGCATGTAGGTAAGTACCGGGAGATGAGGCCACAGATGTATGGAGGAGACAGGTTGTGGATGGCTTTGTACGTCATGGTTAGGGTTTTGTACTGGAGTCTCTGGGCAATGGGGAGCCAGTGAAGGGATTGACAGAGGGGAGAGGCCGGGGAATAGTGGGGGGACAGGTGGATTAGTCGGGAAGCAGAGTTTAGAATAGATTGGAGGGGTGCGAGAGTGTTAGAGGGGAGGCCACAGAGCAGGAGGTTGCAGTAGTCAAGGCGAGAGATGATGAGGGCATGAACTAAAGAAAAGAAGGGTGCATCAGGCTGTAGATCAGGTATGTAGAAAGGGTGCGATGCCTAGTCCAATTATATAAGTAGTACCAAGACAGAGAAAAAAGTATTGGACTAAAACAGGCACGCACAAACATATGATATGAAAAAATAGAAAACCTTTTTATTCAACACCACAACAGTTATAAAAACATTTAAAACAAATGAAAACACAACACCCCTATACAAATCTGTAACCATAATAGTCAAATAAATGTGCAAAAGGACATATATATACACTGTGTTCCAAATTATTATGCAAATTGGATTTAAGTGTCATAAAGATTTAATTGTTTTGTTTTTCAAATAAACTCGTGGATGGTATTGTGTCTCGGGGCTCAATGGATCACTGAAATCAATCTTAAACACATGTGATAATTGGCTTTCCAGGTGATTCTAATTAAAGGAAAACTACTTAAAAATGATGTTCCACATTATTAAGCAGGTCACAGTTTTCAAGTAACATGGGAAAGAAAAAGGATCTATCTGCTGCTGAAAAGCATCAAATAGTGCAATGCCTTGGTGAAGGGATGAAAACATTAGAAATTTTCCAAAAACATAACTGTGATCATCGTACTGTTAAGAGATTTGTGGCTGTATCTGAGCACAAATGTGTTTGTGCTGATAAAGGCATAATGAGGAAGATTTCTGCCAGGCAAGTTCATCGGATTAAGAGAGCAGCTGCTAAAAAGCCATTACAAAGCAGCAAACAGATATTTGAAGCTGCTGGTGCCTCTGGAGTCCATCAAACCTCAAGGTGTAGGCTCCTTCAAAGGCTTGCTGTGGGGCATAAACCTACTATTCGGCCACCCTTAAACAGTGTTCACAAGCAGAAATGGTTGTATTGGGCCCACACATACATGAATACTAATTTCCAAACAGTCTTGTTTACTGATAAGTAGTGTTGAGCGATACCGTCCGATACTTGAAAGTATCGGTATCGGAAAGTATCGGCCGATACCGGCAAAATATCGGATCCAATCCGATACCGATACCCGATACCAATACAAGTCAATGGGACTCAGGTATCGGACGGTATTCCTGATGGTTCCCAGGGTCTGAAGGAGAGGAAACTCTCCTTCAGGCCCTGGGAACCATATAAATGTGTAAAATAAAGAATTAAAATAAAAAATATCGCTATACTCACCTGTCCGACGCAGCCGGGACCTCGGCGATTGTAAGCGGCAGCGTTGTTTCTTTAAAATTCGCGCTTTTACTTGCTTACGTGAATTCCCGGCTTCTGATTGGTCAGGGCGGCCATGTTGCCGGGACTCGGACCAATCACAGCAAGCCGTGACGAAATTACGTCACGGCTTGCTGTGATTGGTCCGCGTCCCGGCAATATGGCGCCGTGACCAATCACAAGCCGTGACGTCACGGGAGGCTGGACACGCGCGCTTTTCAAAATAAGCGCGTGTCCAGCCTCCCGTGACGTCACGGCTTGTGATTGGTTAATGGCGGCCATGTTCCTGGGACGCGGACCAATCACAGCAAGCCGTGACGTAATTTCGTCACGGCTTGCTGTGATTGGTCCGCATCCCGGCAATATGGCGCCGTGACCAATCACAAGCCGTGACGTCACGGGAGGCTGGACACGCGCGCTTTTCAAAATAAGCGCGTGTCCAGCCTCCCGTGACGTCACGGCTTGTGATTGGTTAATGGCGGCCATGTTGCCGGGACGCGGACCAATCACAGCAAGCCGTGACGTAATTTCGTCACGGCTTGCTGTGATTGGTCCGAGTCCCGGCAACATGGCCGCCCTGACCAATCAGAAGCCGGGAATTCACGTAAGCAAGTAAAAGCGCGAATTTTAAAGAAACAACGCTGCCGCTTACAATCGCCGAGGTCCCGGCTGCGTCGGACAGGTGAGTATAGCGATTTTTTTTATTTTAATTCTTTCTTTTACACCTTTTTACATTAATGTTGTTTCGATACCGATATCCGATATTACAAAAATATCGGATCTCGGTATCGGAAATTCCGATACAGCAAGTATCGGCCGATACCCGATACTTGCAGCATCGGAATGCTCAACACTACTGATAAGTGTTGAGCAACCCTGGATGGTCCAGATGGATGTAGTAGTGGATGGTTGGTGGATGGCCACCATGTCCCAACAAGGCTGCAACATCAGGGAGGAGGTGGAGGAGTCATGTTTTGGGCCAGAATCATGGGAAACAGCTGGTAAGGCCCTTTAAGGTTCCTGAAGGTGTGAAAATGACCTCTGCAAAGTATATAGAGTTTCTGACTGACAACTTTCTTCTATGGTCTAAAAAGCAGAAACGTGCCTTCAGGAGCAAAATCATGTTCATGCTGACAATGCCCCATCTCATGCTGCAAAGAATACCTCGGAGTCATTCGCTGCTATGGGCATAAAAGGAGATAAACTCATGGTGTGGCCACCATCTTCTCCTGACCTCAACCCTATAGAGAACCTTTAGAGGATCATCAAGCAAAAGATCTATGAGGGTGGGAGGCAGTTCACATCCAAACAGCAGCTCTGGGAGTCTATTCTGACTTGATGCAAAGAAATACAAGCAGAAACTCTTTAAAAACTCACAAGTTCAATGGATGCAAGAATTGTGAAGGTGACATCAAAGAAGGGTCCTATGTTAACATGTAACTTGGCCTGTTGGGATGTTTTGGTGTTAAATAGCTTTTTTGTTCAGTGAATGTAACCTCCTAATGCTGCAAATTCCACAAATGAGCATTTTCAGTTCCTTAAAACATATCAAATGTATAAAAATTCTACTGTGCATAATAATTTGGAACAGTGCATTTTGAGTTTTTATTCATTTTGGAGATTATACTGTTATCATTGGGAGGTTTCTTCAATAAAATTCAATGTATAATCTAACGGGTGATGACTTTTATTAGACTGACTGTCATTTGCACCGACCATTTAGGAAAATCTGAGAAAAATGTAATTTGCATAATAATTTGGAACATAGTGTATAACATAATGCAAAGACCTGTTCCACTAAAACAACCCTTAGACCCAGCCCCACCTGATAGCCCATGCCCGGGCCGTGGCTCTAAAGGACCTGTATGGTAAGCCTGATGAAAAAAGTAGTGCAATGCTGCATGCACTGAATCCCTGAGTTACCTATTGTAGGAGGAAGTAGCGCCTAAGTGAAAAAATGATCACAAGGCAGGCTGTAAAGCACTCCTATATAAATGAAAAGGCATAGTATGCCGACGATACTCAACTGGATCAGGCCTGGAGCAAACTGCGTCCACGGGGTGGCTGGGTAAAGAGTCCAAGTGTCCAAGTGGGTGCCCCTGTCGGTAAAAGTCCGTCTGCAATAAAGGTCTGCATGCAATAAGAGGGGGTGAGGGCATGGACTAGGGTTTTTGCAGATTCTTGGTTGAGGAAAGTACGGATTTGTGAAATATTTTTGAGTTGAAGTCGGCAGGAAGTGGAAAGGGCTTGGATATGTGGTTTGAAGGAGAGATCAGCATCAAGGATTACCCCGAGGCAGCGAGCTTGTGGTACTGGGGAGAGTGGGCAGCCATGTACTGTAATGGAAAGGTTCGTTGGGGGGGTCGCGTGAGATGGGGGAAAGATGATGAATTCTGTTTTGTCCATGTTAAGTTTCAGAAATCTAGCGGAGAAGAAGGATGAAATAGTGGACAGACATTGAGGGATTCTGGTTAGTAGGGAGGTGATATGTGGTCCAGAGATGTAGATCTGTGTGTCATCAGCATAGAGGTGATACTGAAAGCCATGAGATTCTATGAGCTGCCCCAGGCCAAAGG